>NW_028145619.1:772500-782500 GCF_977016875.1 Pavona decussata
CTCGATCATCCACCTCTGAAAACTTTAATGTCCAAAATTCTAGACTAGAAATACATAAATGTTCTTTTTCACGTAAGACTGTGGAATGAGATACTGCATAAATTGTATGAGAGATTTACCTAAGAAAGAATTCAAAGGAGAAAATTTCTAGCTTGTCCTCAATATTTTGGTTAATGATCAAAGGCTCCTGTGAGCCAACTCGTGAATGCAGATGACACACCAGTAATTGAAATTCAGACACTACACTACCTTGAAATCTTTGCCTGATCATGTAACAAGAAATACCCATTCTTGTCCTAAAATGATTGAAAACTTATTCCCTACACATTGAATATGGTTATTCAAGACTTGTACATATATTTAAGGACGGTGCCTACTAATACCGAAGTATTTTTGTGCGGTTTATGACTTTGCGGGAAAAGCAGATCTTAGCAAGGGCTATTGGAATCCGAAAAGAAAATTGGGGGTAACCACTCATTTTTCCGAGATAATTAAACATTAATATCTCTAAAAAACGCCAAAATATAAAGCAATGTATGGGATTTTTTCCTAAATTGAAGCTTAGTTATCTCTGAAAAATGCATGGTTACCCCCAATTTTTTTTTGAGATACCAGAAGCATTTGGTAAGTTCTACTTTCTCCGTATTCTCGATTTTCACTGTCACCCCATTGAAAAAAAAAATCGAAACCATTCCATGAATGAAGTCAAGAAATTGACATGGTATAGAGGATAAATAAGTAAGGCATCTGTCCAAGTGTCAGGTCTGTGCGGCATTCCGTACTCGAGTTATTTGACAAAATGTTTCACATAAATTTATAGAGCTTAGTATGGAGACCCCATGTTTGTGTCCCTCTGAGGGGCACAAACATGGCGGCCGGAAATAGGAAAAAAACATCTGGAGTTCACTTTTGCCAGAAAAGAGGTTTGTTTGCCCTTGTGAATTTTCCAATGTTTAGATTAATATTTCTCCTCAAACTTAAATTGTTTAGAATGCTGAAAATCACGCGAAGAGTCATTATTAAGATATGGAAAAGCTCTGTCACGGCCGTCCTCCTGATGTCACGCACGATATTTTCAAAAGGAAGCATGACATCGAGCTAAGAAATTGTGAACAGACATATTTTTAGGTAATCTTTCCTTGAATGAAGGTTAAAATTTTGTAGGCCTCCCAGTTTTGAATTCTAGAATTTGGTGACGTCACGTGAAAACCAAGAATAGTTTTAAACCGCGCAAAAATATTCCTGTATTAGTAGGCACCACCCATAGGAAACCCTAGTATCTCGCGATGCGCAGAATGTATGCGCAGTAACATTTAGTAGGCACCGTCCTTAAGTAGTTTTTTTAGTTCCTGGCAGGTCCACACCAGCCTTTGGGTTGCTGCAAACCGACCTGCCTCAACAAAAATTATATGTACGTATGTATATGTATGTATGTATGTATTCTGATGTGCCGATTAAAACTTTTTCACATGTTTTTTTATTCAAAGTTCATACTTAACTAATTAAATTTAAGACACCGCACTTTGTGGAAAAATGAGAAAAACTAATAACTTTGCTCAGATTTAACGGAAAATCTCCATTCTTGCTCCAAAATGATTGTCAAATTATGCTCTACAGATCAAATGAATTATTCTGACGCATGGTGAAAAAATTCTTGTGGTTTTTTTTTTTTTTTTTTCATTAATTGTGTTTACTCCCCCAGACTTTCTGAAAAACTGAAAAAACTTTCAACTTTGCTCAGATTTAACAAAAAATCTCCATTCCTGCTCTAAGTGATCATCAAATTATTCTCTACAGATTGAATGAGATTATTCTGATACGCGGGGAAAATAAATTTATCATGTGATTTTCCACTAATAAAATTTTAAAACACTGCAGTTCTCTCAAAACTAAATAAAACCACAAATCAAACAAAAATTTCTTCACCGTTAATGCTTGATTTCTGCTGTTTAAACTATTGAGCATCCCTTAGAAGTTCCTCTTTCGATTCACCATTTCAAAAAGGTGTATTTCCCATCAGAAAACACAAAATTTGTTAATTTCAACCAGCCCCAGAGTGAAATTCCGCTACATTACGATCACCCATTCACTGCGCATGCCTGAAACCTAAAAACCCACCAACCAAGTGATCCAAACCATCGCTATAACTCATTCATCGTGTGTGTGTGTTCACAAGTTAAAAATGACTATATTGAAACACCTTTTATAGTACAGAAAATAGGTTTCACCAATTAGTTGCAACTTGTTATTTTTTTGTTTTTCGTTAATTTTTTGACCTTTTTTGTGTGTTACACTTATACTTGTGATTTCTCTTCCTCCCCTAAATTCTATTTCTTCTGTCTTTGATTGTAATAACTGTAATAATATTAATTTTATCCTTAAAAAGTTGTAAGTCTTGCCTGCCTAGATTAGCTTTCGCTACCTGCGGGCCAGTCTCTCTTTTTACTAAATTTCTGAATAACAGATAAACTTGAACTTGAACTTTTCGGTAATGTGGATTTTAACTGATCACAATGAAGTTGTGTCCAAACTACAAGCGAGTTCACGAAAGAGACATACAAAAATATATGCTGATAATTATTCCTTAAAATTGTTGTCATGGCAATTTCTGGATGCAGGTTGTCTTGGTTTGTTTATCTTCTGAAATTACTCCTCAGTAGAAACTTGTGTGTTCTACCACACTTGTAAATTTGCTCTTTTAATTTAGGAAAAGATTTTTGACTAGATAGGTGAATGTACGTATTGATATACTTTGCAGCCAGAAGCCGAATTGTGTTTATACATACATAGTAATAAAGCAACAATATCATACAAAAACTTGAAACACTTTAAGAAAAAATAAAATTTATAAGAAGATTTATAATGGTAATCGAACTGAGTGGAGTGCAATTTGGTCTGAAATCATACACGTGATTTCAAAATCGAACAAGCGCGCAGCGCGAGTTCGATTTGAAATCACAAGTATGATTTCAGACCAAAGTTGCACGACACAAAGTTCAATTACCACTTTATTACACTTATTTTGAAATCACAGAGTATCATTGTCAATTGAAGGGCTGAGAGCATAACCGACTTATGTCTCATTTTAACCTGGTATTCGATTTCGTTCAGATTTGTCGGAATTTTTGCTCTCCTTGGTTTTGAAAACATTTTGCGGTTTTACAATCGTGCACAAAACTCCTTGAGGAAACCAAACACGAACAGCGCAAAAACCTGACTTGCTTACTATTTCTCTCTTGTTAATTCTACTACAGCACTTTACTTCTCTCTCCCACCCCCTCCCGCTATGCAATGACAAGTCAGAAAACAGATGAAAAACACCACTCACTTACTTTTTCTCTTTTCTTAATTCTACCACAGTTATTTCTCCCTCCCCCCCCCTCCCCCTTATGCAATGTTGATTTGGAAGGTGATGCTTGCCAGGAGACTGTTGGTGACCCAGAAAACAACATTGAGTTGGGGGGGGGGGATGTGGTGGTTTGCTTGTTTACCAGTGAATGCGCGTGGAAGGGTAATGTTGTTAGAGATGTTGTCCATGTTGTACTCGTCGGTTAAGAGGACTCGGACCGTGCGTTCTTGTTGTAAGGTGACCGTGCGTATTTGGGAAGTGGAAACATTGGAATGTAAGTTACAGTTCACGGTCAGCCAAGTTGTATGGTGCATATTTTTGCTTTGTGCATTAATGAAGTCAAGAAAGTTACTCTTTTTAGCCGTAGGTTAAGTGTGGTGCAAAATATTAATAGCTTTAGTGTGATTTCACCAAAATGCTAGTTCCAATTTTGTGTTTTCCCTTCTGGGCGATAGAACGAACTGGTAGCATAACGAACTTCAAGCAAAGTTCACCGTCACATTACTTCATTAACATGGTTGTAACTTTCCACTTAACTGTAAGGGAAAATAACTGTACTTCATACAAAGATTGCTCTCTTAAAAGCCAGTAAAGCCGTAAGTCACGCAGTGCGTGACATAGAACTTGTTTTCTTTCAATACATAACAGTTCTCGCCCTCAGTTCTCGCTTATTCAAATCATGTTGCAGGGAAGGAAATGGCTTGTTTCGAGATAAACTTTTCTCTCAATGAAAAACCGATTTATTGTCCTTCTTTTATACCCCTTTTGATCACAGCAAAAGTGCGCCTTAGTACTTTGGCAACAGTTCTCGCCCATGTTGCAATAAAGAGACTAATTGAATTTTGAATTATTGTTACGTAATAGGGTGAGAACTGTTCGAAAATAGATTTCCTCTGTGAAACATATTTAGGAAAGCATTTCAACATGGCGACCAAATGATAAACAAAGCATTTACGCGCAGCAGAAGGTAATACATTGCCAACGAACTTATAAAAATGACTTTTTAGTGGTGAGAACTGTGGCCGAGAAATGTGCGGACATTTTGATGACGTATTGTATCTGTTGTGCGTTTCTTACATTCCTGTCACGCACGTAGTAGTTTGTAACAGAATCGAATAAAAGCGTAAGATTTTCGTTTCTCCCGCGAGAAAACCGCTTTCGATCGTGTGCCGTGGTTCAAAGACAACACGTTTACAATGTATATTTAATACAAATATTAATACTCAATGCATTGTTCTTTTGGTCATCCATAGTGACTATAATCATCGATTTTTCTTTAGAAGATGGTAACAATTCCCAATGGCATTAATACGAAACACAAATCGGCGGGAAAAAAAACTGGACAATGTTTTTAAATCAAATTAAAGTTCACATGCAAAAATTCGGACAAAGCCGAGCAAAATCGAAAAACGGGCTGAAATTCGACATAGGTCGGTTATGCTCCCAGCCTTTCAATTTTAATATTCTATTTTTGTTACTTCATTTCCATTTTGATGGGCTGAAGAAAGGATGCAATTTAGAGCAAAAAATGGTGCAATTTGGGAATAAATCACACTGTTGAGAGCCAATCAGATTGCAAGGATCACCAGTGATTTCAAAATGGGTGTAATAAATAAGAAAAACAAGTATAAATTATAGCTAAAAAATATGGATCTGAATAAAATCTTATAAGTATTATGCTTCCCATTAAAGGGCTTCAAGAAGGGGTAACCAGAAAAAAAATGATCCCTGGTCTGTTGACCCCTCTACCTGACCGGATACATGGGCCACCTCTTGAACTGGTCCCCAGACCACCCCACCTGACCCCCTCTATGGACCACTCTATAAAAAAAATACAAATAGTAAAAAGCAATTCATCTTGGTTATGTGGTTACTCATAGACAAGTTAGAGTCAAACCACACCCCAAGATTTCTAAAGGAAGAGTGCAGAGCCATTTCAGCATTTCCAGTCACTAGATGGTGAATGTTGACTTAGTACCAATGATATTAGAAGGAACTCTGTTTTAGAATCATTCATTAGTAATTGATCTTCACTCATCCAATTTTGAATCGCTTCAACACAGTTTTCAACTGCACCAACAGTCTCTGCCTGACCAAAGTATTCATCAGGACTAAAGGACTTGTACAACTGTGTATCATCAGCATAGCAATGAACTGTAGGCAAATGATTTCTCAAAATGTCAAACAATGAGCTAGCATAGAATTTGAACAGTAGTGCCCTATGACATGAACCCAGAGAATCTCCATAGCGCAAATGGAACTTTTCAGCTAAGGATCCACAAACAGAAATTTGCTGACAGCGATCTGACTGGTAGGAATGAAACCAGTCAAGAGCTGTGTCCTGCAGTCCAAGTTTACGTGTAGGTGGCAGTCTCTCAAACAAAATGTCATGATCAACAGTGTCAAATGTTGCATTCAGGTCCAATAGACATGGTGATTGTTCATGTTCAATAGTATGTTGTTCTTCACCTTTAAAAGCACAGTTTCCATGCTATGGTTCTTTCAAAATTATATGAGGACTGCATGATGGACTACGTGATGATATTGTGTTAACCAATATCAGTTGTAGTTAAATAATTATTGTAATGAGGCATTAGTGAACTGGCATCTTAGCCATTAGCAAATTGACCTAAGACATTAGTGAAACTACCAAAGATGTTAATAGTGAATTGGCCATTACCAAAATGACTTGGAAGGTGAAACAAGCGGCTACCTATCAGACTTAAGATATGGAAAATCTATTCAGTAAAAGCTAAAGGTGAGAAAAAGGCAATCCGATTCTTTTAAGCTTTTAAGCTTACAGGCAAAAGCACGTGTTTACTGCCTGAACCTGGTGCTCGCTTCTTAGATAACAAGGATAAGCACAAGTACTAAAGAAATATTTAACTAGGTTGAGGTGTTAACTGATTTAGATCTCTTTTGTGCTTTTGCTTGTGTGTATGACACACTGATTCCCCCAATAAAATAAGTGCAAGTGCAGAGCAACAAATTCGCAGGCAGTGCTTCTGGCCTTTAATGGGTGATTCCAGAAGTCCATATAGTAACGTACTACCATGGTTAGCATCAATATTTTCCCACCCTCTCCTTTACGTTGGGAATTTTCAACAAACTCAACCCACCATGCCCTCAGAATTCCATTGTTGTTAACGCCACCCCATATCTCTTCCAAAATTTCCTTTTCCTCTCCAATCCGTTTGAAATTTCTTCTTTGACCTCCTATCATCTTGATATGCGAATTTATGCCTTTCTCCTCTCTAAAGTAATTATTTCTACAGCTTCCTCTCAAAAGGAAGAGAATTCTCATCTTGTTATAGTGCAATCCCTTTCTTGATGTTGTGTATGTACTAGCCAGTCTCATCGGATCCCTGGGGCAGTGGTGATGAGATGGAATTCTTGGTTTTTGTTTATGTTATGTACCAAAGTTATGTTACATGTACATACTTGTATAAAGGTGACTGAACACAGGGCGTGTTACAGGGAAGTGTATCCACTGATGGGATGTATTGCAGCAACACGGCCCCTTGTGTGAGTTACAGTCAATCCACATCATATGTGAGCAGTAGTTCCAAGTATGAAATGAACTTTCAAATTCCTCTTTTTGTAATGTCCAGCATTTGAATGGAATCTTGAAAATTTCTCTGGAAATCTTTCTGAAAGAGGTGCATTAACTGAAAAAAAAAGATTCAAGTTACCTGGGAAACAATCGTTATTCTTGAAACACTTAATGCTGTAATGTAAAGAAAAATTCGGAGCTTTATACTGTCAATAAACAAGGGAAATTTCTATGAGAACTCTGAAATGTTGTTGGCAAAGTTCAGAACTCGCATGTAAATTTCAAAACTCTGTTTAAATTTCAAAAATACCGGCCATTGGTGATGTCGATTGACTGTAATACTTCATTTTGTGCAGCACAAATCTTGCTACAATTTTGTTTCTGCAACATTTTGTGTGAAGTTTAACTTGTTGAACATTTTGGGACATGTTGCAAGATGGGAAATAATGTAGGATTGTATCAAAGTAATTCAGGGATTGAGCGCAGATTTCAAAATGGGGGACAGATTATGTGCGGGGGAGCTTTTTTAAAATTACTATTAAGCAATGAAAACATTTGGAAACATAGTGCAAGACAAAGTAAACTTACTTTCAATGCTCCTTGAAAACTCAATATTTAGTGCTTGAATACTGCTTGAATTTTATGTCCAAAAAAACCAGCACAGACTATGTAATAATTGTTGCTACTCTAATACATATTGCCTGTAATTACTCTTGAGATGAGATCTACCTGTGAGCCAAACGCCTGATGCAAATTTAAGATCTTATTCCATGAAATGCTTTCCAGTATTATTCACAATGGTGGTTTTGATTGTGTTCCAGGCATTAAAGCGGATCAAAACCATCATGCCAAAATTAGCAATCCATCAAAGTGGCCAGACAAGTTCTTCTAAATGTGAACTGCCTGGCAAGCGTGTTCACTGCCCGGCACATCTGAAGATTCATAAAGGAGTTCACACAGGAAAGAAAAATTTGAAATGCAAACAGTGTGGCAAGTGTTTCAGTACCGCTGCACTTCTGAGGACACACGAAAGAGTCCATACTGGAGAGAAGCCTTATGAATGCAAACGGTGTGGCAAGTGTTTTAGCCAGGCAGGAAATCTCAGGAACCATGAAAGCGTCCATAATGGAGTGAAGCCTTATGAATGCAAACAGTGTAAAAAGTGTTTTCGTATGCCAGAACAGCTAAAGAGCCATGAAAGACTCCATACTGGAGAGACGCCTTATGAATGCAAACACTGTGGCAAATGTTTCAGGCAAGTAGGACATTTGAGGACACATGAAAGAGTCCATACTGGAGAGAAGCCTTATAAATGCAAACATTGTGGCAAGTGTTTTAGTCAAGCAGATAATCGAAGGAAACATGAAAGAGTCCATACTGGAGAGAAGCCTCATGAATGCAAATGTGTGGCAAGTGCTTTAGCGAAGCTGGAGTTCTAAAGAGACATGAAAGAGTCCATACAGGGGAGAAGCCTTATGAATGCAAACAGTGTGGCAAGTGGTTTAGTTTGGCAGGAAATCTTAAGTCCCATGAAAGAGTCCATACTGGAGAGAAGCCTTATGAATGCAAACAGTGTGGAAAGTGTTTCCGTGTATCAGGAAGTCTAAGGATGCATGAAAGATTCCATAATGGAGAGAGACCTCATGAATGTAAAACATGTGGCAAGCGTTTTGCCTATACAGGACATCTCAGGATTCATGAAAGAGTCCACACTGGAGAGAAACCATATGAATGTAAACAGTGTGGTAAGTGTTTTAGTGAAACAGGAGATCTGAGAAAGCACGAAAGAATCCATACTGGGGAGAAGCCATATAAATGCAAACAGTGTGGCAAGTGTTTTATTCAAGCAGGAAGTCTTCATGTTCATGAAAGAACCCATTCTGGAGAGAAACCTTATGAATGCAAACAGTGTGGCAAGTGTTATCGTCAAATAGGAGATCTCAGGAGACATGAAAGAATTCATACTGGAGAGAAGCCTTATGAATGTAAATGGTGTGGCAAGTGCTTTAGTCGAACAATGACACTTAGGAGCCATGAAAGAGTCCATACTGGAGAGAAGCCTTATAAATGCAAACAGTGTGGCAAGTGCTTTAGTATGTCAGGAAACTTAAGGAAACATGAAAGAGTCCATACTGGAGAGAGACCATTTCATTGCCAAGTTTGTGGCAAGTCTTTTAGTGTGGCAAGAAGTCTTAAGTCCCACACAAGAGTCCATACTGGAGAGAAGCCTTTTAAATGCAAATATTGTAGCAAATGTTTCAGTGCCAGCTGCAATCTAAGAAGCCATGAAAGAACCCATAGTAGAGAAAAGCCTTTCAAATGCAAAAAGTGTGGCAAATGTTTTAGCAAAGGAGAAATTCTAAGAAAACATGAAAGAGACTGTTTTAGTCAAGTGAGAGATCGTGCAAAACGTGACAGAACCAACCAGCATTCTGCATATTCTGTTGATGACGAAACATCTATGGCATCCTCCACTTTGGAAAATCCTCAATTAGCCCTTGTTCAAAAACACATCTGTTGGATTTGCCAAGATGAACTAAGTAGTGAGGTCCTACTTCTTGAACACTATGAAAATCATATGATAATTGAGTGACTTTTAGTTTATTTTTCTCAAATGCCTTGTGGTTTTAAATGGGAAAAAGTGTTGATGACTGGTGAAGTGCTTGCCTTATAGGATGAGACATGAATAAGAACTGATAGAAATGTGAAGCATGCGGCTACAAAAAAAAACTTGAACGGGTCAAGGTCAGCTTTTAATATGGATGCCAGCTTCACATGGGCACCTCCCTTTCTTTCTTTCTTTCTTTTTTTTTTCCTCTACACACATTTTTCTTGGTCCAGATGCATACATTGTCCTTTATTAACCACGTGATAAAGAAATAATATAAGATTCTTTCTGCCTCAAAAACGGTTAGATTGTTTACAGCTGTAGTTGTGTGTTCCAATGAGACCAACCTTGTAACCTGCCTGAAAAAGTGGTGGGGTATAGTTCTGCTATAACACTAAGTAACAGTCCTTACTATTTGCTTTCTGCAAACCCATTTTAAAAGTTAGAGACGATGTTTTTTCAGGCAGTCCTCAGGGCCAGAAAAAGTATA
>NW_028145619.1:787500-840000 GCF_977016875.1 Pavona decussata
GTGTGACAAGTGTTTTAGTGAAGGAGGAAGCCTAAGGAGACATGGAAGAGTCCATACTGGAGAGAAACCTTATGAATGCAAACATTGTGGCAGGTGGTTTAGTGAAGCAGGAAACTTAAGGAGACATGAAATAGTCCATACTGGAGAGAAACCTTATGAATGCAAACAGTGTGGCAAGTGTTTTAGTTTAGCAGAACTTCTAAGGAGACACGAGCGAGTCCATACTGGAGAGAAACCTTATGAATGCAAACAGTGTGGCAAGTGTTTTAGTGAAGCAGGAAGCCTAAGGAGACATGAAAGAGTCCATACTGGAGAGAAGCCTTATGAATGCAAACAGTGTGGCAAATGTTTTAGTCAATTAGGAACTCTAAAGAAACATGAAAGAGTCCACACTGGAGACAATCCTTATGAATGCAAACAGTGTGGCAAGTGTTTTAGTCAAACAGGTACTCTAAAGAAACATGAAAGAGTCCATACTGGAGAGAAACCTTATGAATGCAAACATTGTGGCAGGTGGTTTAGTGAAGCAGGAAACTTAAGGAGACATGAAATAGTCCATACTGGAGAGAAACCTTATGAATGCAAACAGTGTGGCAAGTGTTTTAGTTAAGCAGAACTTCTAAGGAGACACGAGCGAGTCCATACTGGAGAGAAACCTTATGAATGCAAACAGTGTGACAAGTGTTTTAGTAAAGCAGGAAGCCTAAGGAGACATGAAAGAGTCCATACTGGAGAGAAGCCTTATGAATGCAAACAGTGTGGCAAATGTTTTAGTCAATTAGGAACTCTAAAGAAACATGAAAGAGTCCACACTGGAGACAATCCTTATGAATGCAAACAGTGTGGCAAGTGTTTTAGTCAAGCAGGTACTCTAAAGAAACATGAAGGAGTCCATACTGGAGACAAACCTTATGAATGCAAACAGTCTGGCAAGAGTTTTATTCAAGCAGCACACTTAAGAGTCCACATTGGAAGGAAGGCTTATAAATGCAAGCGTTACAGTAGGAGTTCTGGCCAATTGAGAAGTCTGAAGAGGCATAAAAACGCCCGCAAAGATGCTGAAAATTGTGGTAAAGATAGCCTACCAACACAAACCCCTATTTTGGTAAGCCCTCAGTCAGATCATAAAGAAAAACACATCTGCTGGATTTGTCAAGAGAAGATTAGCAGCGAGGCGCTTCTTCTTGAACACTACGAAAATCATATGACAAGTGTTTAGCTAAAATCAGTTATCTACCAAAAGTTTTGTCAGACCTGTCTTTTGCCTACCTAAGTATAATTTTTAAAATATAAATTTCGTCTTAAAGTTTTTTGCCAATTTGGATTGTGATTAAAAAAATAAAAAAACGAGGAAAGCATGAAGCTTCCAGTTACAAAATATTCAGTTGGCCAGCATCTTGTTTATACAAACACTATTAAATAGTCCTAAAGGTATTCATAATAACAGGGTTTGACTGTACAGTTTTATCTCCAACAACAACCACAATGTCAATGACTAAAAGAGGAGTGGAATACAATGACACCCTAGATTTGTGTTATCGCGAGTTCCTTTGCGAACTTTCAGACATTTGGGAACGAAAAAATGGAAAACTCGTGTGAACGTTATTTTGCTCAATTGCTTGTTACTTAAAATACTCCTGGGACTAGACAAGGTGTTGGTTCTCACCTAACATCGAGGAAAATGTATTGGACAGGTCAGAAACGAATGAGAAACTGGAGGCCTGTATTATATGGAAGTAAGATGATTTAGTCTTGGATGGAACTGTTGAACTCTTTGTACATAGTTGATGTTTTAAAGGTTGGAGAGTGAGATGGAAAGTTTTAAAGCATGCTAAAGAATTCTCCACCGAGCGATTATTCTTGGACGAAAAGGCCCAAGTCTTGTCAATTACCTGATTAATTTTTTCAGTTTAATGATTTGTAAAACGTTTCAAAGTGTTTAGAGAAAAGAGGTCATTCTATCGCATACACATGCTCACTGTACAATAACTGAAATCGGATGCCCATCGTTACTTTGTTATATTCTTATATTGTTAAATTGTTAAAGGGGTTTTGCTGTTATTGTTATTGACAAAGAACTTATTATTGTTCATATTGTTTAAAGACTTTTCGCTTTGTGTTTACCTTTGCAGTTATTGTTGTCCACGAAGTAATTAAATATGGTGATTATTAACATCTCCAACAGAACGATGTGTATTTCTCGTCGTGTCTTACAAAAGTGCATGAATGCATGAATTGAATAGTAACATGTTAAAGCCAACTGATGCGTGAGCCAACACATTTTGCACAAGAGTTAGGGGCGGTGTTCGAAATAAATTCGTCTCAGGGAACTTAAGCGACGACAACAACAACGAAAAAGTCCCTTGAAATATAAGTTCGCGATACTTGCACTTCTTCGCGATAATTGCAATTCATTCAAATTGTACAACGTGGGTGTAGTATCCGGGAACTAAATTGACAAGACCGGCGTTCAAGTAAGGAAGGAGAATGAAAAATTCACCTTTGCGCGCTCACGTTCTCCATAAAACCTTGACTTTGGTAATTGCATGTTGTTTTTCTTATGACGGCAAAGCAGTGTACCAAAACATATAACGCAAGTGTAGAGCGATTGTTTTTGTTCATTGAACCTGTTATTTTTTGGCGTTGTCGTTGCCATCTCCGCCCACGTTACTTACGTTCCCTAATCAGGAACATTTCCACTCTCTCCATCCCCGTCGCTTCATTTCATGCTGTCACTACCCTTGTAGTTTTGATCTACCAATAAACTTCTATAGAGTCTGCCAAGGTTCAGCCTGTCGGTTGTAAAAGAATCTGGGCGCGAGGGCACAATTACGGTACTAATCCAGAAATTTGTCTAGTATTTGTTATACCCAAGTAAGTAAAGGACGTAATTACGGGTACTAATCCACAAATTTGGTTCCGTTTTCTATGCTAGTGTTTACAATACCAAAGGTAGTGAACTTGTTTAGGGAACTTCAACAAAGTAGTTCTTACCAGTTCTATTATTTGCTTCGCAGTTCAAAATAAGCGCTTTTTGTGTGGACCGCTTGTGCTCCGTGTACTGCCTCGATTGCTGCCTGTATTTCTGTGGCTACCCCTGATACCAAAAAAGTTTTCTTTCTTCTCAAACAGGATTGATCCGCGAAAAGGTGACAACAAGCTGCGTAACTCGTCACCGCCACGCTGATCAATTCTGTTTGAGGAGAATGAAAACCTTCTGGTACCAGGTTAATTCTGACTGAACGGAATCACAAATTTGAAACTGCCGCCAGTGCCTTCAAGTGACGAGGGTCGTATTTGATGTCTCTACCTTGTTTGAGCTTAGATGCGCACGCACGTAGTTACCGCGTTTTTATGGTTTCACTCATTCATCGCATGTCTGTGCATGAAAATCTTCATTTCGTTTCGAGAAGTTAGGGATGGGGCCAAGCTGAACGAAGAAAGGAGAGGTGGCCTTGTACTAGCATTTTTCTTTTGTGAGCCTGTTTAAAGCCAAACTAAACCTTTGCATTTGGCCTGGGATAAAAACAAGAAGATGAAAACAACCAGAGCGTGGAAATGTGAGTTTTAAAAGTGTTAAACATAAGAAAAAGGGCAGTAACACGACGAAATTCGAAACTGGAATTAGTGCCCACACTTAACAGAGATGCCTAACATCCAGACAGGTTAAAGAAATAAACTGACTAGTGAATGAAGGTCCCATGTACCTCTTTACCTAGTCTTCCTCGTGCCCATTTTTGAAAAACGAACGCATTAGTAACAATCTGGAGGTCGTGGGCTCGATTTCCACCGAGGTCAAAGATTTTTTGTTTCCCTTATGTGCTCTCCCACTTCATTGGTAAGGCTAACGCTCACTATTTCAAATTTACCTCTTCTGTTCTTCCCCGTTCAACACGCCAATCATATAATGGAAATCGTTTTGTAGCCTCACCCAATATGGTTTACGCTACCGAAAATGTACTTATTCTCGCCTTTGGAATTCCTTGCCTACAAGCGTCAGTACCGTGTAGCACGAACATTTTGCGGGAGTTTTATTTTAAGCATTGGCGCGGATTTTTTGTGGTTTGCGGGAACACATTTTTGCGGTTCAAGATGACTGAAACTTCTGCCTGGAACTAATTTTTGCGATTCTCTGTTCAAGCAGCAGAATATTTAAGTGAAAGAAACCTTGATATTTTCAACCTTTATTTAAACTTCTGCCTGTGTCTTCCTCGTCAACAAAGTCCGCCATTACCCACAATGCAAAGGCAACCTTCATTCTTGTACCACAGTCAAACCAACACACACGCTCGTCTCATCTAATGAACAAAATGTCGCCTACGAATGGGAGAATTTCCTTTCGCTCGACCTCGATTTCAATGAAAATTGGCTTTTATCAAAACAAAAAAAAAGCTTCCGTCAAACACTCCACAAGGGATCGATCTCAGTACAATTAAATGCTCGTCAACCGTGCGCGTTCGGTCAGCCCCGACGTTACAATGAAACATTCCTCTCACACCCAATAGTAATGTCAGAAAACTAACCCCAAACATAAAAAAACTAACCCCCAAACGTAAGAAAACTAACCCCAAAACGTAAGAATCACTAACCCCCAAACGTAAAAGAACAACCCCAAACGTAAAAATAACTAACCCCCAAATGTAAGAATCACTAACCCCCAAACGCAAGACTCACTAGCCCCCAAACGTAAGAAATACTAACCCCGAAACGTAAGAAATACTAACACCGGAACGTAAGAAAACTAACCCCCGAACTTAAAAATCACTAACCCCCAAAAGTAAGAAAAATAACCCCCAAACTTAAGAATCACTAACCCCCAAAGGTAAGAAAACTAACCCCCAAAAGTTAGAATTACTAACCCCCAAACGTAAGAAAACTAACCCCCAAACGTAACAATCACTAACCCCAAACGTAAGAAAACTAACCCCCAAACGTAAGAAACACTAACCCTCAAACTTAAGAATTACTAACCCCCAACAGTTAGAATAATTAACCCCCAAACGTAACAATCACTAACTCCAAACGTAAGAAAACTAACCCCCAAACGTAAGAATTACTAACCCCCAAACGTAAAAAACACTTAACCTCAAACGTAAGAAAACTAGCCGCCAAACGTAAATTTTACCAACCCCCAAACGTAAGAAAACTAACCCCTTATGTAAGAACCACCAACCCCTAAACGTAAAAAAAACTAACACCCAGAAGTAAGAATTACTAACCCCCAAACGCAAGAATCACTAACCTCCAAAACGTAAGAATTACTGACCTTCAAACTTTAGAAAACTAAACCCCAAACGGAAGAATCACTAATCCCCAAACGTAAGAAAACTAGCCCCCAACCGCAACAATAACTAACACCCAAACGTAAGAAAACTAACCCACAAACGTAAGTATCACTAACCCCCAAACGCAAGAATCCCTAACCCCCAAACAGTAGAAAACTAACCCCCAAACATAAGAATCACTAAACCCTAAACGTAACAATTACTAACCCCAAAATGTAAGAATCACTAACCCTCAAACATAAGAAAACTAACCCCAAAACGTAAGAATTACTAACCCCAAACGTAAAAAAACTAATCCCCAAACGCAAGAATCACTCACCCTCAAATGTAAGAATCACTAACCCCCAAACGATAGACCACTAGCCCCCAAACGTAAGAATTACTGACCCTCAACGTGAGAAAAATAACCCCCAAACGTAAGAAAACTAACCCCCAAACATAAAAATTACTAACCCCCAAACGAAAGAATAACTAACCCCCAAACGTAAGAAAACTAACCCCCAAACGTAAGAATTACTAACCCCCAAAGGTAAGAAACACTAACCCTCAAACGTAAGAAAACTAACCCCCATATGTAAAAATAACTAACCCCCAAACAAAACAAAAACTAACCCAAAAACGTAAGAATAACTAACCCCCAAACATAAGAATCACTAACCCCCAAACGTAAGAATTACTAACCTTCAAACGTAAGAAAACTAACCCCCAAACGTAAAAATCATTAACCCCCAAATGTCAGAAAACTAACCCTCAGATGTAAGAATCACTAACCCCTAAACATTAAAAAACTAACCCCCGAACGTAAGAATCACTAACCCCTAAACGTAAGAAAACTAACCCCCAAACGTAAGAATTACAACCCCCAAACGTGAGAAACACTAACCCTCCGACGTAAGAAAACTAACCTCCAAACGTAAAATTTACTAACCCCAAAACGTAAGAAAACTAACCCCCATATGTAAAAATTACTAACCCCCAAACGTAACAAAAACTAACCCCTAAACGTAAGAAAACTAACCCCAAAACGTAAAAATTACTAACCCCAAACGTAAGAAACCTAACCCCCAAACGTTAGAATAACTAACCCTCAAATGTAAGAATCACTAACCCCCAAACGATAGACCACTAACCCCCAACGAAAGAACTACTGACCCTAAAACGTAAGAAACCTAACCCCCAAACAAAAGAAAACTAACCCCCAAACGTAAGAATCACTAGCCCCCAAAGAAAACAATCACTAATTCCCAAACGTAAAAATTACTAACTCCCAAACGTAAGAAACTCTAACCCTCAAACGTACAAAAACAAACCCCCAAACGTAAAATTAACTAACCCCCAAACGTGAGAAAACTAGCCCCCAAACGTAAGAATCACTAACCTCCAAACGTAAAAAAAAACTAACCCCCAAATATAAGAATCACTAACCCCCAAAGTATAACAATTACTAACCTTTGAACGTAAGAAAACAAACCCCCAAACGTAAAAATCAATAACCCCCAAACGTAAGAATTAATAACCCTCAAACGAAAGAATCAGTAACCCCCACACGTTAGATCAATAACCCCCAAACGTAAGATGTACTGACCCTCAAACATAAGTAAAATAACCCCCAAACGTAAAAAAACTAACCCCTAAATAAAGAATCACTAACCCCCAAAATATAAGAATCAGTAACCCCCCAAACGTAACAAAACTAACCCCCAAATGTAAGACTCACTAACCCCCAAACGTAAGAAAACTAACCCCCAAACGTAAGACTTATTAACCCCCAAAGAAAACAATCACTAATTCCCAAACGTAACAATTACTAACTCCCAAACGTAAGAAACTCTAGCCCTCAAACGCAAGAATCACTAACCCCCAAAACGTAAGAATTACTGACCTTCAAACTTAACAAAACTAAACCCCAAACGGAAGAATCACTAATCCCCAAACGTAAGAAAACTAGCCCCCAAACGCAACAATAACTAACCCCCAAACGTAAGAAAACTAACCCCCAAAAGTAAGAATCACTAGCCCCCAAACGCAAGAAACACTAACCCTCAAACGTTAGAAAACTAACCTCTAAAAGAAAAGAATCACTAAACCCTAAACGTAAGAATTACTAACCCCAAAATGTAAGAATCACTAACCCTCAAACGTAAGAAACTAACCCCAAAACGTAAGAATTACTAACCCCAAACGTAAAAAAACTAACCCCCAAACGTAAGAATCACTAACCCCCAAACGATAGACCACTAGCCCCCAAACGTAAGAATTACTGACCCTCAACGTGAGAAAAATAACCCCCAAACGTAAAAATTACTAACCCCCAAACGAAAGAATAACTAACCCCCAAACGTAAGAAAACTAACCCCCAAACGTAAGAATTACTAACCCCCAAAGGTAAGAAACACTAACCCTCAAACGTAAGAAAACTAACACCCATATGTAAGAATAACTAACCCCCAAACAAAACAAAAACAAACCCAAAAACGTAAGAATAACTAACCCTCATACATAAGAATCACTAACCCCCAAACGTAAGAATTACTAACCTTCAAACGTAAGAAAACTAACCCCCAAACGTAAAAATCATTAACCCCCAAATATAAGAAAAATAACCCCCAGACGTAAGAATCACTAACCTCTAAACGTAAAAACACTAACCCCCGAACGTAAGCATCACTAACCCCCAAACGTAAGAAAACTAACCCCCAAACGTGAGAAACACTAACCCTCAAACGTAAGAAAACTAACCTCCAAACGTAAAATTTACTAACCCCCAAACGTAAGAAAACTAACCCCCATATGTAAGAATTACTAACCCCCAAACGTAACAAAAACTAACCCCTAAACGTAAGAAAACTAACCCCAAAACGTAAAACTTACTAACCCCCAAACGTAAGAAAACTAACCCCCAAACGTAAGAATCACGAACCCTCAAATGTAAGAATCACTAACCCCAAAACGATAGACCACTAACCCCCAAACGAAAGAATTACTGACCCTAAAACGTAAGAAAACTAACCCCCAAACAAAAGAAAACTAACCCCCAAACGTAAGAATCACTAACCCCCAAACGTAAGAGTTACTAACCCCCAAAGGAAACATTCACTAATTCCCAAACGTAAGAATTACTAACTCCCAAACGTAAGAAACTCTAACCCCCAAACGTAAAATTAAGTAACCCCCAAACGCGAGAAAACTAGTCCCCAAACGTAAGAATCACTAACCCCCAAACGTAAAAGAAACTAACCCCCAAACATAAGAGTCACTAACCCCCATAACATAAGAATTACTAACCTTTAAACGTAAGAAAACTAACCCCCAAACGTAAGAATGAATAACCCCCAAACGTAAGAATTAATAACCCCCAAACAAAAGAATCAGTAACCCCCACACGTTAGATCAATAACCCCCAAACGTAAGATGTACTGACCCTCAAACATAAGTAAACTAACCCCCACACGTAAAAAAACTAACCCCTAAATAAAGAATCACTAACAATCAAAATATAAGAATCAGTAGACCCCAAAGTAAGAATTATGAACCCCCAAACGTAAGAAAACTAACCCCCAAACTTAAGAATTCCTAACCCCCAAACGTAAGAATTACTAACCCCAAAGGAAACAATCACTAATTCCCAAACGTAAGAATTACTAACTCCCAAACGTAAGAAACTCTAACCCTCAAACATACAAAAACTAACCCCCAAACGTAAAATTAACTAACCCCCAAACGTGAGAAAACTAGCCCCCAAACGTAAGAAACACTAACCCCCAAACGTAAAAAAAACTAACCCCCAAACATAAGAATCACTAACCCCCAAAACATAAGAATTACTAACCTTTAAACGTAAGAAAACTAACCCCCAAACGTAAGAATTAATAACCTCCAAACGTAAAAAAAACTAGCCCCCAAACGCAACAATAACTAACCCCCAAACGTAAGAAAACTAACTCCCCAAACGTAAGATTCACTAGCCCCCAAACAGAAGAATCACTAACCCCCAAACGTTAGAAAACTAACCCCTAAATGTAAGAATCACTAACCCTGCAACGTAAGAAGACTAAATACAAAACATAAGAATTACTAACCCCAAACGTAAGAAAACTAACCCCCAAACGTAACAATCACTAACCCCAAAACGTAAGAATCACTAACCCCCAAACGTAAGAGTTACTGACCCTAAAACGTAAGAAAACTAATCCCCAAAAGAAAGAAAACTAACCCCCAAACGTAAGAATTGCTAACCCCCTAAACGTAAGAAAACTAACCCCCAAACGCTAGAATCACTAAATCCCAACGTAAGAATCACTAACCCCCAAACGTGAGAAAACAAACCGCCAAACGTAAGAATTACTAACCCCCAAACATAAGAAAACTAACCTACAAACGTAAGAAATACTAACCCCCAAACGTATTAAAAACTAACCTACAAACGTAAAAATCACTAAACTCCAAATGTAAAAAAACTAACCCCTAAAGGTAAGAATTAATAACCCCCAAACGTAAGAAAACTAACCCTTAAAAGTTAGAATTACTAACCCCCAAACGTAAGAAAAATAACCTACAAACGTAAAAAACACTGAACCCCAAATGTAGGAAAACTAACCGCTAAAGGTAAAAATCAATAACCCCCAAACGTATGAAAACTAACCCCCAAAAGTTAGAATTACTAACTCCCAAACGTAACAATCACTAACCCCCAAACGTAAGAAAACTAACCTCCAAACGTAAGAATTACTAACCCCCAAACGTAAGAAACACTTACCCCCAAACGCAACAAGCACTAACCTCAAAACATGAGAAAACTAACCCCAAAACGTAAGAATCACTAACCCCCAAACGTAAAAAAACTAACCCCCAAACGTAAGAATTACTAACCCCAAAACGTAAGAAAACTAACACTTAAACGCAACATCCACTAACAACCAAACGTAAGAAAACTAATTCCCAAACGTAGGAATTACTAACCCCCAAACGTAAAAATACTAACCCCCAAACGTTAGATAACTAACCCACAAACGTAAGAGTTACTGACCCCAAAACGTAAGAAAACCAATCCCCAAAAGAAAGAAAACTAACCCCCAAACGTAAAAAGCACTAACCACCAAACGTAAGAAATGAAAAAATTGCTAACTTCCAAACGTATAAAAAAACAAACCTTCAAACAAACGAATCACTAACCTCCAAACATAGGAATCACTAACACCCAAACGTAATAAGACTAACCCCTAAACGGAAGAATTACTAACCCCCAAACGTAAGACTTACTAACCCCCAAACGTAAGAAAACTGACCCCCAAACGTAAAAATTACTAACCTTCAAGCGTAAGAAAACTATTCCCAAAGAAGAAAAATAGCTAACCCTAAACGTAAGAAAACTAACATCCAAACGTAAGAATCACTAACCCCCAAACATAAGAAAACTAACCCCCAAACTTAAACATCATCCATCCTTAAATGTAAGAAAACTAACCCCCAAACGTAAGAATTACTAACCCAAAGACGTAAGAAAACTAACCCCCAAGACGTAAGAATTACTAACAACAAAACCTAAGAAAACTAACTCAAAAAAACTTGAGAATTACTTAGCCCGAAAGGTAAGAAAAGTAACCCCCAAATGTAAAAATCGCTAACATCCAAACGTAAGAAAACTAACTCCCAAACGTAAGAATCACTAACTATCAAACGTAAGAATCACTAACCCCCAAACGTAAAAATTACTAACCCCCAAACATAGGAAAACTAAGCTCCAAACGTAAGAATCCCTAACCCCCAATTGGAAGAAAACTAACCCACAAACCTAAGAATCATAAACCCCCAAACGTAAGGTTTTTTTTTTCCATTTTCGATTAATATCTAAGTTAGAAGAGTTGTATTGTAGGTATTGTTGTATAGTAAAGCTGTACGTCTATAAGTTTTCTATTAGTTATTAAGTTGGTGGCGTTATATTGCAGTATTGTGTATTGTAAGTCCGCAAGTACTATTGTATTTAAAGTGGTCTATGTTAATAAATTTATTAAAAAAAAAAAATAAATAAATAAAATAAAAATAAAATAAAAGATAAATAAATAAAAAAAAAAACCCAAACGTGAGAAAACTAGGACCCAAACATAAGAATCAGTAACGCCCAAATACAAAAAAACTGCCCCCATAACGTAAGAAAACTAACCCGCAAGCGTAAGAATCACAAACCCAAAAACGTAAGCAAACTAACCCCCAAACGTTAGAGTTGTTAACCCCAAAACGTAAGAAAACTAACCCTTAAACGTAAGAATGACTAACCCTTCAACGTAAGAATCACTAACCCCAAAACGTAAGAAACGTAACACGCAAACGTAAGAATCACTAACCCCCAAAGGTACGAAAACTAACCCCCAAACCAAAGAATTACTAACCCCCAAACATAAGAAAACTAACCCCCAAACGTAAGAATCACTAACTCTTAAACGTAAGAAAACTAACCCCCAAACGTATGAATCACTAACCCCCAAACGTAAGAAAACTAACAACGAAACGTAAAAAAACTAACCCCCAAACGTAAGAATTAATAACCTCCAAACGTAAAAAAAACTAGCCCCCAAACGCAACAATAACTAACCCCCAAACGTAAGAAAACTAACTCCCCAAACGTAAGATTCACTAGCCCCCAAACAGAAGAATCACTAACCCCCAAACGTTAGAAAACTAACCCCTAAATGTAAGAATCACTAACCCTGCAACGTAAGAAGACTAAATACAAAACATAAGAATTACTAACCCCAAACGTAAGAAAACTAACCCCCAAACGTAACAATCACTAACCCCAAAACGTAAGAATCACTAACCCCCAAACGTAAGAGTTACTGACCCTAAAACGTAAGAAAACTAATCCCCAAAAGAAAGAAAACTAACCCCCAAACGTAAGAATTGCTAACCCCCTAAACGTAAGAAAACTAACCCCCAAACGCTAGAATCACTAAATCCCAACGTAAGAATCACTAACCCCCAAACGTGAGAAAACAAACCGCCAAACGTAAGAATTACTAACCCCCAAACATAAGAAAACTAACCTACAAACGTAAGAAATACTAACCCCCAAACGTATTAAAAACTAACCTACAAACGTAAAAATCACTAAACTCCAAATGTAAAAAAACTAACCCCTAAAGGTAAGAATTAATAACCCCCAAACGTAAGAAAACTAACCCTTAAAAGTTAGAATTACTAACCCCCAAACGTAAGAAAAATAACCTACAAACGTAAAAAACACTAAACCCCAAATGTAGGAAAACTAACCGCTAAAGGTAAAAATCAATAACCCCCAAACGTATGAAAACTAACCCCCAAAAGTTAGAATTACTAACTCCCAAACGTAACAATCACTAACCCCCAAACGTAAGAAAACTAACCTCCAAACGTAAGAATTACTAACCCCCAAACGTAAGAAACACTTACCCCCAAACGCAACAAGCACTAACCTCAAAACATGAGAAAACTAACCCCAAAACGTAAGAATCACTAACCCCCAAACGTAAAAAAACTAACCCCCAAACGTAAGAATTACTAACCCCAAAACGTAAGAAAACTAACACTTAAACGCAACATCCACTAACAACCAAACGTAAGAAAACTAATTCCCAAACGTAGGAATTACTAACCCCCAAACGTAAAAATACTAACCCCCAAACGTTAGATAACTAACCCACAAACGTAAGAGTTACTGACCCCAAAACGTAAGAAAACCAATCCCCAAAAGAAAGAAAACTAACCCCCAAACGTAAAAAGCACTAACCACCAAACGTAAGAAATGAAAAAATTGCTAACTTCCAAACGTATAAAAAAACAAACCTTCAAACAAACGAATCACTAACCTCCAAACATAGGAATCACTAACACCCAAACGTAATAAGACTAACCCCTAAACGGAAGAATTACTAACCCCCAAACGTAAGACTTACTAACCCCCAAACGTAAGAAAACTGACCCCCAAACGTAAAAATTACTAACCTTCAAGCGTAAGAAAACTATTCCCAAAGAAGAAAAATAGCTAACCCTAAACGTAAGAAAACTAACATCCAAACGTAAGAATCACTAACCCCCAAACATAAGAAAACTAACCCCCAAACTTAAACATCATCCATCCTTAAATGTAAGAAAACTAACCCCCAAACGTAAGAATTACTAACCCAAAGACGTAAGAAAACTAACCCCCAAGACGTAAGAATTACTAACAACAAAACCTAAGAAAACTAACTCAAAAAAACTTGAGAATTACTTAGCCCGAAAGGTAAGAAAAGTAACCCCCAAATGTAAAAATCGCTAACATCCAAACGTAAGAAAACTAACTCCCAAACGTAAGAATCACTAACTATCAAACGTAAGAATCACTAACCCCCAAACGTAAAAATTACTAACCCCCAAACATAGGAAAACTAAGCTCCAAACGTAAGAATCCCTAACCCCCAATTGGAAGAAAACTAACCCACAAACCTAAGAATCATAAACCCCCAAACGTAAGGTTTTTTTTTTCCATTTTCGATTAATATCTAAGTTAGAAGAGTTGTATTGTAGGTATTGTTGTATAGTAAAGCTGTACGTCTATAAGTTTTCTATTAGTTATTAAGTTGGTGGCGTTATATTGCAGTATTGTGTATTGTAAGTCCGCAAGCACTATTGTATTTAAAGTGGTCTATGTTAATAAATTTATTAAAAAAAAAAAATAAATAAATAAAATAAAAATAAAATAAAAGATAAATAAATAAAAAAAAAAACCCAAACGTGAGAAAACTAGGACCCAAACATAAGAATCAGTAACGCCCAAATACAAAAAAACTGCCCCCATAACGTAAGAAAACTAACCCGCAAGCGTAAGAATCACAAACCCAAAAACGTAAGCAAACTAACCCCCAAACGTTAGAGTTGTTAACCCCAAAACGTAAGAAAACTAACCCTTAAACGTAAGAATGACTAACCCTTCAACGTAAGAATCACTAACCCCAAAACGTAAGAAACGTAACACGCAAACGTAAGAATCACTAACCCCCAAAGGTACGAAAACTAACCCCCAAACCAAAGAATTACTAACCCCCAAACATAAGAAAACTAACCCCCAAACGTAAGAATCACTAACTCTTAAACGTAAGAAAACTAACCCCCAAACGTATGAATCACTAACCCCCAAACGTAAGAAAACTAACAACGAAACGTAAAAAAACTAACCCCCAAACGTAGAAAAATAATCCCCAAACGTAAGAATGACTAACCTTCAAACGTAAAAAAAGGAACCCACAAACGTAAGAATCACTAACTCCCAAACGTAAGAAAACTAACCCCCAAACGTAAACAAACTAACCCCAAAAATAAGAATCAGCAACCGCCAAAAGTAAGAAAACTAACCTCTAAACGTAAGAATCACTAACCCCTAAACGTAAGAATACTAACCTCAAAAAATAAGAATTAATAACCCCCGAAAGTTTAAAAACTAACCCCCAAACATAAGAATAACTAACCGCGGAACGTAAGAACACTAACCCCCAAACTTAAGAATTACTAACCCCCAAAAATAAAAAACTAACCCCTAAACGTACGAATTACTAAGCGCCGAACGTAAGAAAACTAACCACCAAATTTAAGAATTAGTAACCCCCAAACGTAAGAAAACGAATCCATAAACGTAAGAATCACAAACCCCCAAACGTTAGAATCACTAATTTTCTAACGTAATAAAGCTTACCCCCAAAGGTAAGAATCACTAACCCCAAAACGTAAGAAAGCTAACCCCAAAACGTAGGAATCACTATCTACATGACGTAACATTTATTAACCCCTAAACGTAAGAAAACTAACCCCCAAACGTAAGAATCACTAGCCCCCAAACATAAGAATGCTAACCCCCAAACGTATGAATTATTAACCCCCAAACGTAAGAAGACTAACCCCCAAAATTAAAAATCACTAATCCCTAAACGTAAGAAAACTAACCCCAAAACTTAAGAGAACTAACCCCAAAACTTAATAATAACTAAGCCCTAAATGCCAGAAAACTAACCCCCAAACGTAAAAGTCACTAACCTTAAACGTAAGAAAACTAGCCTTCTAACGTAAGAATTACAAACCCCCAAACGTAAGGAAACTAACACCCAAACCTAAGAATCACTAAACCCCAAACGTATAAATACTAACCCCCAAACGTAAGAATCATTAACCCCAAAATGTAAGAAAACTAACCCCACACGTAAGAATCACTAACTCCCAAACGTAAAAAACTAACCCCTAAACGTAAGAATAACTAACTCCAAAACGAGAGCAAACTCACACCCAAACGTGAGAATCACTAACCCTCAAACGTAAGAAAACTAACCCACAAACGTAAGAATCACTGACCCCCAAACGTCAAAAAACTAACCCCCAAACGTAAGAATTACTAACCCCCAAACGTAAGAAATATAACCCCAAAACGTAAGAATTACTAACCCCTAAACGTAAGTTAACTAACCCCCCAACGTAAGAATCAGTAACCCCCAAACGTAAGAATTACTAGCCCAAAAACGTAAGAAAGCTAACCCCCAAACATAGGAATCACTAACCCTCAATCCTAAGAGGTTTAACCCCCAAACGTCAGAATTATTAACACCCAAACGTAAGGATACTTACCCCTAAACGTAAAAATCACTAACCCCAAAACTTAAGAAAACTAACTTCCAAACGTAAGAATTAGTAACCCCCAAAACGTAAGAAAACTAACACCAAACGTAAGAATCAGTAACCGCCAAACGTAAGAAAATAAACCCATAAACGTAAGAATCACTAACCTCAAACGTAAGAAAACTAAACCCAGACGCAAGGAAACTAACCCCCAAACGTAAGAATCACTAACCTTCAAACGTAAACTAACCCCCAAACGTAAGAATTACCAACCCCAAAACGTAAGAAAACTAACCTCCCAACGTTAGAATCACTAACTTCAAACGTAAACTAACCCATAAACGTAAGAATTACTAACCCCAAAGTTAAGAAAACTAACCCCTAAGAGTAAGAATCACTATCCCACAAACGTTCGAAAAGGAACCCCTAAACGTAAAAATCACTAATCCAAAAAGGTAAAAAAAGTAACTTCCAAACGTAAGAATCACTAACCCCCAAACGTAAGAATTACTAACCTTCAAACGCAAGAAAACCAACCCCCAAACGTAAGAATTACGAACCCCAATACGTACGAAAACTAACCCCCAAACGTAAGAAAACTAACCCCAAAACGTACGAAAACTAAACCCTTAACGTAAGAATCACTAACCCCCAAAGCTAAGAACACTAACACCCAAACGTGAGAATTACTAACCCCTAAACGTACGAATTACTAACCTTCAAACGTAAAAAAAAAACTAACCCCCAAACGTAAGAAAACTTACCCCCCAAGGAGAGAAACACTAACCCCTAAACGTAAGGAAACTTACCCCCAAACGTAAGAATAACTAACCCCCAAACGTAAGAATAACTAACCCCAAAACGTAAGAATCACTAACCCCCCTAACGAAAGAAAACTAAGCCTTAAACGTAAGCATCACCAACCTTCAAACCTAACAATTACTACTCCCCAAACATACGAAAACAAACCCCCAAACGCAAAAATCACTAACCCCCAAACGTAGAAAAACTAACTCCCAAACGCAAAAATAACTAACCCCAAAACGTAAGAATCACTAACCCCCAAACGTAACAAAACCAACCCCTAAACGTAAGAATTACTTACTCCCAAACGTAGTAAAACTAACCCCCAAAACGTAAGAAAACTAATTGCCAAACGTAAGAATTACTAACCCCCAGAGGTAAGAAAGGTATCCCCCAAAATGTAAGGAACCTAACCCCCAAACGTACGAAAACTAACCCCCAGACGTAAGAATCACTAACCTTCAAATGTAAGAAAACTAACCACAAAACGTAAGATTTACTAACAACCAAACGCACGAAAACTAACCCCCAAACTTAAGAATCACTGACCCCCAAACTTATGAAAACTAATCACGAAACGTAAAAATCACTAACCCCAAACGTAACAAAACTAACTTCCAAACGTAAGAATCACTAACCCCTAAACGAAAGAATAACTAACCTTCAAACGTAAGAAAACCAACCCCCAAACGTAAGAAAACTAACCCCAAAACGTAAGAATTACTAACCTTCAAACGTTAGAAAACTAACCCCCAAACGTAAGAATCACTAACCCCTAAACGTAAGAATCACTAATCTCCAAACGTAAGAAAACTAACTCCCGAATGTAAGAAAACTAACCCCCAAAACGTGAGAATCACTAACCCCAAAACGTAAGAATCACTAACCCCAAAACGTAAGAAAACTAACCTCAAAACGTAAGCATCACTAACCCCCAAACGTAAGAATTACTCACCTCCAAACATACGAAAACTAACACCCAAACGTTAGAATCACTGAACCCCAAACGTCTGAAAACTAACCCCTAAACTTAAGAATCACTAATCCCCAAACGTAAGAAAACGAACCCCTTAATGTAAAAATGACTAACCCCCAAACGTAAGAATCACTAACCCCTAAACGTAAGAATCACTAATCTCCAAACGTAACAAAACTAACTCCCGAATGTAAGAAAACTAACCCCCAAAACGTGAGAATCACTAACCCCAAAACGTAAGAATCACTAACCCCAAAACGTAAGAAAACTAACCTCAAAACGTAAGCATCACTAACCCCCAAACGTAAGAATTACTCACCTCCAAACATACGAAAACTAACACCCAAACGTTAGAATCACTGAACCCCAAACGTCTGAAAACTAACCCCTAAACTTAAGAATCACTAATCCCCAAACGTAAGAAAACGAACCCCTAAATGTAAAAATGACTAACCCCCAAACGTAAGAATCACTAACCGCCAAACGTAAGAAAACTAACCCCCAAACGTAAAAAAAACTAACCGCCAAATGTAAGAATCCCTAACCCCAAACGTAAGAATTACAAACCCCCAAAACGTAAGAAAACTAACTCCCGAAACGTAAGCATCAGTAACCTGCAAACGTAAGAATTACTAACCCCAAAACGTACGAAAGCTAAGACCGAACCGTAAAATCACTAACCCCCAAACGTAAGAATCATTAACTCCCAAAGGTAAGAAAACTAACCAACAAACGTAAGAATCACTAACCCTCAAACGTAAGAAAACTAACCCCCAAACGTAAGAATCACTAACCCTCAAATGTAAGAATTACTAACTCCCAAACGTAAAAAAACTAACCGTAAAACGTAAGAATTACTAACCCTCAAATGTAAAGTTACTAATCCCCAAACGTACGAAAGCTAACACCCAAACGTAAAAATCACTAACCCTTAAACGTAAGAAAACTAACCCCCAAACGTAAGAATCTCTAATCTTCAAACGTAAGAAAACTAACCCCTGAACGTAAAAATCACTAACCCCCAAACGCAAGAAAACTAACCCCCAAACGTAAGAAAACTAACCCCAAAACGAAAGAATCACTAACCCCCAAACGGAAGCAAACAAACCTTCAAACGTAAGAATCACTAACCCTTAAACGTAAGAATTACTAACCCCCAAACGTAAGAATTAGTAACCCTCAAATGTAAGAAAACTAACTCCCAAACGTAACAATCAATAACCCCCAAACCAAAGAAAACTAACCCTCAAACGTAAGAATCACTAACCCCCATTTGTAAGAACTCTATCCCGAAAACGTAAGAATCAGTAACCCCCAAACGTAAGAAAACTAACCCACAAAGGTAAGAATCACTAACCCCCAAATGTAACAAAACTAACCCCGAAACGTAAGAATCACTAACCCCCAAACGTTGGAAAACTAACCCCTAAACGTAAGAATCACTAACCCATAAAGGTAAGAAAACTAACCACCAAACAAAAGAATCACTTACCCCCAAACGTAAGAATTAATAACCCCAAATCGTAAGAAAACAAACGCCTTAACGTAAGAATCACAGACCCACTTACGTAAGAGAACTAACCACAATACGTAAGAATCACTAACCCACAAACGTAGGTGTCGGACCCGAAATGGGGTTCCTGTGGTGCGTGTGTGACGTAAGCCGAACCGGTCAGGACCGGTATTGGCACTAGAACACGAGGAGAAAAAAGAGCGAGCGATCTTGTGAGTACGAGCGAGTTTATCAAACGAGAAACGAATAAATTTTGTTGAAATCATCGCAACAAAAGGTGGCGACCCTGCCAGGACACCTGTGATTCGAGAAAGTAACAGCGAGCGGCGAGAAGTGAGCGACGAGAGGAATTTTACATGTAAACACAGCGAAGAAACACCGAAGTCAACAACATGAGCGCCGAAGGCGAAATCAAAACAATGCAGGAGAAGATTCAAGGTAAACTGAAAATGCTTGAATTTACAGCGGGAGATACAGCGAAAGTAATCGAGACCGGAGACCTGAAGACAATTGAGAGGCATGGAAGCGCATTGGAGCACGTTATTGACAAAACACATCAGCTCAAATTGGAAGTTCAGGAGTTGCGTATTGAAAGTGGGAATGACCCTGTAGAGATCAGACTTTGGACCGAAACTTTAGATAGCCAAATCAGTAAATTTGAGGGAATTCTTAAAGAGGTGGAATATGTAGCTGCCGGTATTAGATCAATCGAAGAGGAAAAACGCGAGGAAGAGAAACGGAAACGGAATTTGGAGGAAAAGATCCAGCTTGAAAAGACTAAACACGAAGCGTGAGCGAGTCTTGAGAAAACGGCGAAGGCATCCACGGAGGAATCTGGGAATTTGAGCAGTGTCGGAGCGAAATTGCCAAAACTGGAGATAACTAAATTTCAAGGGACTTTCCTGGATTGGATGAGGTTTTGGAATCAATTCGAAACTGAAATCGACAAGGCTAAACTAACTCAAGTTGCTAAGTGTTCTTACCTGAAGGAGTTACTAGTATCCAGTGTCCGCGCGTCCATTGACGGACTCCCTTTCACGACGGAGGGTTACGAAAGGGCCAAAGCTATATTGAAAACCAAGTATGGTAAACCCAGTGAGTTAGAAAACGCACATATGCAATGCATAATTGGATTATCCACAGTTCATGGTGGACACCCAGCAAAAATCCATGATTTCTACGAGAAGCTAACAAGTCACATACAAGTGCTAGAGACCATGGGCAAGGTTAACGAAATAGAAGGGTTTGTGCGTGCGACGCTTGATAAATTACCTGGAATCAGAGCGGATCTGGTACGTCTAGACGATAACTGGCAAGAGTGGGGATTTGCAGAGCTAATCGAATCCCTGAGGAAGTGGTGTGACCGTAACCCTATTGTCAGCGAAAACCTTAAACCTGAACCGCCAAAGCCTGACCTGCGAAGTCGTTATCCTCCGAACCGTGACCCGCGAAATCGCTTCCAAGCAAGGAAAAATCCTGCTTACCAGACCAAAGATGAGAGTGCGAAGGTGGGGCGTAACTGCATCTATTTTAATGGCGAGGATCACAGCTCCACCCAGTGCAAGAAAGTCCCTGGCTTGCACCAGCGCAGGCAGATCTTGAGTGACAAGAAACTATGCTTCAACTGTACAGGAACAAGACATCAAGCACGGGAGTGCCACAGCAAGTACACTTGTCAACATTGCGGTGGCAGACATCACACGTCTATTTGTGACAGGCTGCCTAGCAACAGTCAGATGATGTTGGCAACTGGTGAGGGTTCTGTTATTTATCCGGTGGTAGTGGTGTTCGTCGATGGGATCAAATGCAGAGCATTACTAGACACAGGTGCGGGTAGCTCTTATGCGTCAGCGGCTCTGATTGAACGGCTTAACAAGCGACCAACTCATATCGAACATAGACAGATTGACATGATGCTTTGCTCAACAGTTCAAAAGGTACAAGGGTATTCAGTAACGGTTAAAAGTGTTGATGGGAAGTTTGAGATGATGACGAAGATCAATAAGGTGGACAAGGGTGTTCTACTCACAGTCCCAAATCCGAATTATGGAGAACTGATCAGCAAGTATCGTCACCTGCAGGGAGTGGTCATGGATGACGATGACAAGAAGAGTGAATTACCCATTCATGTAATACTTGGCGCCAGCGAGTACTCAAGGATCAAAACTGAGACGAAACCTAGAATTGGTCAGCCGTCTGAGCCCATTGCTGAGTTCACTATGCTGGGGTGGACGATGATGTCCACAGGGAGAGAAGCCGCGCTATCCAACGTTTATTTGACGAAAACATCGGCAGCGGACTACGAACAACTCTGCTCTTCAGATGTTTTAGGACTCGCAGATAGACCAGAAGCAGACCAGCAAAACGTGTTTGCCGAATTCTCTGAGCAACTGAACCGAAGTGACGAAGGTTGGTACGAATCGGGTTTGCTATGGAAGCCGGGTCACGATCACCTGCAATCGAACGAACGCGGAAGTATCAGGAGACTACAAGGTCTAGTGAGGAAGTTGCAGAGAGAGCCTGGTCTGATAGACAAGTACGATGAGATCATCCAAGGGCAACTCACTGAAGGGATAGTTGAGAGAGTTGTAGACGAGCCAAACGAGAGGGTATTTTACATCCCTCACAAACCTGTGAAAAAGGAAACTGCCGTGACCACAAAACTCAGAATTGTATTTGACGCATCGGCTAAGCCAAGTGAAGATAGTCCGTCGTTAAACGAGTGCTTAGAAACGAGGTCTCCCTTGCAGAATCTGTTGTGGAACGTTCTTGTGCGAAATCGCCTAAAGCCAGTAGCCTTAGCAGCTGACATCAAACAAGCCTTCTTACAAGTACGCATAAGACCTGAAGACCGGGATGCACTACGTTTCCACTGGCTCAAGAACAAGGACCCTTCAGTTATTGAAGCCTTGAGATTCACGCGAGCGCTCTTCGGGTTGGTCCAGTCGCCATTCTTGTTGGCGGGAACACTAAAGTTGCACTTGCAAAGCCTAAGAGAGAAATACCCAGTGGAGGTAGACGAGATCTTGAGGAGTCTATACGTTGATGACGTCATCACGGGGGGCAACACCAAAGAAGACGTTCAGGACCTGAAGAAGACGATCATATCAGTGTTTGGGGATGCTAAGTTTACCATGCACAAGTGGAACTCCAACGAGCCTCAGCTAGAGAGTGAGAATGTTGTTCCGGTGCACGAGCCTCAGCTAGACGGTGAGAATGGGGTGCCTGTTGATGAACAGCAGAGTTACGCAAAGCAACAGTTGGGAGTTAAGGAAGGTGAATCCAAGATATTAGGTTTGCCGTGGAACAAGAGAGAGGACACAGTTGCAGTGACTTTCCCTGAGGAACCTGTTGATAACACTAAGAGAGGAATGCTACGATTCTTAGCTGCGGTGTACGACCCGCTTGGTGTAGCGTCGCCCACAACATTAGTGGGAAAGCTTCTATACTGCGAAGTATGCGACAGTCGACTACCGTGGGATGAGAAACTGTCAGACGGAAGTGGACAACAGTGGCTGAAGTTTGTGAGGAGCCTCCCCAACAAGGTTGAAGTACTGCGGAGCATACCAAGGTTCAAGGAGCCGATCGAAGGAGTCCAGTTGCATGTATTCGGTGACACAAGTGGAGTTGGTACATCAGCGGCCGTCTATGCAGTGATTACGCAAGCCTCCGGGGTGAGCAAGGGCTAAATAGCAGCAAAGTCAAGATTAGCAAAGAAGAATCTTACAATTCCAAGATTGGAACTTGTGTCCGCTCACATGGCCGCTAACCTGGTGGAGAACGTGAGAGTCGCACTTGAAGGATATCCAATCAAGTCAGTCCATGGGTGGAGTGACAGTACTGTCGCACTCCACTGGATCAAGGGGGGAGGTACTTACAAACAGTTTGTGGCCAACAGAGTCCGCAAGATCAACGACAAAGATTACATTGAATGGAGACATGTCGACTCCAAACACAACCCACCCGACATAGGAAGCAGAGGCTGCAAGGCAGATCAGCTGTGTAATGTGTGGTTGCCGGGACCACAATGGTTGTCCAAGCCAGAGGAGTGGCCGGGAGACGTAGTGACAGAGCCTAACAAAGAAACGGAAGCAGAAGCTAAGCTTACTAAGGAGGTGTTTGCAGTGGCAGTGGAGGCGAGGGACGACTTCGATGAAGTGCTGGAAAGGCATACCTTCTGGCGAACGATCAGAATCAGTGCATGGGTCAGGAGATTCCTTCAAAATTGCCGGAACAAGAAGTGGAACCGAGTAAGCGGACCCTTGACAACAGCTGAGACGGAGATACAGGTCAAGTGGTGGATAAGGCGGGAGCAGCAGAGACACAGTGTAACAGAAAAGTTTCTGGAAGACCAAGAAAGGCTCAACCTTCAGAAGAATGACCAAGGAATCTATGTGTGCAGAGGAAGAATTCAAGGACATTATCCGGTGTATTTGCCACCCAGGGTAGTCTTATCAGAAAAAATGGTGCAAGACGCCCACATCTTGACGCTACACGGGGGAGTCGGCCTAACGATGGCGCATGTGAGACAAGAGTATTGGATTCCCCGTCTCCGGCAACTGGTGAAGAACGTGGTTAACCACTGCTATGGGTGTAAGAAGTTCCATGTGACAAAGCTCCAAAATCCACCGCCTGGAAACTTACCAGTGGATCGTACAGAGGGGACATTTCCGTTCCAAGTAGTAGGGGTGGACTACGCCGGGCCCATAACTTACAAGATTTCGAAGAAGAAAGAAGGCAAGGCATACATTTTACTGTTCGCATGCAGTTTAACGAGAGCGGTCCATTTAGAGTTACTAACTGACCAGACCACTGCTGGTTTCATCAGGTGTTTGAAACATTTCATTGCGAGACGGGGGAGGCCTACGAAGATTTATTCGGACAATGGAAGAAGTTTTGTGGCTGCATCCAGGTGGCTCAAGAGTGTTATGAGGGAGGAGAAATTGCAAGACTATCTGGCCCACCACAACATCCTTTGGCAGTTTAACCTCGCCAGAGCCCCATGGTGGGGGGGTCAATTTGAACGGTTGGTTGGAGTTGTGAAACAGTCATTTTACAAATCTATGGGACGAGCGTACCTGACATTCGGAGAGCTTGAAGAAGTTGCGCTTGAGGTGGAGGTGGCCGTCAATAACCGCCCGTTATCCTATGTTGAAGATGATGTTGAACTTCCGGTGCTAACGCCAAACGTCATGATGCACGGGCTACCTAACCTCCTGCCAGAGGAGGATGCAGAGTCAGTGGAGGATGTGGAGCTACGTAAGAGGACAAGATACCTCCGTCGCTGCAAGGACATTCTGTGGTCAAGGTGGACTACAGAATACATCAGGAGTTTGAGGGAGAGACACAATCTCAAACACAAGACCAAGGTGCTGACACTGAAAGTTGGAGATGTGGCGCTAATTCAGAGTGAGGAGCGCAACCGTGGAAAGTGGAACATTGGAGTTGTAGTGAAACTCATCAAGGGGCGTGACGGCGCCGTCCGAGCAGCGAGGTTGAGAGCGGGGAAGTCCTACTTGGAGCGAGCAATCCAACAGCTATGTCCTATGGAGCTGTCGTGCGACGTACGGGACACACAGTTGAGAAACTCGGTGCAGCTTAATCCTCGAGCCAGAGAGTTCGCCCCTAGGCGGGCTACTGTAGCTGCGGCGAAGCGGATCAGAGAGATTGCAGAGCAAGGGGACAAGTGAACAGACCCAGGGACTTGCGGAGTCACGAACTATAAGAACTCTTTAAAACTGTTGCTGTTATATAAGCATGGCGCTGTGTGATTGTATTTGCTCCACTTGCGTGTATCAAATAGGGGGAGAGTGTCGGACCCGAAATGGGGTTCCTGTGGTGCGTGTGTGACGTAAGCGGAACCGGTCAGGACCGGTATTGGCACTAGAACACGAGGAGAAAAAAGAGCGAGCGATCTTGTGAGTACGAGCGAGTTTATCAAACGAGAAACGAATAAATTTTGTTGAAATCATCGCAACATAGGAATCACTAACCCCAAAACGTAACAATTAGTAACCCCCAAATGTAAGAAAACTAACCCCAAAACGTAACAATCACTAACCCCCAAACGTAGAATCACTAACAGCCAATTGTAAGAACTCTAACCCCAAATCGTACGAATCAGTAACTTCCGAAGGTAAGAAAACTAACCCCCAAACGTAACAAAACTCACCTCCGAACGTAAGAATCACTAACCCCCAAAGGTAAGAATAACTAGCCCCGAAAGGTAAGAATTACTAACCTCTAAATGTAAAAAAACTAACCCCGAAACGTAAGAATCACTAACCCCCAAACGTAACAAAACTAACCCTCAAACGTAAGAATCACTAACCCATAAACGTAAGAAACCTAACCCCCAAACGTAAGAATTACTAACCCCCAAACTAAAGAATTATTAACCCCCAAACCTAAGAAAACTAACCCCCAAACGTAGGAATCACTAACCGCCAAACGTAAGTAAACTAACCCCCAATTATAAGTAAAGTAACCCCTAAACGTAAGAATCACTAACCCTTAAACGTAAGAATTACGAACCTTCAAAGATAAGAAAACTAACCCCAAAATGTAAAAATCACTAACCCCCAAACGTAAAAAAAACTAACCGCCAAATGTAAGAATCCCTAACCCCAAACGAAAGAATTACAAATCCCAAAAACGTAAGAAAACTAACCCCCGAGACGTAAGCATCAGTAATCTGCAAACGTAAGAATTACTAACCCCCAAACGTACGAGATCTAACACTCAAACGTAAGAGTCACTAACTCACAAAGGTAAGAAAACTAACCCTCAAACGTAAGAATCACTAACCCTTAAACGTAAGAATCACTAACCCCTAAACGTAAAAATCACTAATCTCCAAACATAAGAAAACTAACTCCCGAACGTAAGAAAACTAACCCACAAACGTAAGAATCACTAACCCTCAAAACGTAAGAATCACTAGCCCCTAAACGTAAGAATCACTAATCTCCAAACGTAAGAAAACTAACCCCCAAAACGTGAGAATCACTAACCCCAAAACGTAAGAATCACTAACCCCAAAACGTAAGAATTACTCACCTCCAAACATACGAAGACTAACACCCAAACGTTAGAATCACTGAACCCCAAATGTCTGAAAACTAACCCCTAAACTTAAGATTCACTAATCCCCAAACGTAAGAAAACGAACCCCTAAATGTAAAAATGACTAACCCCCAAACTTAAGAATTATTAACCCCCAAACGTAAGAATCACTAACCGCCAAACGTAAGAAAACTAACCCCCAAACGTAAAAAAAACTAACCGCCAAATGTAAGAATCCCTAACCCCAAACGTAAGAATTACAAACCCCCAAAACGTAAGAAAACTAACTCCCGAAACGTAAGCATCAGTATCCTGCAAACGTAAGAATTACTAACCCCAAAACGTACGAAAGCTAAGACCGAACCGTAAAATCACTAACCCCAAACGTAAGAATCATTAACTCCCAAAGGTAACCCACAAATGTAAGAATTACTAACTCCCAAACGTAAGAAAACTAGCCAACAAACGTAAGAATCACTAACCCTCAAACGTAAGTAAACTAACCCCCAAACGTAAGAATCACTAACCCTCAAATGTAAGAATTACTAACTCCCAAACGTAAAAAAACTAACCGTAAAACGTAAGAATTACTAACCCTCAAATGTAAGAGTTACTAATCCCCAAACGTACAAAAGCTAACACCCAAACGTAAAAATCACTAACCCTTAAACGTAAGAAAACTAACCCCCAAACGTAAGAATCTCTAATCTTCAAACGTAAGAAAACTAACCCCTGAACGTAAAAATCACTGACCCCCAAAGGCAAGAAAACTAACCCCCAAACGTAAAAATCACTAACCCCCAAACGTAAGAAAACTAACCCCAACACGAAAGAATCACTAACCCCCAAACGGAAGCAAGCAAACCTTCAAACATAAGAATCACTAACCCTTAAACGTAAGAATTACTAACCCCCAAACGTAAGAATTAGTAACCCTCAAATGTAAGAAAACTAACTCCCAAACGTAACAATCAATAACCCCCAAACCAAAGAAAACTACCCCTCAAACGTAAGAATCACTAACCCCCAATTGTAAGAACTCTAACCCGAAAACGTAAGAATCAGTAACCCCCAAACGTAAGAAAACTAACCCACAAAGGTAAGAATCACTAACCCCCAAATGTAACAAAACTAACCCCGAAACGTAAGAATCACTAACCCCCAAACGTTAGAAAACTAACCCCTAAACGTAAGAATCACTAACCCATAAAGGTAAGAAAACAAACCACCAAACAAAAGAATCACTTACCCCCAAACGTAAGAATTAATAACCCCAAATCGTAAGAAAACAAACCCCTTAACGTAAGAATCACAGACCCCCTTACGTAAGAGAACTAACCACAATACGTAAGAATCACTAACCCACAAACGTAGGAATCACTAACCCCAAAACGTAACAATTAGTAACCCCCAAATTTAAGAAAACGAACCCCAAAACGTAACAATCAATAACCCCCAAACGTAAGAATCACTAACAGCCAATTGTAAGAACTCTAACCCTAAATCGTAAGAATCAGTAACTTCCAAAGGTAAGAAAACTAACCCCCAAACGTAAGAAATACTAACCCCCAAACGTAAGAAAACTCACCTCCGAACGTAAGAATCACTAACCCCCAAAGGTAAGAATCACTAGCCCCAAAAGGTAAGAATTACTAACCTCTAAATGTAACAAAACTAACCCCGAAACGTAAGAATCACTAACCCCCAAACGTAACAAAACTAACCCCTAAACGTAAGAATCACTAACCCATAAAGGTAAGAAAACTAACCACCAAACGAAAGAATCGCTAACCCCCAAACGTAAGAAAACTAACCCCCAAACATAAGAATTAATAACCCCCATATACGTAAGAATAACTAACGCCTGAACGTAAGAAAACTAACCTCCCAACGTAAGAATCACTAACCCCCAATTGCAAGAACTCTAACCCCAAAACGTAAGAGTCACTAACCCTCAAAGGTAAGAAAACTAACCCCCAAACGTAAGAATTACTAACCCCTAAACGTAACTAAACTAACCCTTAAATGTAAGAATCACTAACCGCCAAACGTAAGAATTACTAACCTTCAAACGAAAAAAAAAAACTAACCCCCAAAACGTAAGAATCACAAACCCCAATTGTAAAAATCAGAAACCTTCGAATGCAAGAAAACGAACCCTAAAACGTAAGAATCACTAGCCCCCAAACGTAAGAATTACTAACCCCCAAACGTAAGAAAACTAACCCCCATACGTAAGAATCACTAATGCCTAAACGTAAAAAAACTAACCTCCAAAAGTGAGAATCAATAACCCCTAATTGTAAGAACCTTTACCCCTGAAACGTAAGTATCACTAACCCTCAATGGTAAGAAAACTAACCCCCAAACGTAAGAAAACTAACCCCCAAACGTAAGAGTAACTAACCTTCAAACGAAAGAAAACTAACCCCTAAACGTTAGAATCACTAACCCCTAAACGTGAGAAAAGTAACCCGCAACCATAAGAAAACGAACCCCCAAACGTAAGAATCACTTACCCATAAACGTAAGAAAACTAACCCCCCAAAAAAAGAATCACTAACCGCCAAACGTAAGAAAACTAACCCCCAAACGTAAGAATTACTAACCCCCAAAACGTAAGAAAAAAAACCTCGAAACATAGGAATCATTAACCTGCAAACGTAAGAATCACTACCCCCAAACGTAAGAATTATTAACCCAAAAACGTAACAAAACTAACCCCCGAAGGTAAGAACCACTAACCCCCAAACGTTAGAATTACTAACCCCAAACGTAAAAATCACTAACCCGTAAACGTAAGAAAACTAACTCCCAATCGTAAGAATCACTAACCGCCAAACGTAAGAAAACTAACCCTTAAACGTAAGAATCACTAACCCATAAACGTAAGAAAACTAACCCCAAAACAAAAGAATCTCTAACCCCCAAACGTAAGAAAACTAACCCTTAAACGTAAGATTTACTAACCCCAAAACGTAACGAAACAAACCCCCAAACGTAAGAATCACTAACCCCAAAACGTAAGAATCACTAACCCTCAAACGTAAGAATTACTAACCCAAAAACGTAACAAAACTAACCCCCAAACGTAACAATCACTAACCTCCAAACGTAAGAATTACTTACCCCCAAATGTAGGAAAACTAACCCCCATACGTAAGAATCAGTAACGTCCAAATGTAAAAAAAACTAACCCCCAAACGTAAGATTAAATTACCCCCAATTCTAAGAACTCTAACCCCGAAACGTAAGAATCACTAACCAACAAAGGTAAGAAAACTAACCCCCAAACGTAAGAATTACTAACCCCCAAACGTCATAAAACTAACCCCCAAACGTAAGAATCACTAACCGCCAAACGTAAGAAAACTAACCCCCAAACGTAAGATATACTAACCCAAAAACGTAACAAAGCTAGCCCCCAAACGTTAGAATTACTAACCCCCAAACTTAATTAAACTAACCCCCAAGAGCAAGAATCACTAAACCCCAAAGGTGAGAAAACTAACCCCCAAACCTAAGAATCACTAACGCCAAAACGTAAGAAAACTAACCCCCAAACGTAAAAACACTAACCTCCAAACGTTTGGGGTTAGTTCTCTGACGTTTGGGGTTAGTGATTCTTACGTTTGGAAATTAGTGATTCTTACGTTTCTGGGTTAGTTTTCTTACATTGTAGGACTAGGGATTCTTTCGTTTAGTAGTTATTTTCATTACGTTTTGGGATTAGTGATTCTTATGTTTAAGGGTTAGTTTTCTTGCGTTTTGGGATTAGTGATTCGTACGTTTAAGGGTTAGTGTTCTTACGTTTGGGGCTTAGGAATTCTTACGTTAAAGGGTTAGTTTTCTTACGTTTGGCGGTTAAAAATTCTTACGTTTGGGGCTTAGATTTAATACGTTCCAGGGTTAGTGATTCTTACGTTTGTGGGTTAGATTTCGTACGTTTGGGGCTTAGGAATTCTTACGTTAAAGGGTTAGTTTTCTTACGTTTGGGAGTTAAAAATTCTCACGTTTGGGGCTTAGATTTCTTACGTTTGGGTGTTAGTGATTCTTACGTTTGGGTGTTAGTTTTCTTATGTTTGGGGGTTAGTGATTCTTACGTTTGGAGGTAAGTAATTCTGACGTTTGGGGGTTAGTTTTCTTACGTTTAAAGGTTAGTGGTTCTTACCTTTGGGGGTTAGTTTTCTTACGTTTAAGGGTTAGTAATTCATAAGTTTTGGGGTTAGTTTTGTTACGTTTGGGGGTTAATGTTTCTTATGTTTTGCGGTTTGTGAATTTTACCTTGGGGATTAGTTTTCTTACGTTTGAAGGTTAGTGATTCTTAGGTTTAGGGTTTAGTCTTCTTACGTTTGGGGGTTAGTGATTCTTACGTTTGGGGTTTAGTTTTTGTTACGTTTAGGGTTAGTTTTCTTACGTTTTGGGGTTAATATTTCTTACGTTTCGGGGTTAGTATTTCTTACGTTTAGGGGTTTAGTGATTCGAACGTTTGGACGTTAGTTTTCTTACGTTTCGGGGTTAGGGATTCCTACGTTTGGGGGTTAGGGAATTTTTTTGTTGAGGGTTTAGTTTTCTTACGTTTTGTGGGTTAAGGTTTCTTACGTTTAAGGGTTAGTTTTCTTACGTTTAGGGGTTAGTGATTCTTACGTTTTGGGGTTAGTGTTCTTAAGTTTCGGGGTTAGTAATTTTTACGTTTAGGAGATAGTTTTTTCACGTCGGGGGGTTACTAATTCTTACGTTTAGGGATTAGTTTTTTTACGTTTGAGGGTTAGTGATTCTTACGTTTGGGGTTTAGTTTTCTTACGTTTCGGGGTTAGTGATTTTTACATTTGCGGGTTAGTTTTTTTTGTGTTTCGGGGTTAGTTATTCTTACGTTTAAGGGTTAGTTTTATTACGTTTCGGGGTAAGTGATTCTTACGTTTGGGGGATAGTTTTCTTACGTTTGGAAGTAAGTAATTCTTAAGTTTGGTTGTAAGTTTTCTTACGTTTGGGGGATATTAATTTTTACGTTTTGGGGTTAGTTTTTTTACTTTTGGGGGTTAGTGATTCTTACACTTGGGTGTTAGTTTTGTTACGTTTGAAGGTTAGTGGTTCTTACGTTTAAGGATTAGTTTTATAACGTTTGGCGGTTTGTGATTCTTACGTTTGGGGGTTAGCGTTTCTTACGTTTAAGGGTTAGTTTTCTTACGTTTGGGGGTTAGTGATTCTTACGTTTCGGGGTTAGTGTTCTTACGTTTAAGGGTTACTAATTTTTATGTTTGGGGGTTAGTTTTCTTTCGTTTGGAAGTTGCTGATTCCTACGTTTGTGGGTTAGTTTTCTTATGTTTGTGGGTTAGTGATTCATACGTTTGGAGGTTAGTGTTCTTACGTTTGGGGGTAAGTTTTCCTACTTTTGGGGGTTAATGATTCTTTTTTTGGAGGGTTAGTTTTCTTACGTTTAAAGGTTTGTGATTCTTACCTTTGGGGGTTAGTTTTCGCACGTTTGGGGGTTAGTAATTTTTACATTTCGGGGTTTGTTTTGGTTTTGTTTGGGGGTTAATGTTTCTTACGTTTGGGGGTTAGTGATTCTTACGTTTGGGGGTTAGTAGTTCTGACGTTTAGGGGTTTGTTTTCTTACGTTTACAGGTTAGTGTATCTTACTTTTGGGGGTTAGTGTTCTTACGTTTCGTGGCTAGTAATTTTTACGTTTGGCGGCTAGTTTTTTTAACGTTTGGGGATTAAGGTTTCTTACGTTTAAAGGTTAGTTTTCTTACGTTTAAAGGTTAGTGATTCTTAAGTTTTGGGGTTAGTGTTCTTAAGTTTCGGGGTTAAAAAATTTTTACGTTTGGGGGTTAGTTTTCTTACGTCTGGGGGTAAGTAATTCTTACGTTTGGGGGTTAGTTTTCTTACGTTTGGGGATTAGTGATTCTTACTTTGGGGGTAAGTAATTCTTAGGTTTGCGGGTTAGTTTTCTTACCTTTAGGGGTTAGTGATTCTTACGTTTGGGGTTTAGTTTTCTTACGTTTCGGGGTTAGTGATTTTTACATTTGCAGGTTTGTTTTCTTATGTTTTAGGGGTTAGTTATTCTGAAGTTTAAGGGTTAGGTTTATTACGTTTGGGGGTAAGTGATTCTTACGTTCGGGAGTTAGTTTTCTTACGTTTAGAAGTTAGTAATTCCTAAGTTATGGGGTTAGTTCTCTTACGTTTGGGGGTTATTGATTTTTACGTTTTGGGGTTAGTTTTCTTACTTTTGGGGGTTAGTGATTCTTACACTTGGGTGTTAGTTTCCTTACGTTTGAAGGTTAGTGGTTCTTACGTTTAAGGATTAGTTTTATTACTTTTGGGAGTTAGTGATTCTTACGTTTGGGGGTTAGTTTTCTTACGTTTGGAGGTTAGTGATTCGAACGTTTGGGGGTTAGGGAATTTTTTTGTTGAGGGTTTAGTTTTCTTACGTTTTGTGGGTTAGTGATTCTTATGTTTGGGGGTTATTTTTCTTATGTTTGGGGATTAAGGTTTCTTACGTTTAAGGGTTAGTTTTCTTATGTTTGGGGGTTAGTGACTCTTACGTTTTGGGGTTAATGTTCTTACGTTTAGGGGCTAGTAATTTTTACGTTTGGGGGTTAGTTTTCCTACGTTTGGGGGTTAGGGATTCTTACGTTTTGGGGTTAGTGTTCTTAAGTTTCGGAATTATTAATTTTTTCGTCTAGGTGTTAGTTTTTTTACGTCTTGGGGTTAATTTGGGGGTTAGTGATTCTTACGTTTGGGGGTTAGTTTACTTACGTTTGGGGGTCAATGATTCTTTTATTTGGGGTTTAGTTTTCTTACGTTTCGGGGTTAGTGATTGTTACATTTGCAGGTTAGTTTTCTTACGTTTCAAGGTTAGTTATTCTTACGTTTAAAGGTTAGTTTTTTTACGTTTGGAACTTAGTAATTCTTAAGTTTGGGGGTTCTTGATTTTTATGTTTGGGGTTAGTTTTCTTACTTTTGGGGGTTAGTGATTTTTACGCTTGGGTGTTAGTTTTTTTACGTTTGAAGGTTAGTGGTTCTTACGTTTAAGGATTAGTTTTATTACGTTTGGGGGTTAGTGATTCTTACGTTTGGGGGTTAGTTTTCTTACGTTTTGGGGTTAGTATTCTTACCTTTAGGGGTTACTAATTTGTACGTTTCGGGGTTAGTTTTCTGTCTTTTGGAAGTTGCTGATTCCTACGTTTGTGGGTCAGTAATTCTTACGTTTGGGTTTTAGTTTTCTTACTTTTTGGGGTTAATAATTTTTACGTTTGGGGGTTAGTTTTCTTACGTTTAGGGTTAGTGATTCTTACGTTTGTGGGTTAGTTTTCTTATGTTTGTGGGTTAGTGATTCATACGTTTGGAGGTTAGTGTTCTTACGTTCGGGGTTAGTTTTCCTACTTTTGGGGGATAGTAATTCTTTTTTTGGGGGGTTAGTTTTCTTACGTTTAAAGGTTAGTGATTCTTAGATTTGGGGGTTCGTGATTCTTACGTTTGGGGGTTAGTATTTTTTACGTTTGGGGGTTAGTTTTGGTTTCGTTTGTGGGTTAGTTTTGTTACGTTTGGGGGTTAGTGATTGTTATGTTTGGGCGTCAGTTTTCTCACGTTTTAAGGTTAGTGATTCTTATATTTGGGGGTTCGTGATTCTTACGTTTGGAGGTTAGTCTTCTTACGTTTGGGGGCTCGTGATTCTTACGTTTGGGGGTTAGTTTTCTTACGTTTGGGGTTAGTTTTTTAACGTTTTGGTGTTAGTATTTCTTACGTTTTGGGGTTAGTGATTCTTACGTTTGGGGGTTATTTTTCTTACCTTTTGGGGTTAGTAATTCTTAAGTTTGGGGGTTAGGTATCTTTCGTTTGGGGGTTTGTTTTCTTACGTTTTGGGGGTTAGTTTTCTTGCGTTTGTGGGTTAGTGATTCTTACGTTTGGGGGTTAAATTCCTGACGTTTAGGTGGGTTAGTGATTCTTCCCTTTGAGGGTTAGTTTTCTCACGTTTTGCGGTTAGTAGTGTTTACGTTTGGGGGTTAGTTTTCTTACGTTTTGGGGTTAGTGATTCTTAGGTACGGGGGTTATTTCTTTTACGTTTAGGGGTTAGTTATTCTTACGTTTGGGGGTTAGTCTTTTTACGTTCAGGGGGGTTATTGATTCTTACGTTTGTGGGTTATTTTTCCTTACGTTTTGGGGGTTAGTAGTTCTTACCTTTGACGGTTAGTTTTCTTACGTTTGGTGGTTAGTGATTCTTACGTTTGGGGTTTAGTTTTCTTACGTTTAAGTGGGTTAGTGATTCTTACCTTTGGGGGTAGTTTTCTTACGTTTGGGGTTAAAAGTTCTTACGTTTAGGGGTTAGTTTTCTTACGTTTGGGGTTAGTTTTCTTACGTTTGGGGGTTAGTGGTTCTTACGTTTGGGAGATAGTAATTCTTGCGTTTGGGGGTTAGTTTTTTTACGTTTCTGGTTAGTGATTTTTACGTTTGGGGGTTAGTTTTCTTTCGTCTGGGGGTTAGTGATTCTCACTTTTGGGTGTTAGTTTTCTTACGTTTGGGGGTTAGTAATTGTTACGTTTGAGGGTTAGTTTTCTAAGGTTTGGGGTTAGTTTTCTTACGTTTGGGGGTTAGTTATTTTTACGTTAGGGGGTTAGTTTTCTTACTTTTTGGGGTAAGTGTTTCTTACCTTGGGGGGTTAGTGATTCTCACGTTTGGGGGTTTGTCTTCTTATGTTTGGGGGTTAGTGTTTCTTACGTTGGGGGGTTAGTGATTCTTACGTTTGGAGTTTGTCTTCTAACGTTTGGGGGTTAGTTTTCTTTCGTCTGGGGGTTAGTGATTCTTACTTTTGGAAGTTAGTTTTTTTTTCGTTTGGGGGTTAGTAATTGTTACGTTTTGGGGTTAGTGTTTCTAACGTTGGGGGGTTAGTGATTCTTACGTTTGGAGTTTGTCTTCTAACGTTTGGGGGTTAGTTTTCTTTCGTCTGGGGGTTAGTGATTCTTACTTTTGGAAGTTAGTTTTTTTTTCGTTTGGGGGTTAGTAATTGTTACGTTTTGGGGTTAGTGTTTCTAACGTTGGGGGGTTAGTGATTCTTACGTTTGGGGGTTAGTGATTCTTACGTTTAGGGGTTAGTTTTCTTACGTTGGTGGGTTAGTACTTCTTACGTTTGGGAGTTAGTGTTCTTACGTTTGGGGTTTAGTGATTCTTTTGTTAAGGTGTTAGTTTTCTGACGTTTGGGGGATAGTTATTTTTACGTTTGGGGGTTAGTGATTCTTACGTTAGGTGGTTAGTGATTCTTACGTTTGGGGTTAGTATTTTCACGTTTGGGGGTTAGTTTTGTTACGTTCGGGGGTCAGTGATTCTTACGTTTAGGGGTTACTTTTCTTACGTTTGGGGGTAGTATTTCTTACGTTTGAGAGTTAGTGATTCTTACGTTTGTGGGATAGTGATTCTTATGTTTGGGGGTTAGTTTTTTTACGTTTGAGGGTTAGTTATTCTTGTGTTTGGGGGTTAGTTTTTCTTACTTTTGGGGTTAGTTATTCTTACGTTTGGGGGTTAGATTTCCTACTTTTGAGGGTTAGTGATTCTTACTTTTGAGAGTTAGTTTGCTTACGTTTGGGGGTCACGAATACCTATGTTAAGGGGTTAGTTTTCTTACGTTTGTGGGTTAGTAATTTTTACGTTTGGGGGTAAGTTTTCTTGCATTTGGGGTTTAGTGATTCTTATGTTTGATGGTTAGTTTTCTGACGTTTGAGGGATAGTGATTCTTACGTTTGGGGGGTAGTGATTCTTACAGTTGGTGGTTAGTTTTCTTACGTTTGGGGGTTAGTTTTCTTATGTTTTGGGGTTAGTGATTCTTACTTTTGGGGGTTAGTTTTCTTACGTTTGGGGGTTAGTTATTCTTACGTTTGGTTGTTAGTTTTCTTACGTTTGGGGGTTAGTGATTCTGATGTTTGGGGGTTAGTTTTTTTATCTTTGGGGGTTAGTGATTTTTACGTTTGGGTTAGGGTTAGTGATTCTTACTTTTTGGGGGTTATTATTTCCTACGTTTTGGGGTTAGTTTTCTTACGTTTGGGGGTTAGTTTTGTTACGTTTGGGGGTTAGTATTCTTTTGGCTGGGGGTTAGTGATTCTTACGTTTGGGGGTTAGTTAATTTTTTTTTGTTTGGGGTTAGTTTTCTTACGTTTACCTTAGAAGTAGTTAGCTTCTACACGAATAATTAAAAACCTAGGAAATTCAGCTGGCCTGTCATTTCTAAGTTGAACTGGTTCTTGTTAGACCTGTATATATTCTTAATGAAAAATTCCTTGTTATCTCTGGAAATATTTACTCGCAGCTGTTGTTAGTCGTGGGATTCATTAAGATTTTCTGAGTTGTAATTTAGGGTATTCAGTAAGGCGTAATTAATTATCCAAGCTGGACTTACAATCTAGAGATTAAAGCGACAATTTTAATTTAGTTCGCTATTTACAAGACTTTGGTTCCATTTGTAATAATTAGTTCGTTATCAACAAAGACACTTGTTCCGCTCTTAATCGTTTTCCATTTAGTTCTATTGACACGCGTATAGCACTTTGTAAAAAACAATTAATGTACAAGCACATAAAAGCCCTTGTTGTACAATTGTAAATGGTTTGAACCCAGGAGTCATGTCATAAGTACGTAAATTATGATCATCCGGGTGAGTGTAGTCCTGAGAAGGACTGTTTCTGGTGACTTTGACTGTCGTTTCGACAACCTGAGCGGAAGTCATCTTCAGAGTCATGTGAATTGTGGAACGTCAGTAGGTGGCATATACATCTCTGGTTGTTAACCTGATTGGTCAACGAAGTCCAGATGTTATTGGTCGTTTGTCAGTAAGCCGTGATGTTATTGGCTGTGAAGACTGTAAAAAGTGATTGGTGCGTTTAGATCCGTCTTTTGTTAGTCAAAAAGTCCGTGGGTCTATTGTTAGTAAAATGTCTATTGTTTGTTTGTTTCGTTGTTGTTGTCAATAAGTCGTTTGTATGGTGCAGGTAGTTGCAGGCAACGGTTGAGTGGCGTTTGTTCTAAGTTAGTAAACCAGCTTTCCAGAGTGAGTCGTTGATAGTAATTTGTACAGTAGGTAATGCACTTGGTAGAGTCCCAGTCGTTTCTGTGGTTCGTTTGTAAATGGTGCTCAGCAATGTGATTGTTGATATCACCATTTCTAGTTGCTCGTTTGTGTTCAGTCAGTCGTATGTTTAAATTTCTGCCGGTCTCACCAATATAAATGGCCTCGCAGTCGCAGCATTTGGTCTTGTAAACTGCTCCCTGTCTGCGGTTAGGTTCATCCTTGTCCTTTACTTTCGTCAGTAGTTGTCGTAAAGTGGTTATAGGTTTGTGAGCTACACGGATATTGTAGGGTTGTAGAATCCGTGCGATAGTCTCAGAAGTGCCCCTTACGTAAGGTATAGTTACAGTAGTTACGGGAGTCGCGTCGTTGTTTGTGACGTTAGGTTCAGTGTTCTTGTAAGTGTTACGTCTAACAAAGTCCTTGTTGTAGTTGTTCTTGTTGAAAACGTTGTCTAAGTAGTTGTTTTCTTCTGCGAGTCTGTAAGGTGGGTCACAAACCAGTTGTGCTCGCCTTGTTAAGGTCTGTATAGTCGTTGCTTTGTGAGAAGTAGGGTTGTAGGAGTAGTCTGTCAGTATGTGTTGATTTCCTGTAAACCGTAGTACTTAGTTTGTTGTCGTTGTTCTTACGGGTAACTAAGCAGTCTAGAAAAGGTATTTTACCATTTCCTTCGATCTCCTTAGTAAATTGTATGTCAGCGTTCTGTCTGTTAAGGTGTTCGTGAAAATCGTCGATTTCGTCTTTGTGGACTGCTGTAAAGGTGTCGTCTACGTACCGTAACCAGAGCGGTAGTGTCCGTTTGTAGGTTGCTAGGGCTTGTTCCTCGATGTTCTGCATGACAATTTCTGCTACAACAACAGAAACTGGTGAGCCCATAGCTGTTCCGTGTAACTGTTTGTAGTGCTTTCCGTTGTACTGGAAGTACGTGGACGTTAAGCAGAGGTTCAGTAAGTCCATTAAGTCATCTGTAGGCGGTGGCAGTTTTGTCGTGGAGTTCTCGATGGCGGTAGCAGTACAGTCTAGAGCCAGTTGAAGTGGAATACTGGTGAACAGTGATTTCACATCAAAAGACACAAGTTTGTGGTCGTCAGGTATTTGTACCGTCTTGATGGCGTCAATAAAGGTCTCGGTAAACTGCAGTTTGTGTCGGGATTCGTTTGTCAACGGTTTCAGTATAGTAGTCAAGTATTTGGATAGTTCGTAAGTCGGGGACCCACAGAACGAGACTATGGGTCGCATGGGTATGTTAGGTTTGTGTAGTTTTGGTAGTCCGTAGAGTTTAGGTGGTTGCGGTACGTGGCACCTCAGTCTGTTGTAACGTTGTATGTCAATAACGTCAGTTTTCTTAAGGTCAAGTAGTTTACTGTTGAGTTTACGTTGAAGTGATGGCGTCGGGTCTCGTTTCAGTTCTTCGTATGTCTGTTTGTCGTTAACTAGAGTATCCATTTTGTCGCAGTAGTCTGTCTTGTCCATAACAACAGTCACTCGTCCTTTGTCAGCGGGGAGTATGACGATGTTTTCGTCAGTTTTCAGTCGTTTCAGTGCTTGTCGTTCGTCTTTAGTCGAAGTCCAGATGTTATCTGGACTCAGCTTAACAACCAGAGACGTATATACCACCTACTGACGTTCCACAATTCACTTGACTCTGAAGATGACTTCCGCTCAGGTTGTCGAAACCTCAGTCAAAGTCACCAGAAACAGTCCTTCTCAGGACTACACTCACCCGGATGATCATAATTTACGTACTTATTGTTGTACAATGTTCTTTCGAATTACAAGTGATTTAGAATAAAGCTCTGTTGGACCAAGTTCTCGTTTCTTTGCTGAACTTCTGTCCAGTTCGTGGCTAGATCCCTGGTACCACCTTGAGAAGTGACAGTCTCTACCTGCCAGCGAGTGCTCCCATTTGAGTGAAATTTCCCCGTGTGTTCCTGTTAAGCCTTCGTTGCAGTTTCCGTGTATTTTCCGCAGAAGTTGGGAAAAACTACTGTCACGCAGTCAAACCGTGACGTACTTGAAGATGAAATAGACCAGAAAGCATTCCATCTCTGCAAAGGACTATTATTATTATTATTATTATTATTATTATTATTATTATTATTATTATCATTATCATTATCATTATCATTATCATTATCATTATCATTATCATTATCATTATCATTATCATTATCATTATCATTATCATTATTATTATTATAAGGACGACGAGGGCGTTTAGATTGAAGTTTAGTTTAATTAAGCTTAGTCGTGTGATAAAAAGTAAAAAAGGATTAAATGTAAAGTGAGTACTGAATTTGGAATAAATTCCCATTTCACTTATTTCTGGGACTGGTGGAAGATCGATAAAAGCAGTTCGGCACTAAGCCGATTCACTCAGGATGTCACAAGTCACAAGCTATCACACGAATATCGAGAGCAGTGCGATTATGGCTAAATCGGAGAATAGTATGTCCGATTTAGGCGTACTATTCTACGATTTACCACTAAGGTTTTTACCTATTTTACGATTGAAGTCTCCGATTCTTTCGATTCTACGATGTTAGCTTAAGAGACTTTAGAAATGATTATCCGTTTCTACGATTCTTCCGATTCTACGATTTTACCATTAGATAAGAGACTTTAGAAATGATTATCCGATTCTATGATTCTTCCGATTCTACGATTTTACCATAAGGCAGTTTAGAAATGATTATCCGATTCTACGATTCTTCCGATTCTACGATTTTACCATAAGACACTTTAGAAATGATTATCCGATTCTGCGATTCTTCTGATTCTATAATTTTGCCTTAAGAGACTTTAGAAATGATTGTCCGATTCTACGATTCGGCTCATGGATTAAAGAAAGAGGTATTTTCATGTGTAGCGCGCTTGTTTCGGCTCATGGATTAAAGAACGAGGTATTTTCATGTGTAGCGCGCCTGTTTCGGCTCATGGATTAAAGAACGAGGTATTTTCATGTGTAGCGCGCCTTTTTCGGTTCGTGGATTAAAGAACAAGATATATTCATGTGTAGCGCGCTTGTTTCGGCTCATGAATTAATGAACGAGGTATTTTCATGTGTAACGCGCCTTTTTCGGCTCATGGATTAAAGAACGAGATATATTCATGTGTAGTGCGCTTGTTTCGGCTAATGGAGATTAAAGAACGAGATATAGTCTTTTGGGCTGGTGTTCGTTCGGGCGTAACTCTTTGAGAACGAGTGATAATCGAGATACTACTATAGTGTTATGGGCTGTGTGTTCGATTTGGCGCAACTTTTTGAGAACGAGTGATAATCGGGATAATTACTATAGTCATTCGGGAACCGGAGGAATCGTAGAATCGTGTACAAGTAGGAAAATCAGAGAATAAATCGGAGAATAGGAAGAATTGTATAATTAGAATAATCGGAGAATCGGAAGAATCGTATCTCAAAACTCATCTCTTGCTATTCTCCGATTTAACCATAATCGCACCCTTCTGCGATATCACGGTGATTGCCAAGTAAATTTATCGCAAGCATAAGAAATCACACGTCAACCAGTGCAAAGTTCAAGAATAACAAGCTGCCACTGAATTCGTTATGTCATCGCTGTTTGAACAGAAAATTCAGAAAGCGACAGATTGCTACCTAAGTACAACTGAAGGCAGTTTCACAAATATCCCGGATCGCAATGAATAAGTATAAGCTCATCAGAACCAACAGCTTCTCTTTCCCTGCATTGTCTTACTGATGGTTAAGGGCCGATTTCTGAAATTATCAAAAATCGGGCGTCAGTCGTGAAATTTCGAATTCCTTCATATTTTGCCCATATAATCTCTATAGTGGAGTATTCTCAAAAATAACGTTAAAAGTTTCATCAGCGTGTTATTTTTTTCGAAATCGGGCAAAGTTTGAAATACGGCAAATTAGCGTCCTTTCGGTCACGAAACTTACTAAAAATTACCCATTTTCATCTCGCTCGTAGAAAGAAACGCGATGTCCTCCATTAATGAAATGTTTACAAAATATAAACACATCCCTCTTCTTCATAATGCACTAGTTAAATTTAGATAAGCTTGAAAATTGGAAATGCTTCGGCCGTTAGAAGAAACCCCATTTCGGCAGTTTAAAAATTTAGCAAATTTCATCCAATTTCAACACAAAAGAAACCCAATTGGTACGTCCAGTTTGAATTGAAAATGAAGATATTGTTGAAGCACAACCTTTGTAGTTTACTGTGTTAAAATATTTCTGGCGGCAATGCAAAAGTACCCCGTCGAGAGACCAAAGTGTGAAGGGTACTTTGACACGAGGAGAGCCTGTGAAACGAACAACGGCCGTCACGCCACAAATCAAGTCCTTTGTTAAATTATCACTTGCAACAAAGAATATGTTTTCTATAAGCTGTACAGAAATTGCTAATAGTAGTTTATTCTCTGTTGAACTTAGTAGGATAGCATTTTGTATGATTTTGTCAACTCATGTATTTTTACACATGTAGAAGTCACTGGGGATTAGGCACATTTTGCCGTTAGTTGTGTAATAGGAAACTGTTTACATTATTCTGCTTCCGCTACTTTCAAAAATACAACAGTCAGGAAATACCAAAAGTCAGAGTATTTCTAAGCTTTAATTCATCTTTTGGTTGAGTTTTTAAGGCAGGAAAGGCAATTACTTTAGAATTATCAAGCAAAGATGGTATAAATTCACTTAGAAGAGGTCAAAGTTAACAGCAGAGATCAGCTATGTGATTGTCGCATCGCAGTATAAATATTTATGAAATTGCTATAAACGAGCAGTTTATTCTAGCCCTCAATTCGAAAAAACACTTACCACAGTGATCTGATCTGCAGCGCCAGTAACTCGTTTTAAACGGAAAAAGTTAAAATCCTTGTAACTGCGTGACTCTGACAAACGAAGGCGTGATCAAAACCGCGTGGGACCTGGTAACCGAACTATCTTCCCAAGCCGGCTACGAAGGCGAACAAGTAACAAACGACAAACAATTCCGTATTTTACCTCAGTAAATATGCAGTTCTTCAAGTTCCTAAACCAACCGTGTAGCCAGATATACACTCCCTGTGCTTGAAAACATTTTTTTTTTTTGGCGGGGTGGGAACGAATGAGGGGGGGGGGGGGGGGGGGGGGGTACTTGCGCGTGAGAACTCGCGGACATTTAGAACACAGCTTAGTGCTCTTTTTTCAACAGTCACTTTATATTTTCTACTGTATGGCACTTACCTTTGCAAATATCAAGAACGAAGTGGACAGTCACTATAGTGTTTCCTAACTACAGAAAAAGGCTAACATTAATGGTTGGAGGTTCCATCTATAATACAGTAGCAAGTAGAGTAGACATTGCAGACTGTATGAGGCCACACCTACATTTTATGTCTATACGTAGCATCTTCCTTGACTGCAAAACAGTCAAATTTTTGTCTTTCAAGTGCAGATAAGATACTCGAGAAGCACAAAAAGCCTGGAATGTCATTCGAGGTCTCTTTTCCTACTGTCCGTAATGTTCATGTGGCATAATTAAAATTATGCCACATAGACACTAGCTTGTTGAACATTAGCCAGTTCAAAGCTCTCAGTTAGTGAGAACGCCCAAATTTCAAACCAAAACCCGAGGAAGCAAAATGAGTGGAATTGAGTAGAGAGAGAGCGCTTTTAAATTCGGGTTCATGTTTTCGCAGTTCTCACTATTCTGGAGCTTTGAACAGGCTAGGCTGCAAAACAGTCTTTTTGTGCGCTGGTCCGTCGTACGACCATGTGCGGTCGTTTCTTGTAGGAAAATGTCTAGTCTACTTGCTACTGTATCATAGATGGAACCTCCAGCCAATAATGTTAGCCTTTTGCTGTAGTTAGGAAACACTGTAGTAACTGTCCACTTCGTTCTTGATATTCGCAAAGATAAGTGCCATACAGTAGAAAATATAAAGTGACTGTTGAAAAAAAGGCACTAAGCTGAGTTCTAAACGTCCGCGAGATCTCACGCACAAGAAACCTCCCTTCCCCCCCCCCCCCCCCCCCTTCCTCCCCGCCAAGAAAAAAAAAACGTTTTCAGGCACGGGGAGTGTATATTTGGCTAGACGGCTGGTTTAGGAACTTGACGAACTGCATATTTACTGAGGTAAAATACGGAATTGTTTGTCGGTTGTTACTTGTTCGCCTTCGTAGCCGGCTTAGGAAGATAGTTCGGTTACCAGGTCCCACGCGGTTTTGATCACGCTTTAGTTTGTCAGAGTCACGCAGTTACAAGGATAATTTTCAACATCTTCCGTTTAAAAAGAGTTACTGGCGCTGCAGATCAGATCACTGTGGTAAGTCCTCCTTAGCGAGTTTTTTCGAATTGAGGGCCAGAATAAACTGCTCGTTTATAGCAATTTCATAAATATTTATACTGCGATGCGACATCACATAGCTGATCTCTGAGTGGCCCGAGCGCCATCTTGTCGGCCCACCGAACTAACAAGCAATCTGATTGGATGTTGGTTGAATCTTAGCCAATAGGCGTTGCTGTTTTATTGTATTGCCTATGGGGCTTCGTCAGCGTTCGTTGAGGTCGTTGTGTGACCGAGCTCTTCCGAGTTTGAGCGTCTTGTGTTCGAAGAAGAAACAAAATATCGCCGCCATCTTGATTTTGAACATTTCGTGCTTGTTTTTTTAGTTACTTCTGCGGAATTTTAACCATATAACCAAGCAAATAGAATGATAATTGCCTACTTCTTCTTCGTATGGAGATGGATTTCCTTGGAGTCTGCATTTGTGAATGATTTTCTTCGATAAACTGCAACGCGTAACATTTTTACATGCTCGTGAAGACGCATGGAAGGAATGAAAAGCATCAAAGAAGTTTGATTTATATCTGAACGTTTCACTCAATTTTCAACATGCATGATAGATGAAGACAAAGTTTGAAGGGACAGTGACGAATTTAGTGGACGTGTATTTTTGCAATCGGCGTATACATGTAAACTTCATTTCATTTGGCAATGCGGGACCACCCCCGTGAAATTCGATGGCACTTGTAGGGTTAACTTGACCTCTTCCAAGTGATTTTATACCATCAGTTGCTTGATAATTCTAATGTAATTGCCTTTCCTGTCTTAAAAACCCAAGCAATAGATGACTTAAGGCTTAGAAATACTCTGACTTTTGGTATTTCCTGACTGTTGTATTTTTGAAAGTAGCGGAAGCAGAATAATGTAAACAGTTTCCAATTACACAACTAACGGCAAAATGTGCCTAATCCCCAGTGACTTCTACATGTGTAAAAATACATGAGTTGACAAAATCATACAAAATGCTATCCTACTAAGTTCAACAGAGAATAAACTACTATTAGCAATTTCTGTACAGCTTATAGAAAACATATTCTTTGTCGCAAGTGATAATTTAACGAAGGACTTGATTTGTAGCGTGACGGCCGTTGTTCGTTTCACAGGCTCTCCTCGTGTCAAAGTACCCTTCACACTTTGGTCTCTCGACGGGGTACTTTTGCATTGCCGCCAGAAATATTTTAACACAGTAAACTACAAAGGTTGTGCTTCAACAATATCTTCATTTTCAATTCAAACTGGACGTACCAATTGGGTTTCTTTTGTGTTGAAATTGGATGAAATTTGCTAAATTTTTAAACTGCCGAAATGGGGTTTCTTCTAACGGCCGAAGCATTTCCAATTTTCAAGCTTATCTAAATTTAACTAGTGCATTATGAAGAAGAGGGATGTGTTTATATTTTGTAAACATTTCATTAATGGAGGACATCGCGTTTCTTTCTACGAGCGAGATGAAAATGGGTAATTTTTAGTAAGTTTCGTGACCGAAAGGACGCTAATTTGCCGTATTTCAAACTTTGCCCGATTTCGAAAAAAATAACACGCTGATGAAACTTCTAACGTTATTTTTGAAAATACTCCACTATAGAGATTATATGGGCAAAATATGAAGGAATTCGAAATTTCACGACTGACGCCCGATTTTTGATAATTTCAGAAATCGGCTCTTAAGAACAATGGCCAGTTTTACTTTAACTTTTGATACTCATGCTTTTCCGATCCCTATTTGCTATTTCAGCGACCATTAGTCATAGAGATAGCCCATCGTGGTCAATCGATAATATTCGATAAAATCGATAACATTTACTAATTGAATCAATAAACCGATAGAAATTGATAAACGAAGTACGTAGTGAGTTGACTAAACCGTGACCTAAAACGTTGCAAGATTACTTTTACCGCTTTAATAAGATAAAATCGAAAATTCAACAATTTAATTGCCAATTTTTATCGATTTATCGAACATTTTTTTCGATATCGATTGAACACACTGGGTGATAGCGATTGGCCTTTATCAAGAAATAAGTGGAACGGCGTCATCTATGGTGGGGTAAACATAACTGAATTTTCGGAGGGGATTGTATTCGGAATTTGGCTAGCCTGTTCCAGGCTCCTAAAGAGACGCGCGAAGGAGAGGGCGAGGGGACGAAAACGAGGGGGACTGGGTGAGAGAAAAAGAGGGAAAGAAGAGGAGCCTGTGAACATTTTTTTAAACATATCATCCCGGTACACCCTCTGATTGGTCAGTTTTGACAGTTCACACATAACACGAAAGATATCGCGAAAGAATCAAAATGGCGAGTGTGTCATACGCGCCTGGGTTTGATGAGACTTAAGGGCCGTTTACACGACCGAAAAAATTGGAACGGCTCGGATAAAAAGACGAACGGCTCCGACAAAATTTGACGTGTAAACGGTACTTGACCCGTTCTAGTCTTATCCGTTCCGTTCCTAAAAAGGTCCATAGGCGGCTATGGACCCTTTCGGAACGGAACCGATAAAAAACGGTTCCGTACCCACATTTTTGTCTTCTTTTTAACGTGTAAACGCTCGCCCTTTTTTCGGTACCGTTCTGTTACGTTTTTTCTGAGCCCGTAGTACTCCACGTCAGTTGTTTATCATACCAATGATCGTCAGAGTAAGGGCTGTATGCAAGATCAAACCAAGCGCTTGTTCTTGAAATTTGCCACAAGCTCCGTTCGACTGTGAAGTGCGATACAAGGGCTGTTAATAGGAGAACCGTAAGCCTTGTTTTTCTCCTAATTCGGTACATTCTCTCAGAAGCATTTCTTTGAGGAATCACTCGCGCTGTCAAACATGAATTTCGTGTTCCCTTCTTCAGAAGAAACCAGAAAAGTGCTTGTAAATCTGTGATATTCGGAGATACGCACAGTGTACTGTATGTGTAAGCTCATTTGAACAACTAATCGAAGCAGTCTTGTTTAATTATTGCGGGCTCTACCGGTCTCGAAGAAAACAACGTGTAAACGGTCTAGTACCCGTTCCAAGGGGCTCTCAAGTACCGTGCCTTTTTCTGTTAGGTATAGTACAGAATTTGTACGTGTAAACGGGAGTTTTCGTCTGGAACCGGTACTTGTTTCTAACCGGGCCGTTCGTTCTCTTTTAACGTGTAAACGGGCCTTAAGTTTATAAAATTAATGCCGTTTTAGAGAATTGTCTTCAAGATTTCCGCATGTTAAAGTACTCAGGAAGGAGCAAAAGCATGCCTTCTCAATCTAGCTCGAGGGAAAGACGTTTTCGCCATTCTACCCACCGGTTTCGGGAAGAGCTTAATATTTCAACTGTTTCCTCGAGTCTCGAGTGGTCTGTGCTCAAGTGAAGTCAGGCCGTTGTCAACCATTATATTGGTTTCTCTGTTGGTTTCAGTGATGAGAGATCGGGTCGAGCACTTAAAACAACTAGGATTCTCGGCCGCAGCAATACGAATTGGCGACGAATGTGACAAGGACGAAGAGAAGGCGAGAAAAGGCGAGTGGAAATTATCTTCGGAAGTCCAGAGAGCTGGCTCGCCAAAACGTGGATGAAGGAGTTAAAAGAGGAAAAAACTTGGTAGCGATAGGGTTAGACGAAGTCCACCCTGTCACAGAATGGTACGTACATTTGTCTCGATTTATCTATTTGTTTATTATTTGTAATGATTTTTGAAATGATGCACGTGTTTCTATCGCGCGAATCTTCCAGAAACTGCAGGAAATTCTGAAAATTGAATTATAAGTCTTAACAGCTGAAACCTTTGCGGATTTCTTGTTATATACAAAAGTACTTGACTTGTAAATAAGTTTATAAGTAACTCCTTGAATTATCAACATATATACCAATTTAAGTTCAGGATTCAAAGCGGCCACTAATCTTAGTAATATAGTCAACAAAGGAAAATGAAATCAGACAAAGTTAAATTGAAAACATCTACCTAGTTTCAATAATCATGAGACATTCAATACTAATGCTGGAGCACAACATTTTAATCCAATCCTTATTCCCAAGCTAGAAAATCATTGCAAAAAAAAGATAAGGGCATGCTAATGCTGAACCAAACCACATTAATAATTATGAAGTTCATGCATCCTTGGTTAATCACAGTGTGCCTATATAAAGTTAGTGTTTTTTCTATTTATTATCCCCATAATAATAATAATAATAATAATAATAATAATAATAATAATAATAATAATAATAATTTTTTAACTGCACATAATAATAATGAGCTACTTCATGTGGACTCAGCATTGGCCGATAACAGAGTTAAGGGAAATAGATAGAGAGTTCTGCAAGATCGTTGTCGATCATAGAGGCAAGCACCCCTGAGGTTCAACATCCCTAATGTACCTGCCACGAAATAAGGAAGGGAGGGGCTTGCGCTCGATCGAGAGAGAATATACCTGCCGCGAGATAAGGGAGGGAGGGGCTTGCGCTCGATTGAGAGAGAATATGCCTGCCGCGAGGTAAGGGAGGAAGGGTCTTGCGCTCGATCGAGAGAGAATATACCTGCCGCGAGGTAAGGGAGGGAGGGGCTTGCGCTCGATTGAGAGAGAATATACCTGCCGCGAGGTAAGGGAGGGAGGGGCTTGCGCTCGATCGAGAGAGAATATACCTGCCGCGAGGTAAGGGAGGGAGGGGCTTGCGCTCGATCGAGAGAGAATATACCTGCCGCGAGGTAAGGGAGGGAGGGGCTTGCGCTCGATTGAGAGAGAATATACCTGCCGCGAGGTAAGGGAGGGAGGGGCTTGCGCTCGATTTAGAGAGAATATACCTGCCGCGAGGTAAGGGAGGGAAGGGCTTGCGCTCGATTGAGAGAGAATATACCTGCCGCGAGGTAAGGGAGGGAGGGGCTTGCGCTCGATCGAGAGAGAATATACCTGCCACGAGATAAGGGAGGGAGGGGCTTGCGCTCGATTGAGAGAGAATATACCTGCCGCGAGGTAAGGGAGGGAGGGGCTTGCGCTCGATTGAGAGAGAATATACCTGCCGCGAGGTAAGGGAGGGAGGGGCTTGCGCTCGATTTAGAGAGAATATACCTGCCGCGAGGTAAGGGAGGGAGGGGCTTGCGCTCGATCGAGAGAGAATATAAAGAAACCAAGGTTGAAGCAGCAGGTCAAGTTGTTCCAGAACAGAGATCCGGTTATGAAGATGGTGCGTGATTTCGAGAAGCATGCAGAGAGTGGGGGACACCAGTCACTGACAAAGGAAGCGGCGAAGTACGCGGAAGAGTATGGCCTGCAACTAAAGCTCCAATACCCTGATCCAGCCTGCGTCACAGAAGAAAAGAGGAGGTTATACCAGGAGAGAAGCTTAAAAGCCACTTGAGGAAAGAGCGAAAATTAAGACTGAAAGGGGACGAGGGGCCCATAAATGGCAAGGGAAGTTGGTAACAGCAAGAGAAGATGACGCGGAGCTACGCACTAAGCGATGCTATTGGTGGCTAAGCGAGTGGCGAACATGCCCATCACATACGGTGGTGGGTATGTTCGAATTATACGAGCAGTTTTTACCCACTCGATTGTACGCCATACACACGACACGTGTGAGTCCAAGCAGCGACCCAACGTGTAGGTTATGCGACACAGCGCCAGATAGCATGGCTCTCATCTTATCCGCTTGCCCTGCGCTTGCACAAACAATGTACGTGGCAAGACATGACGCAGTCGTGAAGGTCCTATTCTTCGAGATCCTATTTGATCCGGGCCTGATAGACACTGTGCCTCCTTGGTATTCACCCATCAAACCACAGCCTGTCTACGAAACAGCGGAGGCACAGGCGTACTGGGATGTTCCGGTCGATGGGGAATTTCAAGAACTGAGAGCGAATAGAGTAGACGCCAGGATCGTGAACAACCAACACAAGCAAGTCATAGCGCTGGAAATGAGCTGCCCCTGGGTGAGCAACCGTGACAAGAAGACGTCAGAGAAGACCATGAAGGACGCACCTCTCAGATGGGAGATGAAGCAGAGGTACCCGGGGTATGAGATCACCCAGTACAAGATCATCATAGACCTGTTGGAGGGATGGTCCAAGGACTTAAACGATACGCTACAGAAGTTGGTGGGCAACAGAGCTAAAGATGTGCTCAGGAAGATGCAAAAGGCGTGCCTCTCAGGAACTCTAAACATTGCTCGCACGTTTAAAGTCGCAGTGTGAGCACTCGCGAAGACACAGTCACCAATTGGGCCTTTGTACTTGAGAAACACATCTTTTAAGTTTTACTTGATCTCGTCTTTGTAATTAGCTTTTATAACTTTTTATTCACTTTATAGCCCACGGGTTACGTTGCGTTGGCGCCTCGTGATGCTTCTTGGCTGTGTATAGCATACAGACGTTTTAAATACTTAAATAGTAATAATAATAATAATAATAATAATAATAATAATAATAATCATCAGTTTTCGTCCCCTCGCCCTCTCCTTCGCGCGTCTCTCTAGGAGCCTGGGACAGGCTGGAATTTGGCAGAATGTTGAATACAAATTCCATTGGGCTAATTTACCTGTATAATAGTACAATTCTTAACTTGCTTCACCCAATCACCCATGTGTTGAATGCACAATATGTTGAATAGAACTTCCATTATATGTGTGGGTTGTTTTGCCTGGTATTCAGTAGAATGACTTGTTTAACTCTGTTGCACGTGCCTTGTTTGTTTAAGATGCCAATTAATACCACAGTGGTTCCATAGGCTTCTTTAAGTGCAATAAATCTGTCATTCTGTACGTCATGATGCCTAACAACTCCATCCTTTGGGGCCAAGCTTGCCTAGTTCCTAGGCCTCTCTTTGTTTTTCATCTCGGTCAATCCGTTTCGGATCACGTGGTCTGAGATGAATTTGATCGTGAGGGCCTGGGATAAAGCCGTACAGGGACTAGGCACGGGCCAAGGCACAAAAAAAGTAAAACCGACACGACCAATTGAGAAGAATTAAAAAAACAAACAAAGAAAAATACAGAGACATGCAAAAATTAACGATAAAAAACGGGGTATTTAACTAGAAGCAGCATATCACCTATGTGATGGCCACTAATAAAATTATACATCTACTGCCAAAGGACATGGCTTTATGTGTGAGGCAGTGGGAGATCTTAAAATAACCCAGATAGCTCACAGATTCCTCTCTTGAGAGACCTAAAGAAGAGTTTATGGTCCGTAAATTGCATCTCATTAAGGAGACTTACATTTCTGATCATACTCAGAGAGTAAAGTATACTGGAAAAATCATGCTTACCTAGGGTGGCCTAACTAGGGCTAACTTGTCCCCGGAAAAATAACTGTCCTATTGTTTAGTTTTAACTTAAATATTTAAGTTATTTAGACTTTTCAGAACTTTGTTCTCCCAGAAAAAAAGTATACTTTTCCAAAATTGAAATGTGAATGATGAGAATTTTAAGAGTCATGATTACCTGTCGAACTGTTTTTCTTTATTTCAAAAATTGGTTGAGGAAAGGCTCTAAGATAAAACTCAACAGTCTTTTAGGCTTTTATTATACTTTATTGTTCTCGTCTTTGTGGCACGTACAGTTCCAATAGGCGTTCGACTATTTTAGTAAACTATTAAAGTCCAAGACCTACACATTGGCTACATTTAAAACGCCTTTTATCAACCAAGCTAAGCGCTTAACGGTTTACAAGGAGATGGAACAACGAGCTCGACTTTTCCTTGACGGCCATGAATGAAATCAGACCACTTGTAGACGTTGCCCTCCCCTGACAGGCAAGACTTTGACATTTTCTCAATCTGCGCAATGGGAAGTACGTGATCCCAGACATTGACATTTGTCAGCATTCCGATGAATGTTGCGTCGGAGTAAAAGCCACCTCCAACAGAACCCTGCTTTTGACCCAATACGAGGGAGCCTCCAGATATAATGGTGTGGCCAGTCTTGTGCCTAGTCCCTTGCGCTGTCACAGTTCCATCTTTGTAAAATGTCCATGAGCCTGCGGTGTTTTCCCATGATGCACAGATATGGTGCCATTTACCATCATTTGCCGATGTCGAGGTTAAGCTACAAGAACGAGAAAAGGTTGAGATTAGAAAATTTAACTAAGGCAATAATATTTATTACTTGTGTGAAGAATAATTACAAAAAACACGTATGTTTACTCACAGTTGAGGACAACCTGTCAGTGACAATGCACTCAAAACTTAACTTAAATAAACAACAAAAATCAACCACGCTCATCGGAATGGTGTGTAGAAGCCCTCTTCTCGATGTTCTTGTTTACTCTTATCAAACTGTTTTAATCCTTCTTCAGTCGCCCTAATAAGCTGGGTTGTTATTGTCATATACGTAGACATTATTCTTTAAAGAAATCAAGTTTCCCTGGTATTTCTTGTAGTGGGAGTTGGCCTGTTGGAATGATCCGTACATCCAGCATATCCAAAACGTTTTGGACATATATCATTTATGCGGAAATTATCAGAATGTTAACACAACGCACTTGTAGTAGAACAATCTGTTGATATATTTTTACCTGTACAAATCCTTAATGTAGAAAAAAAATGACTTGTAACCGAAAAGGAGAATTTCGTTGTACGCTTTCGGAACAGCGTAACTGAACGGTACGCCATCATTGGTTGTGTCACTTGACTTCATCCACAGACACACGGTGAACTGTGTTAGACTGGGCATGCCCCAGATGTTGACAAAACCGTCATTGGCGTCTCTTGATGGAAAATTGAGAGCATAGTCTGTCATAAAAAGTAGAAAATATGCAAATAAATTATTTTCTGGTTAGTAAAATATTCTCTATTCAGATGCTAAAAAGTTTCCTTTTTAATAGTTGTTAAGATTTCCCTGATGTTTCCTTCACACAATTTAGTCAATATGTAGTGAACTGTAGTTTTGTTTTTGTTTTTTGTATTTGGACCAGGCG
>NW_028145619.1:845000-1102500 GCF_977016875.1 Pavona decussata
AAAAATGAATGGGTTTTTTTTTCCAAAGTGTGATTGGATATGATAAAAACCACACGAACAATTTTGGAAGAAAGAGGTATGCTGTAGAACTTGGCCTTCAAAGTTAAAGTCAAACATGAGTTTGGTCGATTTCTGAGTCGTGATTACTTATTTACTTCGCTCAGCTTGGCGTTAATTTGCCTAGGTTTTTGCCTTTTTCTTGGGCGTCTTGCCCAGTTTTGCGCTACATTTCGAAAACCGAACGTGAATAAAAAATAAAAAAAAACATTCCTTTCCTGGGAAACTGCATTCCATTGTAATTGTCTCATTACCTCACGGTTTTATAAGGTTTATTTATAATGCCACATCGGCTTTGAACGAATTTGACCACACTGTTTTAGAGATAATGCCGAATAAAATTGTTTCAGGGAATCAATAATATTTCTAGTGAACGTTTAGCGTGGCAACCATTAACGCAACACGTCTCATATTTCTGACCACCGGCTAAATTTGAGCCCGGATGCCTTGACAGCCAAAATATCGACAAACCTTGGCCCTTTAAGATGTTCTTGGCTCCTTGCGCTTTCTAACGAAAGATCCGCAAAAAAGTATGTACTTTGTCAAGAACTACGCTTATTAAGCCTTTAATTTCTATTTCTATTTTTTACGGTCTTCAGTCTCACAACTAACTAGCGTCCAACTTGAAGGAAGTATCCTTGAATTAAAGAGGATGAAATTGGAGGCGGAAAGGTTCGAAATTGTAATGAGCAAGCCGACATTAGACATGTTAGCCAAATAAAAGTAGCTAAAAATTTGGATCGTGCAGCCGTCTACCTTAACATAGTTGTTCATGATCATCTTTCACTCTTTTCAGTTATGAGCACAGAAGTTTAGTATTCTTTCTCAATTTTGTTTCTTTTTTCCGTTCACATTAAATATTTCAGTTGGAATTGTTTGGATATCGCGGCAAATTGTTGTCACACAAAGCTGTCCGCACTGGATACTTAACACGTGCTACAAAAAAACGCTCATTTTAGTTACATGAAAGGACGTCAGACGAAGCTGGGTTTCTTTCTGAACGTTAGACTTGAAGTTCAACGGACTTAAGATGAAATTTTGATGGTCGAAGAGAGTCACGAAACTGACAAAGTCGTTCTTAGTTTCATTAGTTTACGGTTAGTTACGGCTAGCTCAGTATAAATTAAGCCGAATAGTCTTACCTTACAACTACATGTGAGCTCGTTTATTTAATTCTTAAATCGTTAGTAATAGAGGTAATCACTGCATCGGATATAGTGCCCCTACAGAATTCATCATAGAATGTTGTAGTAAACAACATTTTAAGAGCTTTGTCAACAATAAAAAAAACGTCATTTCACCAACAAACTATAGCTAGGTTAAGTTACTTGCTGACGGATATTAAGTTCCCATTGTACTGTATTCTGTATTATACAGCACTTGGAATATATGTTATTGCCCCCGCAGGGTTTTGGCCCAGAGGCCAAAACCCGAGGAGGCACCCTAGGATTCCCCGCGTGTATACATATAAGCAATTTCAAAATGTAAGAAAGTAAGTACTGTAAGTAAATTTGTTAGTATGCGAAAAAAATCTCGATTTGATCAAACTAGGCGCGCACGGTTGTCTCGGGTAATATTTCAGCAAGCGCGCAAGGTGCTGTATGGTAGCTGTCATTCAGCAACCGGCAAGGTCTTCGAGCAGCGTTTGACGGTCTTGCGAGCAAGAGTTTGCGTTTCGCCGTCCTCTAGCAGCATTTCCAGTTCTTTCTATCAGTGTTTCAAGGTCTTGCAACTACGAGTTCGCATTTCGCCATCATTTAGCAGCATTTCAACCACGAGTTCGCGTTTTGCCATCTTCTAGCAAGGTGTCAAGGTCTTGCAACCACGAAGTCACGTTTCGCCATCTTCTGCATCTTTAGCAGCTTTTCAAACCACGAGTTCACATAATTATACATACAATACGTTGCTGTCTCACAAAACAAAACTGTATGACTGTAATAGATTTCAATGTCAAATTTACAGAGAAATATGCTAACCAGTTACATGGATGTTAACTTCAATAAATATTCAAACGTTTCTTTTTGAACATTCATATGCATAGTATTTATATCCAGTAAAAACCATATAAAGGTGTTAAACAGATCTTCAAAAGCGGGGGCAGCTCTAGTGAAAACTATTACTAGTTATTATTGAACCGCAGTCAATAATGAATGCCAATTTGCCACCATGTAGCAATTAAAGTTCTCACAGACATTTGAACAAAAATTTTGTGTCAGGCCGGTGGTATCAGACCTTGTAGCTTGGGAAAACAATATAAGCAGCAGACTATAATTCAAGTGGAAGACAATTAAAACTTTTATGAAAACAAACTCTATAGTAGTTTCCTTTGAGCAGGTAAATAGGATTTTTAGGCGCGAGTAAATTTTCATAATAGTCCCGCAATTCGTTAGAAACTTTTGTTTGACATCATCAAACGTTTTGTGGTTTCAGTTGACGGCATTAGGTCGTGAGATTTAGGCGTGAGTGCATTTTCATAATAGTCTCGCAATTTCGCTGGAAACGTCTTTGAAAACAAACATCCTGTGGTTTTGTTCAGTTTTCTATTAGATGAGATTTAGGCACGAGTGCTTTTTCATAATAGTGTCGCAATTTTGCAAGGAACTTGTCTCAAAGCAGAAAAAACACTTTATGTCAGGTGGTATCAGACCTTGTAGCTTGGCAAAACAATATAAACAGCAGACTAAGTATAATTCAAGTGGAAGACAATTTAAACTTTTATTAAAACAAACCTCTAGTAGGTAAATAAGATTTAGGCGTGAGTGCATTTTGAAAATAGTTCTGCAATTCGTTAGAAACTTTTTTTAACATCATGAAACGTTTTTTGGTTTCAGTTGACGGCATCAGGTCGTGAGATTTAGGCGTGAGTGCATTTTCATAATAGTCTCGCAATTTCGCTGGAAACGTCTTTGAAAACAAACATCCTGTGGTTTTGTTCAGTTTCCATTCGATGAGATTTAGGCACGAGTGCATTTCATAATGGTGTCGCAATTTTACAAGGAAATTGCCTCAAAGCAAAGTTTTCAGAGTCTTTTTAATTTTTCGGCGTTAGCTGATATTTGGCTTGGGTGGAAAACTAGGATTGCCAAACGTTTTATGGGGGAGGCTCAGCCGTGATCTCCAGGAACTTACCATTATATTTACTAGTTTTTACAGTAAAGGTAACTCTTTCATATACTTATCGTGGAATCAATGTTTCTCTTTAAAGTAGTTAAGTCCGAAATAAAATTGAAGAGTCAGCGATGGTTGAACTGCGGTCAATAAGACGAATGACAAAGTTTAACAAAAAATATTAAAGTAATCTCCCTTTTTGCTTACAATGTAGAGGAAAGAAGAAGAGAATAATTAAGGATGATCGTCATTAAAATTTAAAGCCGATTTTTATTTGTGCCTTTGTTTTTATACCAAAAGGCTCGAAATTTGATGAGCAAGCCGACATCAGACATCTTAACCAGTGACCCAAAAGAAGCTTAAAATTTGATTGTTTTTCACAGTTGTTTATAATCATCTCGCGCTAAGACGTCTTAACTTGACCTTTCACTCTTTTCAGTTATATGACCAGAATATGAGCTGACAAGTATAATATACTTTCGTTTTGATCAGTTCTGTTTGCCGTTCACAATAAATATTTCAGTTGGAATTGTTTGACAAATTGTTGTCAAGCAAAGCTGTCTACACTGGATACTTAAGACGTGCCGACAGGAAACGCTCACTTTAATCAGTTGAAAAGACGATACGCGCAAGACGTAAGAATGTTAGACTTCAGGCTTAAGACTTCAGATGAAATTTTGATGGTCAAAGAGAGGCACGGAACTGGGAAACTCGGCCTTCGACTTCCACTTATAAACAGTCGCATACAAGGCCGTAGTGTCCAGTATCATTGACAGCTTGCATTAGAATAACAGCGAGGCACGCCGTATGATCGTTTCCCAGGCTGACCTTGTCGAAACGGAAAGGTTTAGATTGTAGCGTGAAGTTTCTTCGAGTGTGAATGTCTTTGTTTAAGACTTAGTTGCGTTTCCAGACCATAAATTCGGTAGTTCTAGCAAGACCGGAGAATTTTCATGTAATTTCTATAAATTTAACTGACTAGATTTGAACGGCTGATAATGAATCGAAATGACTGTTAATAATTGGAATTCTCTGATAGATTTTGCTTATAGTGTTGTTCATTGCTTAGTTAGTTTGCAAGTTTTAGGTTTGTGAGCTACTGAAGCAACTGATAGAGATGATAAAAAATGTCATTAATATAAAAACTCAATGTCTTCTGTTAAATTCAGAAGGACTGGCCCCGACTAGCGTAATATGGATTGCAAAAACAGAGTAAAAATAAATATGTCAGATCCAACACACTCTTTTAAAAAAGTCATGTGTACGATATTGAATATTGAATAGCCTCAGCATTCTCACAAACTCAAACTAACCTTTTATCGTGAACAATGTTTATTAGTAGCACTGGCTTTTGGTTTAAGTTTGTTTTTCGCCTTACACCCTGCATTCCAAAGAAAAGCACAGTAACCGTACTGATGGTCTGAATGCAAAACAAAAAACGTTAATAGGCCATTTTACAGTTGTGTGCTTAGTGACCTGGCCTTGGATTGGAAGCGAGGCTGAGGGTGACCTTGTTTTGATACAAACCTCACTGCTCTTCATATGTAAATGCAAACAAATCAGCATAAGAACAGCATGATCTACATGTGAAAAGCAGTGAGGTTTGTATCAAGACAAGGTCACCCCCAGCCTCGCATCCAATCGAAGGCCAGGTCGGTAAGCACACAACTGTAAAATGGGCTATTTTTAATCTCTGTTTCCCCACGTCAGTTTAATGATCATCAATAAATACTTTAACCTAAAACCATGAAGTCAACTTTTAAAGATAGACTCTTTATCATGCAAACGTCTTACAAAACAGAGCTTTTACTGGGAATTATTTGCTGACAAGCCGCCGGATAATTTTGAAAACAAATAAATCACTTTATTTAAGTGTCAATGTATTTAGCGCGGAGCACTAATTGGAAACATTACCGTGTATCACTGTGTATCACTGACTTGTTCGAATCAGTGAACGCTGCTAAATTTGCGAACAAGTCAAGATCGGGAATCGTGAACTATTTGTTATCTCTCGGAGATTAGAATCCTATTACGAACAGTTACAGGAAGAGTGCTTTAAGATCATAAAATATAAGGGTAGTCTATGGGTGAGTTCAAATGGTGAGTTAGTCTGTGACTGAGACTACGATCATGAGTTCTCTTCGCTTGATGAGTTCAAAAGTGCATACTATCACTGTATACTTTTAATCGCTGTTTATATTTCGACTCGCCGAGCAGGGAGGAATCAAAGTACACCACAACTTCTAAAAAATATTGTCTAAGCGATCCGCATAAAACTAACATGCACACTTTGAACTGTACTCCGAATACATAGATAAATAAAATCATCTGTTCTTGTTGACATTATGAAACCTGAAAAATGGCTAATCAATTTACGACATGTACGGGGCACCATAATCGTGATGGAAGAACTAATAAATGTATCACGTTATGAATGCAAATATAGCGTAAGCCCATGTTCGAAAGGAAGCCGCGAAAAATCTGTTGTTCCTTGGAAAACAAGTTTATTTAGTTAGATATTTCATTTGTCTCATTGTATTGGTCGTTGGCTTTATCTTGGTCGCCTAGCGCCTTGGATACTTACATTATATTTTTTATATGCTTCAGCAGCTTTTAATTTAATACCTCAGCTGTTTGCTGAACTTAGGGTCTTTTAGTAAAACTCTAGGTAACGCATGCCGGTTTGTGTTTTGTTAACAGCGAACTCTAGATTGGATTGTTATTTTGCAACTTGTGGAGTAAGAGCTCACAATGTTTAAATTGGCTAAAGTTTAAGGCCTTGCATCCATCTTTAAATAGTATACTAAGAACGGATTGAAGTTCAATTCTAGTTTACAAAGATTTTGTTTTCCTTATCTTCCATGGCCTCATTTAATGCGAAGCCTGATACATGTAATTGAATTTTAACTGATAACAAAGGTGTTGTTTCCACAACTAACAGAATTCATTATGGCCAATTCGGTCTAAATATTAAGGCAAACCCGTTTTGCAATTTGGCCTAAATAACAGCAACTTTAGTTTGAAATCATGTGAAACTGGTTTTCATACATAACTTTCCAGAAGAGAATAATGGTGATGAAAATAGCTGAGGTATTAAGAAACTTAAATTTAACTTCACGTCTCAATTGCTGCAGAGAAAAGGATAGGAAATTAATACTTTAAATTAAATAAAATGCAACGGTTTTAATACCTGGAAATGCTCTTTGAGCTATCTCAAACTTCATTGCTGTCCTAGCCATAGTTTCGGAGACAATAATTAAAAGACATTTGTCCCACCTATCAAGCAAGTAATTCTTCGTGCCTGTGTTGCTGTCCCACTGCTTTATTTACTCGGTTTAAGGTTAGTTACCGAACAGCTAGCTATAAATTTATAAAGAAATTTGTCTTACCTAACAAGTAGCTCGTTTAAAATTATTTTTAAATTCCCATAACCATTAGTAATAGAGGTAATCACTGCATCGGATATAGTTCCCCAACTGAATTCATCATAGAATAAGATTGTTTAGCGCCTTGGCAACAATTTGTAATCTTTTAAAGAAAATCATTTACCAACAGAGTTAGGTTAAGATACTTGCTGACGGGTATTAAGTTGCCATTGTGTACTGTATTATGTGCAGCTCTCAATGTATTACAGCACTTCAAATATATGTCATAGGCATCGGAATCCCTTATGTAGCACCGGCGCACTCCGGCTACTTTAGTAGGACACTTAATTTAATAAAGGCAACGTGCATGTTGAATATTTTATTTGTTTTATTCTACTTTTTGTCTATATCAATATTTTTAGTGATATCTAGGGGAGCTGTTTGCTATACTTTAAAAAGAGCCCTTGGCAAACTAAATTAAACTCCTAAAAGACTCATAAAAATACTATACATTGAACAAGAAAAGAAAAGTTACAATGTACACATTGAATAAGCGTTTGAGATTGAATTTCAGTTAAGTCTTAAATTCGCCAAGTTCCTTTAAAAAGTTGTTAAATGCCCGTGTGTACCATTATAGACCCTATGCAAAAATGGCTGGCATTTTAATATTCTTTTGTTTGCATTCAAATTAGCCTCACTAGCCTCGTTTATGAGTTCAAAAATTAAAAGAATATTTCACCTTCAACGAGGTTAGTGAGGCTAATTTGAATGCAGACAAAAGAATATTAAAATGTCAGCCATTTTTGCATTAGGTCTATACCTAGCACTACTGTGCTACTTGAAATTCTTTCCTCAGGCTAAACTCAACAAATCACGCGATACCTGGCGCTATTCCTGTCAATTTGGTGGCCATGTTTGAGCTGAATAGGAGAAAGGACAGCACCAGTCGGCAAAGGGGTTTAAAAAATAATACACATTTAAGGTACCGGCCCAGCGTGCTTGTAAACTACCATGCAGCTAAATAGAGTGTACAACTTCTCAGGCACGACACAGATGTACAGGCAACTTCTCAGGCACGACACAGATGTACAGGCAAGACGTCGATTAAGCTCTAAGAAAGCGCTGCAGCCGACTCCATAGAGCTCTGAGGCGCGAAGTTGACAAATAATAAAAATAACCCGGAAATATCAAGGTGTCATAAAAAGTGAACGTGTCTTATGTAATACTCTATACGATAACTGAATTCAATTTCTTTCCTCTGAATTAGGTCACTTTTTATTTTGATCTACAGTTTTATTTGCCTTACGGCACAATACACAAGATGACAAGCGAACTATAAATAAAGTTAACTCAGACTGCAATGAGAAATCAATTGTAGAACTTATTACTCGATGTTATCTGGGAGATGTTTGTTTAAGCGGTTATTTTTTCTAAAGTTACAGGCAGCGATATCTCAGATAAGATCAGAAATGTATTAAACGTAAATAAATAACAGCAGATTATAATTCAAGTGGAACATTGTCAAAACTTTCTTGAAAACAAACCTCTTGTGGTTTTTCGCAGGTAAGATTTAAGATTTGAGCGTGAGTGCATTTTCATAATAGTCCCGCAATTTGTTAGAAACTTTAGTTTTACATCATCAAACCTTTTGTGATTTCAGTTGACGGCATTAGGTCGTGAGATTTAGACATGAGTGCATTTTCATAATAGTCTCGCAATTTCGCTTTTAAACGTCTTTGAAAACAAACATCCTGTGGTTTTATTCAGTTTTCTATTAGATGAGATTTAGGCACGAGTGCATTTTCATAATAGTGTCGCAATTTTGCAAGGAACTTGTTTCAAAGCAGAAAAAACACTTTATGTCAGGTGGTATCAGACCTTGTCGCTTGGAAAAACAATATAAACAGCAGCAAGTGGAAGACAATTAAAACTTTTATTAAAACAAACCTCTAGTAGGTAAATAAGATTTAGGCGTGAGTGCATTTTCAAAATAGTTCCGCAATTCGTTAGAATTTTTTTTTTTTACATCATCAAACGTTTTTTGGTTTCAGATGACGGCATTAGGTCGTGAGATTTAGGCATGATTGCATTTTCATAATAGTCTCACAATTTCGCTGGGAACGTCTTTGAAAACAAACATCCTGTGGTTTTATTCAGTTTCCATTAGATGAGATTTAGGCACGAGTGCATTTTCATAATAGCGTCGCAATTTTGCAAGAAACTTGTCTCAAAACAGTTTTCAGCGTGATTTTATTTTTTCGTTAGCTGATATTTGGCTTGGGTGGAATACTAGGAGTGTGGAGTGGAGTTTGTGAAATATGAGTAGTGTTGGTAGTGGATCTGGGTGGGTGCTCACCAAAGTCTTGTACGGGGAGGCTGTGCCCTGAGCCTCAGGGCAGAGCCAAAATAGAATCAGACAGAATCAGTTTGATTGAAATGTGAGCTCATTAGCATATTGTCATGTCGTTGACATGCAAAGCGTAACAACTTATTAAAGCCGAAAACTCAGGTTTTGATTGAAATTATGAATCTAAACTCCTTCTTCATAGGCTGACTTACTTCAGCATGTGCTCCAGCAATGGTCCATGTGACGCGTCGTTTTCAGAAACAAAAAAGCAACTGAAGCAACTTCGTTGAAAGTGAAAAAATGTTCGGTCAACCGTCACCAGTTATCACAAGGGACCTTAAGCACCGGACAGATCTATGACGGGAACGTCCACCGGAAGTACAAGTCTTCATAATTAACTCCTTTTGCCCCTAGTTACCCTCATGGCCTCTCATTTTTGCGACAAAACGTTTTCGATAATAAAGTAAATGAATGTTAATTAGTAGCAGCAAAAACGAACGATAAAATCCGACGTTTCGGAGTGATCATGACTCTATTTTCAAGGGAACTATGTAACAGATCATGCAAATTACATCATTTAATGCGATCTTGGCGCGAAAATTAACATAACGGGTACGAAAATTACACTAATACTTTCGCACGAATAGAGTCTGATTGCACGTTAAGATTTGGCTCTAAGTTTCTTATAAAAAGCATTTCGTGCACTAAACAGTCAAATTTGTTTCTACATGTCTGGAGTACCTCAAAACGGCTCAACAGGTCCTGAGGGACCGTCCCGTGCACGTTCTTGTAGTGTTTAGCAATGGAGGAGGACTGATATTTACGTCCTTATACACGTTTATGTAAATCTCCGCGTGTGTACCCGACATAACCCGTATCACACAGGTCACATTGAAAACTATAAACTACACACTGTTGATTTACAATTAGTGGCTTTGATTCCTTTGCGTTTAGTTCTTGTTCAATTTGTCGGCTCACAAGCACAGGCTGAATGGTGGTGTGCACTTTTAGGCTCAGTTCCTTTGGTTGTTTCCTCTTAGTATCTGCTGAGATTTGGTCTTTAAATGGCAAGACTACACGAACCGTGTCACCTGCTTCTTAAGCTGGTGATGAAGGCTGCTGCTGGTCGCAGCCCTTTGAGTGAATGAAATTTTTGATGGTAGAGTCGACAAGGTTTTTTAGGTACTTCCAACGTGAGAAAACTGTCTTCAATCGGCCACACTCGTCTGAAAAATATGACCAAGAAGAAGATAAACGATGTGCTCGATCAAGCATAGTTCTCAGGAGACCCTTTATCACCAGCTAAAGAGGCAGGTGACACGGTTCGTGTAGTCGTGTAGTTTATTTTACAGATACTGATGAAATTCCCACGTAAAACACAACTTTTTTTATTCATTTTCGAAAGAGCAAAATAGTGCAATTAAAGTGGTCACCTGGCAAAATACCTGTCTCTGAAGCTGTGTCTGTCTCTGTTTCTGGCTCATACACTCCATCTGACAAGAAATCAGGTTCTTCTTCAGTTGTCTCGTACTGACTTTCCTCACTTTCATCCACTTCAGAAACATCACTGGCATCATCATCACACTGTTCTCTCACAATGTTCTCAGTGGCAACTTCTCCTTTAAAAGTATAACCTTGTTATGGCAATAATAAAACTGAAATCATTGTCGCGTATTAGTCATTTTGATCCCAACTGCATATTACACTTTCTTATAGAGTATGTATTCTTGCACCAAAAATTATTTTATACATACATACATACATACATACATACATACATACATACATACATACATACATACATACATACATACATACATACATACATACATACATACATACATACATACATACATACATACATACATACATACATACATACATACATACATACATACATACATACATACATACACTTCCAAGTGTTTCTTCGCTTTCCTCAGTTCCTGTCTGGTGTTGTTTAGTTTGTTTTTTTGTAGTGATGAGTTGATTTCTCAGCTTCCTGTTTTCACCATTTAGCCTTAGACAACCATCACACTCTGGCAGGGCAGCGGTTTCTGTTTTTTGCTCTTGTTGCTGAATGCATTATTGGAAAAAAAGATATGTATATGTCTATCTCAGAATTTTACCACTGAAAATCACGTGGTGTTTTTACACCCGCTTTCCTACACAAAGCTTTATGTAAGATTCAAATCATTTTGGCATATAGTCGCAACAAAAATTAAAGCCAAGGAGTTTGCAAGTAAAAATACTTTATCGGTATATTATAGTTTCTTACCGAGTCATTCAGTTTTGTGACACAATCTATGTTATCCATTGCAGTCTACTTCAATTCGTCCAGTTCTACCATTTCCGGTTTGATTTCTGCGAAGCTCTCGCTCCACGAGGTTGCAGTCTCAGACTGAAAAGACTCCAATCGCCTCTTCGCATTCTTTAGAGTCTAGAGAAATTATAAATTAAAGTAAGTTTACTTATTTTAATAGGTTTGTTTTGTCTGTCCATAAAAGGTTAAATAAAGAAAATGGTAACATTCCTTACCTCTCGTTCACGGCGGCGTTTGGCACTTTCAGAAACAACAGGACTTCTGGTCACGGCTTTAGCATGAACAGTGGGCACAACGTTTACACCCAAACTATCACGTTTTAGTCTTGGGATTATCGGCTTTTTCGTGACTTCATCCACAAAGATAAATCGGCGTATAAAGTCGTCTTTCTTGAAATGCTGGGAGCATATTGATGAGTGTCGGGTCGGCTCCCATTTTGCACGCTTTCTCTTTACGAAATCGACCCATTTCTTTCTTCGTTTTGCTGCTTCAGGGCGAACGTCGTTGAAGTACGGTATAGCATGCAAAATTATACCTTTTTGAACATCTGCGAAGGCAGAGCATCCACCGACCACACATCTACCAGGCATGTTTGAAGTTCAGAACGGCGAATGTGGTGAAGAATCAGTGAATGTTATGTGGTCGAGATAACCGGTCGACGTTACAACATGTTAGTACCCAGTCTCTCAACTGCTCCTTTTTGTATTCAATATGGCGGAAAAAGGGCTATTTTGCGGGATTTTGTCCTCTGATAAAAACAAAACGAAAAATGGAATACGATTTATTTATTCGCAAAGCGACTTAGACATGCATAAATTTTCGAAATTCATCAAAACTGTGTAGGGGTGATAGGCACTTTAAGTAGCATTGCCTTGTTTCAGCTCATAAATTTGGTTTTGTGATTAATTATGTTACTCAGGCTATCAAACCTTTGACTTTGCTCAGCATTGAACCAGTTAGTTTGTCAAAATATCATCACAGATGTACCACAATTCAAACCAATTTGGTCACATAAACTAGACCCACCTTGGTCACAATGCAAGAAGTCAATCACAGTGATAGAAACTAAACCAGACCTAGTAGGGCGTTACCATCATGATATAAACAGAGGTACTTTGCTTAAACTGACTTAGGTTATAAAATCAGCGCAGTTTCATTTAATTGACTGTAATCATTATTCACCTCAAATTGATTAAGTCTTAATGACATTGACCACATACAGTAGAAATTGTTTGAATGTGGTTTACTGAAGAAGAAATGGACAATGGACAAAAAATGCTCTGGAACAGTGTTTCCATGACAATGCCATATTATGTCTGCCAAATTACAAATTTCACCAAATCATCTGTAATAATATTGTGAACCATAGCTACATGTAAAGATAAAATCATAGATCATGTGATTAGTTACCCAATCTGCATGGCGTAATCTCTGATAAATAAAAAGGTACTATCCTTCTTTATTTTGAAAGACCTTCCAAGAATGCTTCTTTGTTCCCCCTTCCAAAAACCGTTTAAGAAACTTAATTTCACTCCCCTTTTGAGGATATCATGCAGCCGACACTCACTAATCTTTGGTTATTTATAGTTTTATCTGCTGTTTGAAAACAAATCTGTCCTCAGAGTTAATGTTTCAATCTTCAGTGACAAAATGCAACATTGACAGTTTTGTTTCAATCCAGCTGAGTTATGAGGTGGGGATCAAGCTGCTACCACCAAATCCTACAAATTCCGCATCCACAAAAAGCGCACTAACGATGTTGCGTTGACCGCGCTAATCCTGTCACTGTATATTCACTAGTTTGAAGGTGTGAGCCCAAAACAGAAATGATAGAACTGAAACAAACATTTGCTTTGAAACTTGGCTGACGTCAGCGAAAGTGGACTGCTTTTCAAGTTGCAAGAGCCTTGACACTTGCTCCCAGGTTCTTTGTCTATCCCCTATCATATTCGGTGAATGACCACCACAGGAAATCTGTAATTTTTCAAAGAACTTGAAATATTTCCTGTGCCTGACTCTTATCAGTGAATAATGAATAACATCGATGAAGAATCGTCAACACCAAAGAACACTGTATAGGCCACAGAATTCTTAGTTATTGATACATTTCTGTCATTGATAAATGCTTGATTAATAGCAATGCTCACTTTGTAAGTGACACCTCGTCTGGTTATCCTTTTCATTACTCATTGTTTGGTGAACGATGTTATTGAAGGGGCTTGGAGCGGTACCGTAACCGAACTTTAGAGCTTTTCACTCATCACTTTTTGTTTGTTCAGCAAGAATTCGCTACGATTTACAGTCAACTCTCGCCTTGCGGACACCTCGCTATAACAGACACCCCAATAGTACGGACAGCAGCTAAATCCCCTTCAAAAATAAATTGCGTACGTTTCACTGAAATAAACTCCCCCTATTACGGACTGTTGCTATTAAGGACACTAACTCCCAGTCCCGAGGGTGTTCGCAATAAAGAGAGTTGACAGTAGTGTAGTTCACTTTTGGTCCATTTATTCCCTTAAACTGAACTGACATCTTGTCGCGAGTTGTGTCCTTATTGGTATTTGACTGTAGTCCAAAAGTACTTTTTATTAATTTGTTTTCAGAGGGTTATTCACGCATCAAAGACAGGCAGGCAATCTAAGGAGACTTACAAGAGTCCATATTGGAGGGAAACATCATAAATGCAAACAGTGAGGCAAGTGTTTCAATGTAGCAGGAACTCTAAGGAGACATAAGAGAGTCCATAGTGGAGTCCAAACAGTGTGGCAAGTGTTTTAGTGTAGCATGGAGCCTAAGAATGTATGAAAGAGTCCATATTGGAGAGAAACCTTATGAATGCAAACAGTGTGGCAAGGGTGTTAGTGAAGCAGGAAAACTGAGGGTTCATTTAAGAGGCCATACTGGAGGAACTGGAGAGAAGCCTTATGAACGCAAACAGTGTGGCAACTGTTTTAGTCAAGCAGCACACCTTAGAGTCCACATTGGAAGGAAGGCTTATAAAGTTCTCCAACTGGGTTTTGTGTCGATGTGGTTGCTATATTCTTTAAAGGTTTTTTTGATTTTGTATTGGGCCTTCTTACGCCTCTTGAAATACTTTCCCCACTGGGTTTTGTGTTGATATGGTTGTTTAAAGGTCTTTTGATTTTGATTTCATTTTTTTTACTTAAACGTTTTTTGATTTTGCATTGGCCTTTCTTACGCCTCTTTTTAAAACATGTTAAAAAGATTTCTTGTCGGAGATGTTTGAACAACGCGTTTAGTTTTAAATGTCAAGCTGTCAATCAGTGAGAAATGTCAACACAGCTGAGTTAAAAGGTTAACAGTAACTGTTTAATTACCCACTTAAAAACACACGGAGTGGAATAGTCTTAAAATTGGACATCATAAATCTCGTCATCAATAATTTCTCAATTTTTTCGTAAGAATTTCTAACCCCCAAACGTAAGAATTACTAACCCCCAAACGTAAGAAATCCTAACACAAAAACATAAGAAATCTAACCGCAAAAGGAAAGAATTACTAACAACCAAAGGTAAGAAAACTAACACCCAAACGTAACAATTCCTAACCCTCGAATGTAAAAAAACTAACATCCAAACCTAGGAAGTCTAACCCCCAAACGTAAGAATTATTAACCCCCAAAAGTAAGAAAATTAACCCCCAAACATACCAATTCCTAACCCCCAAACGTAAGAAATCTAACACCCAAAAATGTGAATTACTAACCCCCAAACGTAAGAAATCTAGCCACGGCACGTAAGAATTACTAACCCCCAAACGTAAGAAAACTAACCCCTAAACGTAAGAAAACTAACCCCCAAACATAAGAATTACTAACCCCTAAACATAAGAAAACTAACCCCCAAACGTAAGAAATCTAACCCCCAAGCGTAAGAGCTACTAACCCGCAAAAGTAAAAAAACTAACCCCTAAACGTAAGAATAACTAACCCCCAAACGTAAGAAAACTAACCCCCAAACGTAAGAAAACTACCCCCAAACGTATGAATTTATAACCTCTAAACGTAAAAAATCTAACCCCTAAAAGAAAGAATTAGTAACCCCTAAACGTAACAAATCTAACAGCCAAAGGTAAGAATTGCAAACCCCCAAACGTAAAAAATATAACCCCCAAACGTAACAATTCTTAACACCCAAAGGTAAAAAAATCTAACCCCCAAAACGTAAGAATTCCCAATCCCAAAACGTAAAGAATCTAACCCCCAAACGTAAGAATAAATAACGCCAAAACGTAAGAACACTAACCCCCAAACGTAAGAAAAGTAACCAATAAACGTAAAAATTCCTAACCCCGAACGTAAGAGTTACTAACCCCCAAACGAAAGAAAAGTAACTCCCAAACGTAAGAAATCTAACCCACAAACGTAAGAATTGCTAAACCCCAAACGAAAGAAAGCTAACCCCCAAACTTAAGAATTACTAGCCCCAAAACGTAAGAAAACTAACCCCCAAACGTAAGAAATCTAACACCTAAACGTAAAAAATCTAACCACAAAACCTAATAAATACTAACCCTCAAAGGTAAGAAAACTAACCCCCAAACATAAGAATTCCTAATCCCCAAACGTAGGCAATTTAACCCCCAAACGTAAGAATTCCTAACCCCCAGACGTAACAAATCTAACGCCTAAACGTAAAAATTACTAATCAACAAACTTAAGAAATCTAACCCCCACACGTAAGAATTCCTAACCCCCAAACATAAGAAATCTAACCCCTAAACCTAAGAATTACTAACCCACAAACGTAAGAAAACAAACCCCCAAACGTAAGAATTCCTAGTCCTTAAACGAAAGAAGTCTAACCTTCAAACGTAAGAATTTCTAATCACCAAACGTAAGAAATCTAACCCCTAAACGTAAGAATTACTAACCCCCAAACGTAAGAAAACTAACCCCCAAAACATAACAAATCCTAACCCCCAAACGTAAGAGTTACTAGCCCCCACACGTAAGAAAACTAACCCCCAAAACATAAGAATTCCTTACCTCTAAGCGTAAGAAATCTAACCCCCAAACGTAAAAATTCCTAACATCAAAACGTAAGAAATCTAACCCCCAAACGTAATAATTTCTAACCCTCAAACGTAAGAAAACTAAGCCACAAACGTAAGAATTTCTAACCTCCAAACGTGAGAAAACTAACCCCCAAACATAAGAATTACTAACCAGCAAACAGACGAAAACTAACCCCCAAAGGTAACAATTACTAACCCCCGAACGTACGAAAACTAACCCCCAAAACATAAGAATTCCTAACCCCCAAACCTAGGAAGTCTAACCCCCAAACGTAAGAACTACTTACACCCAAACGTAAGAAAACTCACCCCCAAACGTAAGTATTCCTTACCTCTAAACGTAAGAAATCTAACCCGCAATCGTAAGAATTCCTAACCTCAAAACGTAAAAATCTAACCCCTAAACATAATAATTTGTAACCCCCAAACGTAAAACAACTAACCCACAAACGTAACAATTCCTAACCTCCAAACGTAAGAAATCTAACACCCAAACGTAAGAATTACTAACCCCAAAAGATAAGAAATATAACCCCCAAACGTAACAAATCTAACCCCCAAACATAAGAATTACTATCCCTCAAACAAAAACTAACCCCCAAACGTTAAAAATCTAACCCCCAAACATAAGAATTACTAACCCTCAAACGAAAACTAACCCCCAAAGGTAAGAATTACTAACACCCAAACGTAAGAAAACTAACCCCCAAACGTAAGAATTACAAACCCTTAAACGTTAGAAAACTGCCCCCCAAATTTAAGAATTCCTAACCCCCAATCGAAAGAAAACTAACCCCCAAACGTAAGAAATCTAACCCCGACACGTAAGAATTACTAAAAGTGTAAATGGAATTACTAACCACCAAACGTTAAAAAACTAACACCCAAACGTAAGAACTCCTAACCCCCTAACGTACGAAATCTAACCCTTAAACGTAGGAAAACTAACCCCAAAGCGTAAGAAATCTAACACCGAAACGTAAGAATTACTAAAATTGTAAATGAAATTACTAACCACCAAACGTTAAAAAAGTAACTCCCAAACGTAAGAATTCCTAACCCCCTAACGTAAGAAATCTTACTGACGTAAGAAAGCTAACCCCCAAATTTAAGAATTCCTAGCCCCCAAACGAAAGAAAACTAACCCCCAAACGTAAGAATTCCTAACCAACAAACGTAAGTGCTAAGAACCCACAAACGTAAGAATTCTTAACCCCAAAACGTAAGAAATCTAGCCCCAGACATAAACATTTCAAACCCCCAAACGTAACAAAATCTACCCCAAAACGAAACAAATACTAACCCCCAAACTTAAGAAAACTAACCCCCAAGCAGACGAATTCCTAACCCCCAAAAGTAAGAAATCTAACCCCCAAACGTGAGAATTACCAGCCCCCAAACGCAAGAAAACTAATCCTTAAACGTCAGAATTCCTAACCCCCAGACGTAAGAAATCAAACCCCCAAACGTAAAAATTACTCACACTCAAACATAAAAAAACTAACCCCCAAACGTAAGAATTCCTAATCCTTAAACCTAAGAATTCCTAACCCCCGAACGTAAGAAATCTAACCCCCAAACGTAAGAATTACTATCCCCCAAACATAAAAAAACTAACCCCTAAACATAGGAATTCGTAACCCCCAAAGGTAAGAAATCTAACTCCTAAACTTAAGAATTACTAACCCCCGAACGTAAGAATTCCTAACCTCCTACCGTAACAAATCTAACCCCCAAACGTAAGAATTACTAACCCCCAAACATAACGAAACTTAACCCCAAATTTAAGAATTCCTAACCCCCAAACGAAAGAAAACTAACCCCCAAACGTAAGAATTCCTAACCCCCAAACGTAAGAAATTTACCCCAAAACGTAAGAATTACGAACCCCCGAACGTTAAAAAACTAACTCCCAAACGTGAGAATTCCTAACCCCCAAAGGTAAGAAATCTAACCCCCAAACGTAAAAATTACTAACCCCCAAACGTAAGAATTCATAACCACAAAAACGTAAGAAATCTAACCCCAAACGTAAGAATTATTAACCCTCAATTTTCAGAAAACTAACCCTTAAACGTGAGAAATGCTAGCCCCCAAACGTAAGAAATCTTACCCCAAACGTATAAATTCCTAACCCCCAAACGTAAGAAAACCAACCCCCAAAGGTAAGAATTCCTAACCCCCAAAAGTAAGAAATATAACCCCCAAACGTAAGTGTTTAGAAATCCAAAACGAAAGAAAACTAACCCCCAAGCGTAAGAATTCTTAACCCCACAACGTCAGAAATCAAACCCCTAAACATAAAAATTTCAAACCCCAAAACGTAAAAAAATCTTCCCCAAAACGTCCCCCAAGCAGAAGAATTGCTAACCCCCAAACGTAATAATGACCAGCCTTCAAACCCAAGAAAACTAATCCTCAAACGTAAGAATTCCTAACCCCCAGACGTAAGAAATCAAACCCCCAAACGTAAAAATTATAAACACTAGAAAACTAACCCCCAAACGTAAGAATTCCTAATCCTTAAACCTAAGAATTCTTAACCCCCGAACGTAAGAAATCTAACCCCGAAACGTAAGAATTACTATCCCCCAAACATAACAAAACTAACCCCAAAAGGAAAAAATTCATTACCCCTAAACGTAAGAAATCTAACCCCCAAACGTAAGAATTACTAACCCCCAAACGTAAGAATTTCTAACCCCCAAACATAAAAAATCTAACCCCCAAACGTAAGAATTCTTAACCTCCACACGTAAGAAATCTAACCCCTAACCGTAAAAATTACTAACGCTCAAACAAAAGAAAAGTAACCCCCAAACCTAAAAATTCCTAACCGGTAAAAGTAAGAAATCTAACCCCCAAACGTAAGTGTTAATAACCTCCAAACAAAAGAAAACTAACCGCTAAACGTAAGAATTACTAACCTCAAAACGTAAAGTGACCCCCAAACTTAAGAATTTCAAACCCCCAATCGTAAAAAAATCTAACCCACAAACGTAAGAATTCCTAGCTCCTAAACGTAACAAATTTAACCCCAGACTTAAGAATCACTAACCCCCAAACGTACGTAAACTAGCCCCCAAACAAAAGAATTCCTAACCTCCAAACATAAAAAATCTAACCCCCAAACATAAGAATTCCTAACCCCCAAACGTAAAAATTACTAACCTCCAAACGTTGAAAGCTAACCCCCCAAACGAAAGAAATCTAACCCTCAAACGTATGAAAACTAACCTCTAAACGTGAGAATTTTTAACCCCAAAAGGTAAGAAATCTAAACCCCTAACGTAAAAATTTCTAACCCCCAAACGTAACAAAATCTAACCCTAAAACGTAAGAAATACTAACCCCCAAACTTAAGAAAAGTAACCTCCAAACAGAAGAATTCCCAACCCCCAAAGGTAAGATATCTAACCCCTAAACGTAAGAATTGCCAGCCCCCAAACGCAAAAAAACTAATCCCTAAACGCAAGAATTTCTAAACCCCAGACGTAAGAAATCTAGCCCCCAAACGTAAAAATTACTAACACTCAAACGTAAGAAAACTAACCCCCAAACGTAAGAATAACTAATCCTTAAACGTAAGAAATCTAACCCTTCAAACGTAAGAAATCTAACCCCGAAACGTGAAAACACCTAACCCCCAAACTTAAGAAATCTAACCCCCAAACGTAAGAATTAATAACTCCAAAACGTAAGAAATCTAACCCCCAAACGTAAGAATTACTAGCCCCCTAACGTAAGAAATCTAACCCCCAAACGTAACAACTCCTAACCTTTAATCGTAAGAAAAATAACCCCCAAACGTAAGAATTCCTAACCCCCAAACGTAAAAAATCTAACCACCAAACGTAAGAATTCTTAACCCCCAAGCATGAGAAATCTAACCTCCAAACGTAAGAAAAACTAACCGCAAAACGAAAGAAAGCTAACCTCCAAACGTAAGAATTGCTAACCCCCAAACGTGAGAAAACTAACCCCCAAACGTAAGAATTACTAACCACCAAACGAAAGAAAACTAACCCCCAAACGTAAGAATGACTAACCCCCAAACGTGAGAAATCTAACCCCCAAACGTTATAATTACTAACCACCAAAAGAAATAAAACTAACCCCCAAACGCAAGAAATCTAGCCCCCAAACGTAAGAATTACTAACCCTCAAACGTAAAAAATCTAACCCCCAAGCGCAAGAATTACTAACCGTTAAAAATAAACTAACCACCAAACGTAAGCATTCCTAACCCCTAAGCATAACAAAATGTAACCCCAAAACGTAAGAAAACTAACCCCCAAAGAGAAGAATTCCTAACCTCCAAACGTAAGAAATCTAAACCCCAAACGTAAGAATTACTAACCCCCAAACGCAAAAAAACTAATCCCCGAACCTAAGAATTCCTAACCCCCAGAAGTAAGAAATCTCAACCCCAAACGTAAAAATTACTTACTTTCAAACGTAAGAAAACTAACTTTTAAAAGTAAGAATTCCTAATCCTCAATCGTAAGAAATCTAACCTGCAAACGTAAGAATTACTAACCCCACAACGTAAGAAAACTAACCCCCATACGTAAGAATTTCTAACCCCTAAATCTAACTTCGAAACGTAAGAATTCCTAACCCCCAAACATAAAAGTTACTAACTCCATAACGTAAGAAAACTAACCCCAAAACGTAAGAATTCCTAACCCCCTAACGTAAAAGTTACTAACTCCCAAACGTAAGAAAACTAACCCTCAAACGTAAGAATTACTAACACCCAAACGTAAGAATTCCTAACCCCTAAACATTAGAAATCTATCCCCCAAACTTAAGAATTCCTAATCTCAAAACGTACGAAATCTACCCCTAAACGTGATAATTACTAACCCCCAAACGTAAGAAAACTAACCCACAAACGTAAAAAATCCTAACTTCCAAACGTAAAAAATCTAACCCCCAAACGTGAGAAATACTAACCCCAAATAATAAGAAAACTAACCTCCATACGTAAGAATATATAACACCCAAACGTAAGAAATCTAACCCCCAAACGTAAGAATTACTAACCCTCAAACGTAAGAAAACTAACCCCCAAACGGAAAAATTCCTAACCCCCACACTTAAGAAGAGTAAACCCCAAAAGTAAGAATTTGTAGCCCCCAAACGTAAGAAATCTAAGCCCCAAACGTACGAAAACTAACCCCCAAACGTAAGAAATCTAACCCCAAAACGTAAGAATTACTTACCCCCAAACGTATGGAAACTAACTCCTAAACGTAAAAATTACTAACCTCCCAACGTAAGAAATCTAACCAATAAAGATAAGAATTACTAAACCCAAACGTAGCAAAACTAACAAACAAACATAGGAATTCCTAACCCCCAAACGTAAGAAATCTAACCCCCAAACGTAAAAGTTACTGACCCCCAACCGTTAAAAAAACTAACCCTAAGACGTAAGAATTCCTAACCCCAAACGTAAGAAAACTATCCCCCAAACATAAGAATTTCTAACCTCAAAACGTAACAAATCTTACCCTCAAAGGTAAGAATTCCTAACCCCCTAACGTAAGAAAACTAATCCCCAAACGTAAGAATTCCTAACCCTTAAACGTTAGAAATCTAACCCCCAAACGGAAGAATTCGTAACCCCCAGACGTAAGAAAAGTAACTCCCAAACGTAAAAAAACTAACCAACAAACATAGGAATTTTTAACCCCCAAACGTAAAAGTTACTGACCCCCAACCGTAAAAAAACTAACCCCAAAACGTAAGAATTCCTAACCCCTAAACGTAAGAAAACTAGCCCGAAAATCATAAGAATTTCTAACCTCAAAACGTAAGAAATCTAACCCTCAATCATTAGAATTCATAACCCCAAACGCAGAAAAACTAACCCCCAAAAGTAAGAATTCCTAGGCCCTAAACGTAAGAAAATTAACCCCCAAACGTAAGAGTTCCTAACTCCCAAACGTAAAAAAAGTAACTCCCAAACGTAAAAAAACTAACCAACAAACATAGGAATTCCTAACCCCCAAACGTAAGAAATCTAACCCCCAAACGTAAAAGTTACTGACCCCCAACCGTAAAAAAACCAACCCCAAAACGTAAGAATCTCTAACCCCCAAACGTAAGAAGACTAACCTCCAAACATAAGAATTCCTAACCCCAAAAAGTAAGAAATCTAAACCCCAAACGTAAGAATTACTAACCTTTAAACGTAAGAAAACTAACCCTTAAACGTAAGAACTCCTAACGCCAAAACGTAAGAAGAATAACCTTTAAACGTAGGAAATCTTAACCCCAAAACGTAAGAAATCTAACCCCCGAACGTAAGAATTACTAACCCTCAAACGTAAAAATTCCTATCCCCCAAACGTAAGAAATCTAACCCCCAAACGTAAAATTTACTAACCCCCAAACGTAAGAAATCTAATCCTTGAACATAAAAATTTTTAGCCTTTAAACGTAAGAAGGCTAACCCCTAAACGTAAGAAATCCTAACCCTCGAACGTAACAAATTTCATTCTTAAAAGTAAGAATTACTAACCCCCAAACGTAAGAAAACTAAACCTCAAATGTAAGAATTCGTAACCCCCAAACGTAAGAAATCTAAGCCCCAAACGTACGAAAACTAACCCCCAAACGTAATAGTTTCTATCCCCCAAACGTAGGAAATCTAACCCCAAAACGTAAGAATTACTAACCCCCAAACGTAAGAAAACTGACTCCTAAACGTAAGAAATCTAACCCCTAAAGATAAGAATTAATAACCACAAACGTAACAAAACTAACCTCCAAACGTAAGAATTCCTAACCCCCAAACGTAAGAAAACTAACCCCCAAACATAAGAATTTCTAACCTCAAAACGTAAGAAATCTAACCTCAAAAGTTAAAAATTCCTAACCCAATAACGTAAGAAAACTAACCCCCAAACGTAAGAATTCCTAACCCTTTAACATTAGAAATCTAACCCCCAAAAGGAAGAATTCCTAACCACAAAGTAAGAAAAATAACTCCCAAACGTAAAACAAAAGTAAAAGTTACAGACCCCCAACCGTAAAAAAACTAACCCCAAAACTTAAGAATTGCTAACCCCTAAACGTAAGAAAACTAACCCCCAAACATAAGAATTTCTAACCTCAAAACGTAAGAAATCTATTCTTTAAAGGTAAGAATTCCTAACCCCCTAACGTAAGAAAACTAACCCCCAAACGTAAGAATTCCCAACCCTCAAACGTTAGAAATCTAACCCCAAAACATAAGATATTCTAACCTCAAAACGTAAGAAATCTAACCCTCAATCGTTAGAATTCAAAACCCCAAAACGTAGAAAAACTAAGCCCCCAAAAAAGGAATTCCTAGCCTTTAAACGTAAGAAAATTAACCCCCAAACGTAAGAAATCTAATCCCCAATTGTAAGAATTACTAACCCCCAAACGTTGTAAAACTAACCCCCAAACGTAAGAATTCTTCACCCCCAAACGAAAGAAAGCTAACCCCCAAAACTTAAAAATTACTAACCCCCAAAAGTAAGAAATCTAAGCCCCGAACGTAAGAATTCCTAACCCCCAAACTTAATTAATCAAACCCCTAAACGTAAGAATTTTTAACCCCGAAACGTAAGAAATCTAACCCAAAAACGTAACAAATACTAACCCCAAAACGTAAGAAAACTAATCCCCAAACGTAAGAATTCCTAGCCCCCACACGTAAGAAATTTAATCCCCAAACGTGAGATATACTAACCCCCAAACTTAAAAAAACTAACTTCTAAACGTAAGAATTTCTAATCCTCAAACGTAAGAAATCTAACCCCCAAACGTAAGAATTCCTAACCCCCATACGTAAGAAATCTAACCCCCAAGCGTAAGAAAACTAACTCTTAAACGTAAGAATTACTAACCTCCAAACGTAAGAAATCTAACCCCCAAACGAAAAATTACTAATCCCCAAACGTAAGAAAACTGACCCCCAAAACATAAAAATTCCTAACCTCCAAACCTAGGAAGTCTGATCCCCAAACGTAAGAAAACTTACCCCCAAACGTAAGAATTCCTTACCTCTAAACGTAAGAAATCTAACCCCCAAACGTAAGAATTGCTAACTTCAAAACGTAAGAAGTCTAACCCCTATATAGAATAAATTGTCACCCCCAAACGTAAAAAATCAAACACCAAAACGTAAGAATTACTAACCCCAAAACATAGGAAAACTAACCCCGAAAACGTAAGAATTCATAACCCCAAACGTAAGAAATCTAACCCCCAAACATAAGAATTACTATCCCTCAAACGAAAACTAACCCCCAAACATAAGAACTACTTACCCTCAAACGAAAACTAACCCACAAACATAAGAAATACTAACCCTCAAACGAAAACTAACCCACAAACGTAAGATATCTAACCTCCAAACATAGGAATTACTCACCCTCAAACGAAAACTAACCTCAAAACGTAAGACTTTGTAACCCCCAAACCTGAAAAATTCAACCCCTAAACGTAAGAATTACTAACCCTCAAACGAAAACTAACCCCCAAACGTAAGAATTCCCGACGAAAAAAATCTATCCCCCAAGTGTAAGAATTACTAACCCCGAAACGTAAGAAAACTAATTCCCAATCGTAAAAATTCCTTACCCTTAAACGTAGGAAAACTAACCACCAAACGTAAACAATTCCTAACCCCTAAACGTATGAAATCTAACCCCCAAACGTAAGAATTCCTAGCCCCCAAACGTAAGAAATCTAACCCCCAGGCGTAAGAATTACTAATCCCCAAATTTAAGAATTCCTAACCCCCAAACGAAAGAAAACTAAGCCCCAAACGTAAGAGTTCCTATCCCCCAAACGTAACAAATCTAACCCCGAAACGTAAGAATTACTAGCCCCCAAACGTTAAAAAACTAACTCCCAAAAGTACGAATTCCTAACAGCCTAACGTAAAAAAATCTAACCCCCAAACGTAAGAATTACTCACCCCCAAACATAAGAAAACTTACCCTCAAACGTAAGAATTCATAACCGTCGAAGGTAAGAAATCTAACCCCCAAACGAAAGAATTATTAACCCTCAAACGTAAGAAAACTAACCCTTAAACGTAAGAATTCCTAACCCCCAAACGTAAGAAAACTAACCCCCAAACATAAGAAAACTAACCCACAAATGTAAGAATTCTTAACCCCAAAAGGTATAAAAAATCTAACCCACAGATATAAAAATTTTAAACCCCCAAACGTAACAAAATCTACCCCAAAACGTAAGAAATACTAACCCCCAAACTTAAGAAAACTAACCCCCAAGCAGAAGAATTCTTAACACCCAAAAGTAAGAAATTTAGTAAACGTAAGAATTATCAGCCCCCAAACGCAAGAAAACTAATCCTCAAACGTAAGAATTCCTAACACCCAGACGTAAGAAATCAAACCCCAAACGTAAAAATTACTAACACTCAAGCGTAAGAAAACTAACCCCCAAACGTAAGAATTCCTAATCCTTAAAATCTAAGTATTCCTTACTCCGAAGCGTAAGAATTACTATCCCCCAAACATAAAAAAACTAGCCCCCAAACGCAAGAATTCATAACCCCTAAACGTAACAAATATAACCCCCAAACGTAAGAATTATTAACTTTCAAACTTAAGAAAACTAATCCCTAAACATAGGTATTCGTGACCCCCAAACGAAAGAAATCTAACTCCTAAACGTAAGAATTACTAACCCCAAAACGTAAGAAATCTAACCCCCAAACGTAAGAATTACTTACCCCCAAACGTAAAAAATCTAACCCCAAAACGGAAGAATTACTAACCCTCAAACGAAAACTAACCTCCAAACGTAAGAATTTCTAACCCCCAAACATAAAAAATCTAACCCCCAAACGTAAGAAAGCTAACCCCCAAACGTAAGAATTACTAACGCCCAGAGGTAAGAAAACTAACCCCGAAAAGTAAGAAAAGTAACCCCCAAACGTAAGAAACCTAACCCCCAAACGTAAGTGTTAATAACCCCCAAACAAAAGAAAACTAACCCCTAATCGTAAGAAATCTAACCTCCAAACGTAAGAAAACTAACCCCCAAACTTAGAAATTTCTAACCCCCAATAGTAAAAAAATCTAACCCACACGCGTAGGAATTCCTAGCTCCTAAACGTAAGAAACTTAACCCCAAACGTAAGAATTACTAAGCCCCAAACGTAACTAAACTAACCCCAAAACGTAAAAAAATCTAACCTTTAAACGTAAGAATCGCCAAACCCCAAACGTAAAAAAAATCTAACCACCAAACGTAAGCAATTCCTAACCCCTAAACGCAAGAAATCTAACCCCCAAACGTAAGAATTACTAAGCCTCCAAACGTTAGAAAACTAACCTTCAAACTAAAAAATTCCTAACCCCCAAACGTAAGAAATCTAACCTACAAACGTAAGAATTCTTAACCCCAAAACGTTTAAAAAATCTAACCCCCGGACATAAAAATTTCAAACCCCTAAACGTAACAAAATCTACCCCAAAACGTAACAAATACTAACCCTTAAACTTAAGAAAACTAACCCCCAGGCAGAAGAATTCCTAACACCCAAAAGTAAGAAATTTAACCAGTAAACGTAAGAATTATCAGCCCCAAACGCAAGAAAACTAATCCTCCAACGTAAGAATTCCTAACCCCCAGACGTAAGAAATCAAACCCCAAACGTAAAAATTACTAACACTCAAACATAAGAAAACTAACCCCCAAACGTAAGAATTCCTAATCCTTAAACCTAAGTATTCCATACCCCCAAACGTAAGAATTACTATCCCCCAAACATAGAAAAAACTAGCCCCCAAACGCAAGAATTCATAACCCCTAAACGTAACAAATATAACCCCCAAAAGTAAGAATTATTAACCCTAAAACTTAAGAAAACTAACCCCTAAACAAAGGTATTCGTGACCCCCAAACGTAAGAAATCTAACTCCCAAACGTAAGAATTACTTACCCCCAAACGTAAAAAATCTAACCCCAAAACGGAAGAATTACTAACCCTCAAACGAAAACAAACCTCCAAACGTAAGAATTTCTAACCCCCAAACGTAAGAAATCTAAACCCCAAACGTAAGAATTACAAACCCCAAAATATAAAAAAACTAATCCCTAAACGTAAGAATTCCTAACCCCCAGAAGTATGAAATCTTACCCCCAAACGTAAAAATTATTAACTTTCAAACGTAAGAAAACTAACCCCCAAACGTAAGAATTACTAAGCCCCAAACGTAAGAATTACTAACCTCACAACGTAAGAAAACTAACCCCAATACGAAAGAATTACTAACCCTCAAACGAAAACTAACCTCCAAACGTAAGAATTCCTAACCCCCAAACGTAAAAAAGCTAACCCCCAAACGTAAGAATTCCTAACCCTTAAACGTAAGAAACCTAACCCCCAAACAAAAGAAAACTAACTTTTAATCGTAAGAAATCTAACCTCCAAACGTAAGAAAACTAACCCCCAAACTTAGAAATTTCTAACCCCCAATCGTAAAAAAATCTAACCCACACGCGTAGGAATTCCTAACTCCTAAACCTAAGAAATTTAACCCCAAACGTAACAATTACTAAGCCCCAAACGTAACTAAACTAACCCCAAAACGTAAAAAAAATCTAACCCTTAAACGTAAGAATTGCTAAGCCCCAAACGTAAAAAAAACAAACGTAAGAATTCATAACCGCTAAAGGTAAGAAATCTAACCTCCAAACGTAATAATTACTAACCTCCAAACGTAAGAAAACTGACCCTCAAACTTAAGAATTTCTAACCTTCAATCGTAAAAAAAATCTAACCCATAAACGTAAGAATTCCTAGCTCCTAAAGGTAAGAAATTTAACTCCAAACGTAAGAATTACTAACCCCCAAACGTAAAAAATCTAACCCCCAAACGTAAGAATTGTTAAACCCCAAACGTAAGAATTCCTAACCCCCAAATGTAAGAAATCTAACCCCCAAACGTAAGAATTACTAACCTCCAAACGTTGAAAACTAACCCCCTAAACGAAAAAAATATAACCCCCAAACGTAAAAATTCTTAACCCCCAAACGTAACAAAATCTAACCCCAAAACGTAAGAAATACTAACCACCAAACTTAAGAAAACTAACCCCCAAGCAGAAGAATTTTAACCCTCAAAGGTAAAAAATCTAACCCATGAACGTGAAAATTACTAGCCCCCAAACGCAAGAAAACTAATCCCCAAACGTAAGAATTCCTAACCCCTAGACATAAGAAGTCTAACCCCCAAACGTAAAAATTACTAACTCTCAAACGTAAAAAAAAAATTACCCCCCAAACGTAAGAATTCCTAATCCTTAAACATAAGAAATCTAACCCTTCAAACGTAAGAAATCTAACCCCCAAACGTAAGAATTACTAACTCCCAAACGTAAGAAAACTAACCCCCAAACATATGAATTACTAACCCTTAAACGTAAACAATCAAACCCCCAAAAATAAGAATTACTAGCCCTTAAACGAAAACTAACCCTTAAAGGTAAGAATTCTTAAACCTCACACGTGAAAATTGTAAGCCCCAAACGTAAGAATTCCTTATCGCAAAACGTAAAAAAATATAACCCCCAAACGTAAGAATTACTAATCCCCAAACGTAAGAAATCTATCCCCCAAACCTAAGAATTCCTTACCTTTAATCGTAAGAAAACTAACCCCCAAACGGAAGAATTCCTAACCCCCAGAATGTAAGAAATCTAACCCCCAAACGTAAAAATTACTAACCCCCAAACATAAAAAAACTAACCCCCAAACGTAAGAATTCATAACCCTTTAAACGTAAAAAAACTAACCCCCAAGCGTAAGAATTACTAACCCTCAAGCAAAAACTAACCCCCAAACGTAAGCATTCCTAACCCAGTGTAACAAAATGTAACTCCAAAACGTAAAAAATCTAACCCCCAAAAGGAAGAATACTAACCCTCAAACGTAAGAAGACTAACCCCCAAACGTAAGAAATCTAACCCCGAACTTAAGAAATACTAACCCCCAAACGTACGAAAACTAACCCCGAAACGTAAGAATTCTTAACCTTTAAACGTAAAAAATCTAATCCCAAATTGTAAGAATTACTAACCCCCAAACGTAGGATAACTAACCCCCAAATGTAAGAATTCCTAACCCCCAAACAAGAGAATTACTGACCCCCAAACGTAAGAAAGCCAACCCCCAAACGTAAAAAATCTAAACCCCAAACGTAAGAATTACTAACCCCAAAATGTGAAAAAACTAATCCCTAAACGTAAGAATTCCTAACCCCCAGAAGTATGAAATCTAACCCCCAGACGTAAAAATTACTAACTTTCAAACGTAAGAAAACTAACCCGCAAACGTAAGAAATCTAACCCGCAAACGTAAGAATTACTAACCTCACAACGTAAGAAAACTAACCCCAATACGAAAGAATTATAAACCCCCAAACGTAAGAAATCTAGTCCCCAAACGTAAGAAATGTAACTCCGAAACGTAAGAATTCCTAACCTCTAAACGTTAGAAATCTATCCATCAAACGTAAGAATTCTTAACCTCAAAACGTAAGAAATCTAACCCCCAAACGTAATAATTACTAACCCCAACGTAAGAACTCTAACCCTCAAACGTAAGAAGACTAACCCCCAAAAGTAAGAATTCCTAACCCCAAAACGCAAGAAATCTAACCCCTAAACGTAAGAAATACTAACCTTTAAACAAAAGAAAACTAAACCTTAACCGTAAGAGTTCCTAACCCATAAACGTAAGAAAACTAACCCCTAAACGTAAGAATTCCTAACCCCCAACGTAAGAAATCTAACCCATTGACCGTAAGAAGTACCAACCCCCAAACCTAAGGAAACTAACCACCAAACGTAAGAATTCCTAACCCTCAAACGTAAGAAATGTAACCCCCAAACGTAAGAATTACTAGCCCCCAAACGTAAGAAAACTAACCCGCAAACGTAAGAATTCTTTAACCCTAAACGTAAGAAATCTAACCCCTACACCTAAGAATTACTAACCCACAAACGTAAGAACACAAACCCCCAAACGTAAGAATTCCTAGTCCTTAGTGACCCCCAAAAGTAAAAAATCTAAGCCCCAAACGTAAAAATTTTTAACCCCCAAACGTGAGAAAACTAACCTCAAAACGTAAGAATTCCTAACCCCCAAACGTAAGAAATCTAACCCCCAAAACGTAAGAATTACTAATCTTTAAACGTAAGGAAACTAACCCTTAAACGTAAGAATTCCTAACCCCAAAACTTAAGAAGAATAAACTTTAAACGTAAGAAATCCTGACCCCAAAACGTAAGAAATCTAACCCCCGAACGTAAGAATTACTAACCCTCAAACGTAAGAATTCCTAACCCCAAAACGTAAGAAATCTAACCCCCAAAACGTAAGAATTACTTATCTTTAAACGTAAGGAAACTAACCCTTAAACGTAAGAAATCCTGACCCCAAAACGTAAGAAATCTAACCCCCGAACGTAAGAATTACTAACCCTCAAACGTAAGAATTCCTATCCCCCAAACGTAAGAAATCTAACCCCCAAACGTAAGAACTACTAACCCCCAAACGTACGAAATCTAATCCTTAAACATAAAAATTGTTAACCTTTAAACGTAAGAAGGCTAACCCCTAAAGGTAAGAATTCCTAACCCTAAAACGTAGAAAATCTAACTCTTAAAAGTAAGAATTACCAACCCCCAAACGTAAGAAAACTAAACCGCAAAGGTAAGAATTCCTAACGCCCAAAGGTAAGAAATCTAAACCCCAAACGTACGAAAACTAACTCCCAAACGTAATAGTTTCTATCCCCGAAACTTAAGAATTACTAACCCCCAAACGTGAGAAAACTAACTCATAAACGTAAAAATTCCTAACCTCCAAACGTAAGAAATCTAACCCGTAAAGATAAGAATTACTAACCCCAAACGTAACAAAACTAACCTCCAAACGTAAGAATTACTAACCCCCAAACGTAAGAAACCTAACCCCCAAACAAAAGAGTTACTAACAACCAAACGTAACAAAACTAATCCTCAAACGTAAGAATTAGTAACTCCAGAACGTAAAAAGTCTAACCCCCAAACGTAAGAATAACTAACCCTTAAACGTAAGAAAACTTACCCCAAAATGTAAGAATTCCTAACCCCCAAACGTAAGAAATCTAACCTCTAAACGTAAGAATTCTTAACCCCCAAACTTCAGAATTACTAACCCCCAAACGTAAGAAAACTAATCCCCAAACGTAAGAAATCTAACTCGCAAACGTAAGAAGTACTAGCCCCTAAACGTGAGAAAACTAACCCCTAAACGTAACAATTCCTAACCCCCAAACGTAAGAAATCTAACCCACAAACGTAAGAATTTCTAACACCCAAATGTAAAAAAAAACTAACCCCCAAACGTAAGAATTCCTAACCGTCAAACGTAAGAAATCTAACCCCGAAATGTAAGAATTACTAGCCCCCAAACGTAAGAAAGCTAACTCCCAAACGTAAGAATTCTTAACCCCCAAACGTAAGAAATCTAACCCCCAAACTTAAGAATTACTAACCCTCAAACGTAAGAAAACTAACCCCCAAAGGTAAGAATTCTTAACCCTCAAACGTAAGAAATCTACCTCCAAACGTAACAAATACTAACCCCAAAACGTAAGAAAACTAATCCCCAAACGTAAGAATTGCTAACCCCCACACGTAAGAAATTTAATCCCCAAACGTGAGATATACTAACCCCCAAACTTAAAAAAACTAACTTCTAAACGTAAGAATTTCTAATCCTCAAACGTAAAAAATCTAACCCCCAAACGTAAGAATTCCTAACCCCCATACGTAAGAAATCTAACCCCCAAGCGTAAGAAAACTAACTCTTAAACGTAAGCATTACTAACCTCCAAACGTAAGAAATCTAACCCCCAAACGAAAAATTACTAATCCCCAAACGTAAGAAAACTAACCCCCAAAACATAAAAATTCCTAACCTCCAAACCTAGGAAGTCTGACCCCCAAACGTAAGAATTACGAACCCCCAAACGTAAGAATTCCTTACCTCTAAACGTAAAGAAATCTAACCCCCAAACGTAAGAATTGCTAACTTCAAAACGTAAGAAGTCTAACCCCTAAACATAATAATTTGTTACCCCCAAACGTAAAAAATCTAACACCAAAACGTAAGAATTACTAACCCCAAAACATAGGAAAACTAACCCCGAAAACGTAAGAATTCATAACCCCAAACGTAAGAAATCTAACCCCCGAACATAGGAATTACTATCCCTCAAACGAAAACTAACCCCCAAACATAAGAACTACTAACCCTCAAACGAAGACTAACCCACAAACATAAGAAATACTAACCCTTAAACGAAAACTAACCCACAAACGTAAGATATCTAACCTCCAAACATAGGAATTACTCACCCTCAAACGAAAACTAACCTCAAAACGTAAGACTTTGTAACCCCCAAACCTGAAAAATTCAACCCCTAAACGTAAGAATTACTAACCCTCAAACGAAAACTAACCCCCAAACGTAAGAATTCCCGACGAAAAAAATCTATCCCCCAAGTGTAAGAATTACTAACCCCGAAACGTAAGAAAACTAATTCCCAATCGTAAAAATTCCTTACCCTTAAACGTAGGAAAACTAACCACCAAACGTAAACAATTCCTAACCCCTAAACGTATGAAATCTAACCCCCAAACGTAAGAATTCCTAGCCCCCAAACGTAAGAAATCTAACCCCCAGGCGTAAGAATTACTAATCCCCAAATTTAAGAATTCTTAATCCCCAAACGAAAGAAAACTAAGCCCCAAACGTAAGAGTTCCTATCCCCCAAACGTAACAAATCTAACCCCGAAACGTAAGAATTACTAGCCCCCAAACGTTAAAAAACTAACTCCCAAAAGTACGAATTCCTAACAGCCTAACGTAAAAAATCTAACCCCCAAACGTAAGAATTACTCACCCCCAAACATAAGAAAACTTACCCTCAAACGTAAGAATTCATAACCGTCGAAGGTAAGAAATCTAACCCCCAAACGAAAGAATTATTAACCCTCAAACGTAAGAAAACTAACCCTTAAACGTAAGAATTCCTAACCCCCAAACGTAAGAAAACTAACCCCCAAACATAAGAAAACGAACCCACAAACGTAAGAATTCTTAACCCCAAAAGGTATAAAAAATCTAACCCACAGATATAAAAATTTTAAACCCCCAAACGTAACAAAATCTACCCCAAAACGTAAGAAATACTAGCCCCCAAACTTAAGAAAACTAACCCCCAAGCAGAAGAATTCTTAACACCCAAAAGTAAGAAATTTAGTAAACGCAAGAATTATCAGCCCCCAAACGCAAGAAAACTAATCCTCAAACGTAAGAATTCCTAACCCCCAGACGTAAGAAATCAAACCCCAAACGTAAGAATTCTTAATCCTTAAAATCTAAGTATTCCTTACTCCCAAACGTAAGAATTACTATCCCCCAAACATAAAAAAAACTAGCCCCCAAACGCAAGAATTCATAACCCCTAAACGTAACAAATATAACCCCCAAACGTAAGAATTGTTGACCCTCAAACTTAAGAAAACTAACCCCTAAACATAGGTATTCGTGACCCCCAAACGAAAGAAATCTAGCTCCTAAACGTAAGAATTACTAACCCCAAAACGTAAGAAATCTAACCCCCAAACGTAAGAATTTTAAACCACCAAACGTAAGAATTACTTACCCCCAAACGTAAAAAATCTAACCCCAAAACGGAAGAATTACTAACCCTCAAACGAAAACTAACCTCCAAACGTAAGAATTTCTAACCCCCAAACATAAAAAATCTAACCCCCAAACGTAAGAAAGCTAACCCCCAAACGTAAGAATTACTAACGCCCAGAGGTAAGAAAACTAACCCCGAAAAGTAAGAAAAGTAACTCCCAAACGTAAGAAACCTAACCCCCAAACGTAAGTGTTAATAACCCCCAAACAAAAGAAAACTAACCCCTAATCGTAAGAAATCTAACCTCCAAACGTAAGAAAACTAACCCCCAAACTTAGAAATTTCTAACCCCCAATAGTAAAAAAATCTAACCCACACGCGTAGGAATTCCTAGCTCCTAAACGTAAGAAACTTAACCCCAAACGTAAGAATTACTAAGCCCCAAACGTAACTAAACTAACCCCAAAACGTAAAAAAATCTAACCTTTAAACGTAAGAATCGCCAAACCCCAAACGTAAAAAAAATCTAACCACCAAACGTAAGCAATTCCTAACCCCTAAACGCATGAAATCTAACCCCCAAACGTAAGAATTACTAAGCCTTCAAACGTTAGAAAACTAACCTTCAAACTAAAAAATTCCTAACCCCCAAACATAAGAAATCTAACCTACAAACGTAAGAATTCTTAACCCCAAAACGTTTAAAAAATCTAACCCCCGGACATAAAAATTTCAAACCCCTAAACGTAACAAAATCTACCCCAAAACGTAACAAATACTAACCCCCAAACTTAAGAAAACTAACCCCCAGGCAGAAGAATTCCTAACACTCAAAAGTAAGAAATTTAACCAGTAAACGTAAGAATTATCAGCCCCCAAACGCAAGAAAACTAATCCTCCAACGTAAGAATTCCTAACCCCCAGACGTAAGAAATCAAACCCCAAACGTAAAAATTACTAACACTCAAACATAAGAAAACTAACCCCCAAACGTAAGAATTCCTAGTCCTTAAACCTAAGTATTCCATACCCCCAAACGTAAGAATTACTATCCCCCAAACATAGAAAAAACTAGCCCCCAAACGCAAGAATTCATAACCCCTAAACGTAACAAATATAACCCCCAAACGTAAGAATTATTAACCCTAAAACTTAAGAAAACTAACCCCTAAACAAAGGTCTTCGTGACCCCCAAACGTAAGAAATCTAACTCCTAAACGTAAGAATTACTAACCCCCAAACGAAAGAAATCTAACCCCCAAACGTAAGAATTACTTACCCCCAAACGTAAAAAATCTAACCCCAAAACGGAAGAATTACTAACCCCAAAACGTAAGAAATCTAAACCCCAAACGTAAGAATTACTAACCCCAAAATGTGAAAAAAAACTAATCCCTAAACGTAAGAATTCCTAACCCCCAGAAGTATGAAATCTTACCCCCAACCGTAAAAATTATTAACTTTCAAACGTAAGAAAACTAACCCCCAAACGTAAGAATTACTAACCTCACAACGTAAGAAAACTAACCCCAATACGAAAGAATTACTAACCCTCAAACGAAACTAACCTCCAAACGTAAGAATTTCTAACCCCCAAACGTAAAAAAGCTAACCCCCAAACGTAAGAAAACTAACTCCGAAAAGTAAGAAAAGTAACCCGCAAACGTAAGAATTCATAACCCTTAAACGTAAGAAACCTAACCCCCAAACAAAAGAAAACTAACTTTTAATCGTAAGAAATCTAACCTCCAAACGTAAGAAAACTAACCCCCAAACTTAGAAATTTCTAATCCCCAATCGTAAAAAAATCTAACCCACACGCGTAGGAATTCTTAGCTCCTAAACGTAAGAAATTTAACCCCAAACGTAACAATTACTAAGCCCCAAACGTAACTAAACTAACCCCAAAACGTAAAAAAAATCTAACCCTTAAACGTAAGAAAACTGACCCTCAAACTTAAGAATTTCTAACCTTCAATCGTAAAAAAAATATAACCCAAAAACGTTAAGAATTCCTAGCTCCTAAAGGTAAGAAATTTAACTCCAAACGTAAGAATTACTAGCCCCCAAACGTAAAAAATCTAACCCCCAAACGTAAGAATTGTTAAACCCCAAACGTAAGAAAACTAACCCCCAAACGTAAGAATTCCTAACCCCCAAATGTAAGAAATCTAACCCCCAAAACGTAAGAATTACTAACCTCCAAACGTTGAAAACTAACCCCCTAAACGAAAAAAGAGTAACCCCCAAACGTAACAAAATCTAACCCCAAAACGTAAGAAATACTAACCACCAAACTTAAGAAAACTAACCCCCAAGCAGAAGAATTTTAACCCTCAAAGGTAAAAAATCTAACCCATGAACGTGAAAATTACCAGCCCCCAAACGCAAGAAAACTAATCCCCAAACGTAAGAATTCCTAACCCCTAGACATAAGAAGTCTAACCCCCAAACGTAAAAATTACTAACACGCAAACGTAAAAAAAAATTACCCCCCAAACGTACGAATTCCTAATCTTTAAACATAAGAAATCTAACCCTTAAAACGTAAGAAATCTAACCCCGAAACGTGAGAACTCCTAACCCCCAAACTTAAGAAATCTAACCCCCAAATGTAAGAATTACTAACTCCCAAACGTAAGAAAACTAACCCCCAATCATATGAATTACTAACCCTTAAACGTAAACAATCAAACCCCCAAACGTAAGAATTACTAGCCCTCAAACGAAAACTAACCCTTAAAGGTAAGAATTCTTAACCCTCACACGTAAAAATTGTAAGCCCCAAACGTAAGAATTCCTTACCGCAAAACGTAAAAAATATAACCCCCAAACGTAAGAATTACTAATCCCCAAACGTAAGAAATCTATCCCCCAAACCTAAGAATTCCTTACCTTTAATCGTAAGAAAACTAACCCCCAAACGGAAGAATTCCTAACCCCCAGAATGTAAGAAATCTAACCCCCAAACGTAAAAATTACTAACCCCCAAACATAAAAAAACTAACCCCCAAACGTAAGAATTCATAACCCTTTAAACGTAAAAAAACTACCCCCAAATGTAAGCATTCCTAACCCATAAGTGTAACTCCAAAACGTAAGAAATACTAACCCCAAAACGTAAAAAATCTAACCCCCAAAAGGAAGAATACTAACCCTCAAACGTAAGAAAACTAACCCCCAAACGTAAGAAATCTAACCCCCGAACTTAAGAAATACTAACCCCCAAACGTACGAAAACTAACCGCGAAACGTAAGAATTCGTAACCTATAAACGTAAAAAATCTAACCCCAAATTGTAAGAATTACTAACCCCCAAACGTAAGATAACTAACCCCCAAACATAAGAATTACTGACCCCCAAACGTAAGAAAGCCAATCCCCAAACGTAAGAAATCTAAACCCCAAACGTAAGAATTACTTACCCCAAAATGCAAAAAAACTAATCCCTAAACGTAAGAATTCCTAACCCCCAGAAGTATGAAATCTAACCCCCAAACGTAAAAATTACTAACTTTCAAACGTAAGAAATCTAACCCGCAAACGTAAGAATTACAAACCTCACAACGTAAGAAAACTAACCCCAATACGAAGAATTTCTAACCCCCAAACGTAAGAAATCTAGTCCCCAAACGTAAGAAATGTAACTCCGAAACGTTAGAATTCCCAACCCCCAAACGTAAGAAATCTAAGCCCCAAACGTAAAAGTTACTAACTCATAAACGTAAGAAAACTAACCCTAAAACGTACGAATTAGTTACCCTCAAACGTAAGAAGGCTAACCCCCAAACATAAGAAATCCTAACCCTCAAACGTAAGAGTTACTAACCCTTAAACGTAAGAAAACTAACCCTCAAACGTAAGAATTCCTAACCTCTAAACGTTTGAAATCTATCCACCAAACGTAATAATTACTAACCCCAACCTAAGAACTCTAACCCTCAAACGTAAGAAGACTAACCCCCAAACGTAAGAATTCCTAACCCCAAAACGCAAGAAATCTAACCCCTAAACGTAAGAAATACTAACCTTTAAACAAAAGAAAACTAAACCTTAACCGTAAGAGTTCCTAACCTATAAACGTAAGAAAACTAACCCTTAAACGTAAGAATTCCTAACCCCCAACGTAAGAAATCTAACCCATTGAACGTAAGAAGTACTAACCCCCAAACCTAAGGAAACTAACCACCAAACGTAAGAATTCCTAACCCTCAAACGTAAGAAATGTAACCCCCAAACGTAAGAATTACTAGCCCCCAAACGTAAGAATTACTAGCCCCCAAACGTAAGAAAACTAACCCGCAAACGTAAGAATTCTTTTCCCCTAAACGTAAGAAATCTAACCCCTAAACCTAAGAATTACTAACCCACAAACGTAAGAAAACAAACCCCCAAACGTAAGAATTCCTAGTCCTTAAACGAAAGAAGTCTAACCTTCAAACGTAAGAATTACTAACCCCCAAACGTAAGATAACTAACCCCCAAATGTAAGAATTCCTAACGCCCAAACGTAAGAATTACTGACCCCTAAACGTTAGAAAGCCAACCCCCTAACGTAAGAATTCCTATCCCTCAAACGTAAGAAATCTAATCTCCAAACGTAAGAAAACTAACCTTTAAACGTAACAATTTCTAACTCCCAAACGAAAGAATTACTAACCCCCAATCGTATGAAAAGTGACCCCCAAACGTAAGAAATCTAATCCCCAAACGTAAAAATTATCAACCCCCAAACGTAAGAAAACTAACCTCAAAACGTAAGAATTCCTAACCCCCAAACGTAAGAAGACTAACCTCCAAACATAAGAATTCCTAACCCCAAAACGTAAGAATTACTAACCTTTAAACGTAAGGAAACTAACCCTTAAACGTAAGAATTCCTAACCCCAAAACGTAAGAAGACTAACCTTTAAACGTAAGAAATCCTAACCCCAAAACGTAAGAAATCTAACCCCCGAACGTAAGAATTACTAACCCTCAAACGTAAGAATTCCTATCCCCCAAACGTAAGAAATCTAACCCCCAAACGTAAGAACTACTAACCCCCAAACGTAAGAAATCTAATCCTTAAACATAAAAATTGTTAACCTTTAAACGTAAGAAGGCTAACCCCTAAAGGTAAGAATTCCTAACCCTAAAACGTAAAAAATCTAACTCTTAAAAGTAAGAATTACGAACCCCCAAACGTAAGAAAACTAAACCGCAAAGGTAAGAATTCCTAACGCCCAAACGTAAGAAATGTAAACCCCAAACGTACGAAAACTAACCCCCAAACGTAATAGTTTCTATCCCCCAAACGTAAGAAATCTAACCCCCAAACGTAAGAATTACTAACCCCCAAACGTAAGAAACCTAACCCCCAAACATAAGAGTTACTAACAACCAAACGTAACAAAACTAATCCTCAAACGTAAGAATTAGTAACTCCAGAACGTAAAAAGTCTAACCCCCAAACGTAAGAATTACTAACCCTTAAACGTAAGAAAACTTACCCCTAAATGTAAGAATTCCTAACCCCCAAGCGTAAGAAATCTAACCTCTAGACGTAAGAATTCTTAACCCCCAAACGTAAGAAAACTAACCCCGAAACGTAAGAAATCTAACTCGTAAACGTAAGAAGTACTAACCCCTAAACGTGAGAAAACTAACCCCTAAACGTAACAATTCCTAACCCCCAAACGTAAGAAATCTAACCCACAAACGTAAGAATTTCTAACACCCAAATGTAAGAAAACTAACTAATAAGAAATAACTAAATTTCTTGTGTTCATGTTCTCCACAAAACCATAAATTTGGTCATTTCACGTTGTTGTTTTCCAGAGGATGGCAAAGAAATTTTTGCTCATTAAACACTATTGTTTAGCGGCGTTGTAGGCGCTGTCGCCGTCGTGACTCGTTGCTTAAGTTCCCTAGCTACGCGCCTCGTTGGATTTAATGATCTCATATCCAACGAGCATGAATGGAATAATTATTTTCACTTGTTAAAAACAATAAAAAAAATATTGCAAGATCTTACTGGTTTCTGTTTGCAAGAACAAACAGAAGACAATTTAATGGTCGCTTTTTCTCGGGCATGGTATAATGGTTCATATACCATGGCTGCTAAGCCAATCAAATCCCTGTTTTTGCATTATACAAAGATACAGTACCATATATTTTTGTCGTGGTGGAAGTGGAAGTAGGGTTTGGCTGAACATGTGATTGTCTATTTACAACAACAAGAGAACAATCTAAGCCCAGGCTGAGTTCAGTTTCGTGCAACGTACCCTAAAACCTACAATTGCGCCTTGTAAGGCCTCGAAAAGAAAGACTGAACCCTCGGGCGTTTATAGAGCCTTTGGGATCGATATTTATTGAAAATTTAACTATTTAAGGACAATTTACATTCTCTAGGTCCTAGGTACATGCGGCCAAATGCCGGTTTTTGGAAGTACTTACTTAAGAAAAGTTCGTGAAAATTCTTTCCAGAAAAAGTATTGATGACGAGATTTATAATGTCCAATTTTAAGACTATTCCACTCCATGTGTTTTTAAGCGGGTAATTAAACAGTTACTGTTAGCCTTTTAACTCAGCTGTGTTGACATTTCTGACTGATTGACAGCCTGACATGCAAAACTAAACGCATTGTTCAAACATCTCCGACAAGAAATCTTTTTAACATGTTAAACTAAACAGCTAAACAAACGATAGTATCGGCTTTCGTTTCCTTTCTTTAGTTTCGTCCGTTTGCCAGTGTCGTTGATAAATATTAGACTGAATTTATTGCTTGCTCTTTTCAAATTGTGAGTTATCGCTTTAACCATGTCTAACAACTACTCCTTGGCTAACAAATTGGCTTGCATGTGCACACAAAACGTAAACCATACAACACGTTTACGGATTTATATGAAGGAAACAAGTTACATGCTTGACAAGGAGTAACTGGGACGTGAAGGACATGTGTGACATATTTGCAACATTGCATTTGCGTAGCGTATTATTATTATTTTTTGGAGGTACCCGTTCTACTTTCACATTAAAAGTTTATTGCTCGAATGACCGCTTTCCAAGTCCTAACTGCCAGCGCCAAAACATTTCATTCTTAATTTTTAATGAAGGGTTTTAGCTGGAAGGAAAATACACATTTTAGGATTCTTTATTAAAATATTGAGTTTTGATTTAGGAAGGATAGGTCTTCATACGGTCACGAGATCGGAATTCGAGGTAGCTGTGTTTTTAACTTACCCAATACATGTGTTTTGCATTTCCATGATCCCATGCAAAAAAATCTTATTATCTGTTTGAGTTGTGTTAACTGAGAATCTTGCTACACTCGGACGTATCAAGAGAAAATGTGACCGATTTTTGAAGACTATAATATTAGGTCACGATTTCATTTCTGTTACTTCTCTACTGATAGCCATTTTAAATTATTATTCGACGCATTGTAACACTGCCCAATACTGCACTCGACATTCGTCCTCCATACACAACAGATATCCTGCGATATACGTGAATTTCGTGTGTAACGGAGGGCGGGGGGGGAGGAATGGCGAAATAAAGATCGTCTCCAGCTTTTGTGCAATAAAACTATGCTTTTTTGGGAATGGTTTGAATAAAAAAAAAACAGTTATCCTGCTTAATTTGTGGAATATCTCCTTAGTTTAGCCTACCCGACATACTGCCTCGTCAGGAGAGCGATATTTCGCTCGATTTCGCAGGATAATAGTTAAATATTTGAATGTTCCGTTATTATCTTGTCAATTTACGTGTTACTGCAGATGTTTTACACTCACGACTACAACGATTCAATATCAGAAAGAAACCCACATTTTAGTAAAGGTGTTTCTCCCTTACTGCAAACTTCTACTGATGTACTCGCGTTCGTCTTTTGTGTCCGGTGTAGGATAGAAGAACCATGGGTGGGATTTATCTGTGCTTTGCGTTGGGTTTCATCATTGGCTGCAAAAATGTCTCATCATTGACTGGTGAGTTCACGCTTGAGTGCTGTAACCTTTAATATATAAATGAGAATCTTTTATCATTTACGCGAAGTTTCATGTTTGAAGGTGGACTTCCTTTAGCGAATTTAGCGTTTTCATGCACAAATATTAATTTCAGTGAATTATTATATAAATTGATATCCAACTTTGAATTTGTTCATTAAGACAAGAAAATTGTGAAAAAGTCCAAATCAGGAGCCATAATCAGGGATGGAGACCGTAAGCGTGGGATCCACGCGTCCCCATGTGTTGTACCAGAAAATCTATTTTTAGATAAAATTGCGCCTCCGTTAACGTCATAAACCCGCGCGGATAGACGTGAATTTGCGTGGGGCTACTACGTTATATGGAAAATGGAAGAGAAAGTCCAGTTAAATGTGAAACTGATAACATTTTATTACCGTGTACATGTTTAAGTTCCTCCGTCTAACCTTTCTAAACTACAGCTGTAAACTAATTAAAGCATTGGGGACAACTCCAGGAAATCTCCTGGCTGAGTAGAAAACATAAAATCCTTACAATACAAATATAAAAATATTCTCCCCAATGCTGATATATATAAATTTAAATTTTATTTGAGAAGTCAGCTTCAACCATATATGTCAAATTGGTGGTAATTCCTCGAGGAGACGAGTTAAGGCCATAGTCTCAAGCGTTTTCTACGCGCTCCCGCCGGCTGGCATGAATATTCGGCGCTTCCATCAAATTTTGAAAACCTGCAATTTTACGAGTTTATGGTTTTACGTAATAAGCCGGACATAGCTTAGCATAAGAACTTGTAATGCCGACTGTCTGTAAAACAAGTAAATGGTTAATGTGGGCACCGAAGCGATATTCCCTGGCAGAATTTTAAAATTTGGGCGCCGCGTTGAAGGGTTGGAAAAAGATTTCAATTTCTCCACGCGTCATCCTGACCATTTACACGCGTGTGCGTCACGCGCGTATGGCGCAATTTTTCCTCAAAAATACAGTCGAACCTCGCTTTGCGACCACCTCTCGTAAGCGACCACCTCTCATAGCGACCACTTTTCCAAAATACCAAACGTTGTCAGGTCAATTGGCTATAGATGGAACCTCTCGTAGGCGGCCACCTCTCGTAAGCGTCCACCTCCCGTAAGCGACCACTTTAAGAGATGATTGTTTAAAATTTTTAATTGTTTTTAACCTCCCGTAGGCGACCACTTGACACACAATCTGCTGAATCTCTCACGAGCGGAAATTGAAAAATGTGTCGCTGTAACATATTGGCCACATCATTACAGCGGACGCCGTAAATCTCACAGTCGGAGCTACCAGAAGTGTTTACCGATATAGCTTAGCATTGAAACAATTGATAAAATACACATGCACTTTACTTCACACTGAAATAAACTTTAATCAGATTGAATCCCTTATAGGAAAAAAAACTCTCTAATCTTTTATCGTTCTTATCTTTTTGCTTATGTTCCGTTCCCTGAAAATTTAGATAGCGCTACCTAGAGTAAGAAAAGAGTCAAGTTTCTTTCACAAGTAATTTGTGAGATACAAACAATAATCACCATAGACCCTAAGATTTTTTGCCTAGAATAATTTTGGACCAGTCTTAATATACCTGTAGCTAAGAAAAGTTATTACTATGGGTTTCGATAAGCACTGGCAAAAGGGTTAGGTCTCCTCAATTACCATATGTAAATTACCCGCAATTAAGACCCCCTGCGGTCTGACCTCTGGTAAACGACCACCTCTCGTAAGCGACCACATATCATTGACGTTATGGCTGGTCGCTTACGGGAGGTTCGACTGTAGATTTTTTGGTACAAAACATGGGGCAAGCCCGTAAGTCAAAATGACATCTCGTTATGGTCTCCATCCCTGATTATGGCTCCTGGTCCAAATACAAAAAAACAGTTCACTACATAGTGACTAAATTGTGTTAATAAAACAAAGGGAAAAACTTAAGAACTACTAAAAACGAACCTTTTTAGCATCTGAATAGAGAATACTCTACTAACAAGAATATAATGTATTTGCATAATTTTGACTTTTTTGTTACAGACTATGCTCTCAATTTTCCATCAAGAGACGCCAATGACGGCTTTGTCAACATCTGGGGCATGCCCAGTCTAACACAGTTCATCGTGTGTCTGTGGATGAAGTCAAGTGACACAGGCAATGATGGCACACCGTTCAGTTACGCTGCTCCGAGTAACGCCAATGAAATTGTTCTTTACGGTTACAAGTCATTTTCTTTTTACATTCATGGTGCGTCCAGGTAAAAATATATCAACATTTTGTTGTACTACAAGCGCGTTGCGTTAACATTCTGATAATTTTTCCGCATAAATGAGACGTATCCAAAATGTTTTTGATATGCTGGATTGTACGGATCATTCCAACAGGCCAACTCCCACTACAAGAAATGCAAGGGAAACCTGATTTCTTAAAAGAATAACGTCTTCGTATATCACAATAATAACCCAGCTTATCAGGGCGACTGAAGAAGGATTGATAACAGTTTGATAAGAGTTAACAGGAACATCGAGAAGAGGGCTTCTACTCACCATTCCGATGAGCGTGGTTGATTTTCGTTGTTTATTTAAGTTAAGTTTTGAGTGTATTGTTACTGTCAGGTTGTGCTCAACTGCGAGTAAACATACGTGTTTTTTGTAATTATTCCTTATACGAGTTATAAATATTATTGCTTTAGTGAAATTTTGTAACCACAACCTTTTCTCGTATTTGTAGGAAAACCTCGACATCAGCAAATGATGGCAAATGGCACCACATCTGTGCATCATGGGAAAACACCGCGGGCTCATGGAAATTTTACAAAGATGGAGCTGTGGCAGCGCAAGGGACTGGGCACAAGACTGGCAACACCATTATATCTGGAGGCTCCCTCGTATTGGGTCAAGAGCAGGATTCTATTGGGGATGACTTTTCCTCAAGCGAAACATTCATCGGAATGCTGACAAATGTCAATGTCTGGGATCACGTGCTTCCCATTGCGCAGATTGAGAAAATGTCAAAGTTTTGCCTGTCAGGGGAGGGCAACGTTTACAAGTGGTCTGATTTCATTCATGGCCGTCAAGGAAAAGTCGAACTCGTTGTTCCATCTCCTTGTAAGCCGTTAAGTGTTTAGCTTGTTTGGTAAAGGGAGCCAAAGTGTATGTCTTGGACTTTAATAGTTTACTAAAATAGTCGAACGCCTATTGTAACTGTACGTGCCACAAAGACGAGAACAATAAAGTTTAAAAGTGAATAAAGGACTGTTGAGTTTTTATCTTTGAACCTTTCCTTTATCACTTTTTGACTTAAGCAAAACAGTTCGACAAGTAATCATGACTCATAACGATCATATGTTTTAAAATCTTAAGATTCTCATAATTCACATTCAATTTTGTAAAAGTATACTTTTCTTTCTGGTAGAACAAAGTACTGAAAAGTCTAAATAACTTAAATATTTAAGTTAAAACTAAACAATAGGCTCTATTTGGTGCAGTAATAATGACGGTTATTTTTCCGGGAACAAATTTGCGCTAGTTACGCCACCCAAGGTAAGCATGATTTCCCCAGTATAATTTACCCTCTGAGTATGATCGGAACAGTAAGTGTCCTGAATAAGATGCAATTTACAGACCGAAAACTCTTGTTTAATGACATTTCAAGACTTCATACATAAATACCGGAAGTTCTAGAATCTAGGACTTGCGTAATCCTGTGTCCCCAGAGCCTCTTGGTCCTCTTGTCCAGCCTCCAGTGGCTAAGAGGACCAGGCGGTTCTGGGGACGAGAATGGTGGGTGGTGCCTTCTTATACAGGGATATTTTTGCGCGGTTTAAAACTATGCGCAGAAAGCAGATATTAGCAAGTGAAAATCCTTAAATAACAAGGACTGGAACCAGGTTTGTGAGTCCGCGAGAATAGACACCCCCCACCAAAGCCATGTTTTCGCGAAAACCGAAGGGCTCATAAACCTGGTTCCAGTCCTTGTTATCTAAGATCTTCCTTAGCTCTCGTACCCAAAGCCCACGTTACCCTTATCCAGCGGCTCTGGGAACGAGATTGGTGCTCTTGGTATTCAAAAAGAAAATTGGGGGTAACCATGCATTTTCAAGGGATAACAAAGGTTCAATTTGGGGAAAAAAAACGACTTACATTCACTTTATATTATACAGCTTTTTAGAATTATTGTTGCTTAACTTAAATCTCTCGAAAATGCGTGGTCACCCCCAATTTTAAATTTGGATTCCATTAACATCGCCTAGATCTGTTTTCCCCGCATGTTTATAAACAGTGCAAAAATAATTCCTCATTCAGAGTAGGCACCGTCCGTAATAGACTTTAGGGAGCTTAAGCAACGACGACGGCAACGGGAACGAAAACGTCACCCGAAAGTATGTCTTTATTTCATTTGTGCTACTTCGCGATTATTTCAACTCGCTCAACTTTTACAAAAATGGCGAACTATCGCGGAACCAAATTGGTAGGAGTAGCGTACAAGTTAAGAGAGAAAATGAAAAATTCACCGTCGTGCGTTCACGTTCCCCACAAAACCTTAAATGTGGTCATTTCACGTTGTTGTTTTGCAGAGGACGGTAAAGAAATGTACCACGATTTAAAACGCACGGCCAGAGCGATTGTTTTTGCTCATTACACCTATTGTTTTGCAGCGTTGTCGTTGCCGTCGTCGTTGCTTAAGCTCCCTTTTATCAGGGTTCGTTCGCTAGTCGGTCGCTCTTTAGGCGCGTAATAAAGCTTCGTGGGTATGGTAATGTATGATAATGAGTTTGAAACAATGGAAAATAAAATTTTAACCAAAGATAAATTTGAACAACAACATACACACCAACCTGCAGTGAGAGAGACAGAGACAGACCCTGAGAACGGGGTTGTGTACTTACGTGCGTATTTGGTACCTACGCCCCCTGAATTCGTGACGCGAAAACGGTTCGTTCAATTTCTTCGGAATCGTAGACCAAATGGAGAGAAATGTGATAATGGGACAAGGGGCAACTAATTTTGTTTGTCTATTGTAGCCTGCGAACAGGCTCCCAAGTGGGACATAGTGAGCAGAAAAAAATTGAGCTCGGTTACTGGGAAACTCCGCTTGCGGATTTTTATCTGCCCGTATGTCCCTCTTGGGAGCCTGTTCACAGGCTACAACAGGATAAGAGAAATTAGCCATCCCTTCTAATTTGTTCCTCCTTGTCCCGTAATCACATTTCTCTGAATTTGGTTGTTATATGACACGAAGTCTCCCTGCTTTGCGCAGCTTAATGTTCTGATTCAAAGGGAAAGTATCACGCGAATTTGATGTCATTTAAAAACCCAAATATGTTCGTCTGTCAACAGAAACATAACATAGTTGTCCAGCTTCGATGTAAATTATCACCCTAGTGCAATAGAACTGTCGAGTTGGAGCCTACTGCTAGAGACAGAATGGGTCGGAATGGATTGAAACTTGAAAAATGTTAGGCTAACGTTTTTCAAGTTCTCGCATTTTTGTTTTCAAAATGCGCTGGAACAAATCAAGAATTGAGTTGATCTCTTTCCTCTCGTTGTTCTAAAATTCTTTTCTAGCTATGTGAAGGTCTTATTTTACCATTTTTAACCAAACAGGTCAAAAACCCTATGAGACTTCCCCTTTAACACGACAGAATGACTCTTCTTTATCGTTTGAAAACACAACCTCGCAGCAATAACTAGTTGAGTACGAAATGCCAATATGTAATCCACAGAGCAAGGTCAAAGTCCGGTCTAAAAATACAAACGTGAATGTTTGCCGATTGAGCAAGCAAAATCGACGTCAGAAGCACGGACAGTTGCCCGATTGAGACCGGGCCGAGACATCAACGATATTTGAAGTACACATAGTTTCCCGGGGGGAGCCTCTAGCGGGGTAAGGTTCATTGTGGTGTCCTTACGGGAATGTGGAACTTTTCCGCTTTTATAGTAACTGGAAGTCTAGAATATGTTAACGTTCTTTTTTTTTGTCGAACGCATAAAACCGAATCCCCTGCGCCACGCCTAGTTTCGCCTGTTTAGTTGGTTGTCACTCATTACAATTTAAGGCAAACTTAAAGCCGGACAAAAATCAGGATTTGAAAGGGACTCAAACCCAAAACTTTTTTGTCTATGGATTAAAATCCCGTTCAAGCCTGAACGTCTTGCTTAAGCTGTGTTTACAACTGAGAAAGGGCCGTTCTGCGCAAGACTCGAATACATGAAACTCACTGCCGTTAATAGCTCGACCTCATTGGAAGCTTCATCCTTTCTTGACTTTGGTTTCATAACAAGTCAAATGTGGCGAATACTTCACCAGCAAATATTGCATTTTTTAACTTTGCACTACGATAATAAAAGACATGGAGATGACATAATAGAGAAGTGAAGAGACTGGTGTTCATAACTTGTCATGTGATTTTCATAGTGTTCAGGAAGAAGAAGCGCCTCGCTGCCAACCTCCTCTTGACAAATCCAGCAGATATGTTTGTGATAATGGTCTGACTGAGGGTTTTGCAAAATAGAGGTTAGGTAGTTGATATATCTCTACTACAATTTGCAGCATCTTTATGGACTCTTTCATCTTTCCTTAGAACTCTTCTATCACTAACACACTTGCCACTCTGTTTTCATTCCTAGGTTTCTTTCCAGTATGGACTCTTTGATGTTTCCTTAGATGTGTTGTTTGGTTAAAACACTTGCCGCACTGATTGCATTCATAAGGCTTCTCTCCAGTATGGACTCGTTCATGAATCCTTAGCGTTCCTGCTGCAATAAAACCCTTGCCACACTGTTTGCATTTGTAAGGCCTCTCTCCACTATGGATTCTTTCATGTCTCCTTAGATGTCCTGCTTGGCTAAAACACTGACCACACTGATTGCATTCATGAGGCTTCTCTCTAGTATGTATTCGTTCATGTTTCCTAAGGCTTCCTGATTCACTAAAACACTTGCCACATTGTTTGCATTCATAAGGTTTCTCTCCAGTATGGACTCTTTCATGTGCCCTTAGCTCTCCTCCTTGACTGAAACACTTACCACACTGTTTGCATTCGTAAGGCTTCTCGCCAGTATGAACTTTTTCATGCCTCCATAAATTTCCTGCCTGACTAAAACACTTGCCACACTGTTTGCATCCATAAGGCTTCTCTCCAGTATGGACTCTCTTATGTCTTCTTAGATCTGCCCCTTTACTGAAACAATTGCCACACTGTTTGCATTCATAAGGCTTTTCTCCAGCATGATGGACTCTTTCATGTTCCCTTAGATCTCGTCCTTGAGTGAAACGCTTGCCACACTGTTTGCATCCATAAGGCTTCTCTCCAGTGTGAACTCTTTTATGAATCTCTAAATGTCCTGCTTGACTAAAACGCTTGTCACATTGTTTGCATTCATATGGCTTCTCTCCAGTATGGACTCTCCTATGTCTCGCTAGAACTCCTGCTTGACTGAAACACTTATCACATTGTTTACATTCATAAGGTTTCTCTCCAGTATGGACTCTTTCATGAATCCTTAGCGTTCCTGCTGCAATAAAACACTTCCCACATTGTTTACACTCGTAAGGCTTCTCTCTGGTATGGACTCTTTCGTGTGTCTTTAGACGTGCTGCTTCGCTGAAACGCTTGTTGCATTGGTTGCATTCATAATGCTTCTCTTCAGTATAAACTCTTTCAAGTGTCCTCAGACTGCCTGCTTGTCTTTGATCCATGAATAACCGTCACCCACTGCTTCCCCTTCTTAACTCCTGAAAAGAAATTAAAAACAACTTTTGGAATAAAGTCAAACCCCGATATCCACACTTTCAGGACCAGAGGGTGTCCATAATAACGGGTGTCTGCATGCAATAAGTTCAGTTCAGAGAAAATTGATTAACCTAAAGTGACTAGAGTGTTCATGATAAAAACCGATATCCATATTGCACTGCAAAGGTTACAGGGTTTGCTGATTAACAGGAAAGTTGTTTCAGACGTCTTAGACATAAAATAACATCAGATTGAAAATTTTTTAATGTGACTCCTTATTGCAATTGAGTTTTTTTCTTTAATATTTCTTTTAGTCATATAAATCTGCTGAGGTAAGAATCAATAACAATAACTATTAATTATATCACTCACCAATCAATACAAATGAAAGAATGGTATGACGACGATGATCATTGATCAGTGAGAAATTAATAACTAAACATTTTGTGGAGCACTGAGTGCTTGTTGCTGTAAATAATTCTTCGTTAGCATTATTCACAGTTCACGGATAATTGACACAGCAAACATTTCAATAACTGTAGATTTGATATGGGTGGTCATTCTTGAAATACTGTTGGGAATAGAAAATGGGCCTCGAGGCAAGCAGCATAGATCTAGCAAAACCGCCCAATTACACTGAGAACAGACAAGTTTCAAAGAAAAAAATATATTATTTCCAATTCTAGCATTTCTTGTTTGATCTTTTCTCTCACCTTCTCAAACTCATTAATTATTCAGCAAGAGAAAACAAAGGAAATCTCTACTGTGTCCATGGTTTGGATATGTGTTCTTCCTTACCATAAAATTTTACTGACTTTAGCCTTAAATTTCTCCAAGAATTATTGATCATTTGAGAAGTCATATCAACCACTTGAAAGTGTAATGCATCAGACATCCAAACACCTCAAAAGTCGTTTCAACCTACTTCTCAGTGTTTCGATATAGGACGAAACACACCTTCTTGTGTTTGATATACAACTTCGAACCAGTGAGTATACAGGGACAAAGCTGGCTGAACATGACATTGTTGGTGTAGTTTCTGTCACGGATGTAGGGAGGGCAGCTGGAGCTAGATAATAAGCAAAATGAAAGTGCTACTGCGACAAAAATCGAAAGATTTATGGGCTTCAAGGTAATATTTAGACCTTAAAATGCAAGGAAAAATATAATTCAGACCACTCTGCCTTTACTCAAACAGCAGCTGCTTGAGCTGAGAAATTTTGTCCAGCGGCTTCCTTCTCACGATTTCATCTTATCATCTTGTACGCAAGTGAGAAAAAAGTGAGGAAAAGTAATTGAAATGCTCAAGTTCTTCCCTAGTTATACCAAATATGGCTCTGATTTCAGTTCTAAAGCGTGGCAGTTTTGAAGACAATGGGAATTATTCTCAGTGAAGTGAAGGGATAACATGACTTCACATTCTACTTGGCCTAATTCTCTGTGTGGTTCACTGACAGAAATTGAGTAATGCCTGTAAAAAAGGAATGTGGAAATAATCACGCTTGAAATAATCGAGGCTCCGTTTGGAATTACAACCCAAAATGTGGCATGGTTAGTACTTTTCTCGTATACTTTCAAATACTAAAGATAAAAGGAAAGGTATAATTTTGATCACAGTATTTTGATCACAATAACTTTTTCCCTATTCAAGCATCTCCTTGCATCTCAGTAATCCTTTTCATAAATTCTTGGTATAACTTTTGCATCATCATAAGGAAATGACTAGACTATTTTCAGAGCAGGCAAGCATGGCTGTAATTGTAGGCTTAAAATGTAATGTTACAGTTACATTTCCTTGACATATTCCACTCATCAACATTCAAATCCTAGCAGTATGCAGAATGTTTGTCACATGAACCTAGTTTAATGGCTAACTCCCCTGAGTCGTTTGTACATGTTGCTCAGTGGTAGAGAATCCTAACTAGTAATCAGAAGGTCATAGAATCAACTCCTGTTGGAAGAACTTCTATTTTTTTGCAAACTCAGAAAAATAAATTCCGAGTGCTCCTATCAGGAGTCGAGCCCAAGACCTTCCCATTACTAGTTCAGAGGCTCTACCACTGAGCTACAGGAGACTCGTGGGAGCCAAGGCTGGCCAGGCATTAAACTAGGTTTATGGGACAAACATCCGGCAAACTGCAGGATTGGAATGTCAATGAGTGGCACATGCACAATGAAAGGAAATGGAAAAAGAAGGTTGCCATTTTCTTGCAATAATTGTTTCAGAGTCACAAGCAGAAGCAGAAAAATGCTTATCCACAGGCCTTCTGAATACTTATTCACTCTGACAAGGGTTAATGCTGAAAACATCAGCTCTTAAATCTCTTTACAGTGGACAAATTACCTAATAATGGTTTGAAGTGAGCTCTAATTAATCGTTCGTCTCGCAATTGAGTCATGATCAATGAACGAGTACATGAACTGGTAACAAAATGTTTATCCTGTTGTGATACAGCATACGGTAGCACCAACTGTGTTAAGTGCCCTGTGATCATAACAAGCTAGCACTAAAGTATTGCAAAATATGACTTCATCAATTATTTGTTGTAAATTACTACCTGTCATACAAATTTGGCCCCTTATACCTCAGTCATGAGTTACAGCTTCAGAATCCTTCTAAAATTAACAAACCGATGGCAGTTTTCTATGGTCTATACTCTTATAGCCATAAAATGAAGTAAAAAAATGTTCAAAACTCAAGTGGAACCACAATCCATAGGTGAGTGGTTTCCCTGCCAAGTTTTGACATTTTATGGCCTATAAGAGTATAGATCTTAGAAAACGGCCGTTGGTTTGCTTTTTATAATAACATGGAAAAAACAAGAGTGGAATTTTCTTTATTTTCCATTGAGAAAGCGCACACATTACATCTGACATCATTTTTACTGTCTGTACTCTTATAGACAATAGCTACGAGCCAATCAGCGCAAGGAATTTTGACAGTTATTTTAAAACTATTGTAACTGACGGTGAGGAGTAGTCCATGAGCTATTTATTTCCGGCCCTGCTAGGATGCACAGGTGGTGGAAAGTTCATTTAGAATCTCAAAGCAACATTGACAATTTGGTCTGATTTATTCCCTAAGGATTGGACTCTCATACAAAAGGGGCGGGGATGCTCATCAGAAATTTTAAATTAAACCCCTGAAGGAGACCAATCTGGGTGTGACCCAAGCTGAGCAAGACTACGACACTTAATACATTTAAGACAGACAGACTTAAAAGTGCAAGGATTTTCATAGTCTTAATTACTCAAGGCGGTTATTATTTTGATAAACGAGGCAGCTGTTACAAAAATTACAAAAATGGCAAGTTATTTAATCTTTCCAACCTCATTCTAAGGTGAAAATGAAAATACAGTGCCTTGTTTACGAAAACTGCCGAGCACTATAATTACAATGTAAGCAATGAAACATCTAATGTTTGGCAGCATGGTTTTAACACCAAGATAAATTTAAAAGACAATTGAAGAAATGAAAGCAGAGCAACTAAACAAGTGGCTCCAAAAGTTTTATTTGTTTGCAAGAAAGCAAGGTGCAACTTTCTACGAATTATAAGATATCGCTTACCATGCGTCACGCGAGATTTTCAAATTTCCCACCATTTGCCGGTATACTGTCAAAAATAGAGGAAGTTTTTGGTCTGCTAGTTATTCAGCTTGTGTGGTACAATGTATATACTAAAACAGTTATTCAACTCGGTGTTGGTGAAAGTGGTGCATATTTACCGAGCCATGGTGAATAATGTTTTTGTTAACTATTATTACTGTTGGGAAATGTTTTGTATTTTTGTCCGAACCAAGTCTTTAGCCCTTTTAGTCCCTATACAGTGATCAACATATAATTTCTCTTCACAATATAACCCTTATTTGATGGTTTTACATATAATATGCGTAGATATTTTGCCGGTTGTGTAGTATTTTTTCCAAGCCCCAAAGGGGCAAGGAAAATATGAGCAATGAGCAAAATGTCCGCTCGGTAAAACCATAGAATAAGAGATTAATTATTCTCAAACTCATTAATAATTCATGAAGAGAAAACAAAGAAAATCACTATTGTGACCGTGGTTTGGATATGCGTTCCTAATTACCATTAAATTTTGCCAACTCTAACCTTGAATTTCACCAAGAATTATTGATCATTTGAAAAGCCATATCAAACACTTGAAAGTGCGTTTCATCAGATATCCAAACTCCTTGAAGTTGTTTAAAAAAACTAGTCGCCTCGTTTTTTCAACCTACTTCTCAGTGTTTGGATATCTGATGAAACACACCTTCTTGTGTTTGATATATTACTTCCACTACAAAAAGATTTTTTTGGCTTCCCTTTTCTAGAAAGAGTGTTAAAATACACCTGGCATTATGTGTCTGTCCATCAGTTTTGGTGCCTGCTAATGCAGTAAACAAAACAGAAAACCAGTGGAATGTCTTTGTCCATATTCGCTCTGTTGTAAACCGGTCAAACCAGGGGCCCATTTCTCGAAAGACCCGGTAACTTGTCGGGCCCGATAAGTGTCTTTGGGGACAAATGTTTCTTAACACAAGTCAGTTTTTGTAAGCTGTGAATAATAAACTTTAAAATCTTATAATTCTATGAAAACACTGGCCAAGTGCCATGCCTGTAATCACTGTGTAATCGGCGAAAAAAAAAAACATTTAAAATATACTTATCGGGTCCGGTAACTTACCGGGACTTTCGAGAAACGGCCCCCAGGACACTACAGTGTATTATGGTCTTATATTTTGCACATTCTCTTGACCTTATTTGGTGAAATGGCATAATAGCGGAGTAATAATTGCTACTTAATAAAACAAACAGGCCACGAAAATTAAGGAAACATCACCAAAGGTAAAGTGCCTTGATGCTTAAACAAATTCTCCCAACCAGTAGCATACAAAATATAATAAAAAAGGCGCGGAGAATATGCACACTGATACTGGGGCTTAAATGGTTCAGTGGGCATGGAAAGCCTGTGCATTGAAAAACTACTAACAATGGTCTAAAATCCATGCAGATAATTTGTTCCTATTAAACAGGGTCATCCTGAAGCACTATTACTGACAATGTTTCACACATGAAGTGAACAAATTATACCTAAAACAAATAACCTTCAATTAATGTCATGATAACAAAATAATATATGTACATTTGTTTGCCAGTGAGTTCTATGTGGAATGGAAAATAGTTTTGGAAATCCCCATTTGGCATAGAAAAGATCTGTTGGCTGAACATTCTGTTCTATGTGGTATGATTTTTCAAGGCTGACACTAGGCAGCACTAAATTATTGCTCAATACTATAAACACCTTAAGGTGGTACTGGAGGATGGAGTGACCCATTTAGAATCAGTTGACATTGAGATTGTCACAAAATAACCAATAAACAAAGGTTCAGTTCAAGGAAAATTTTTTTAGTGAGAAGTTTCATGTCCAAGGAAAATTTTGCAGAAAAATTAACACAAGAGACAGTTAAAATTGTAATTTGCGATCTATGAAAACATCCCCTAGGGAATGTGAATTTGGTAGTTTGGATGTTTAGTTTCAACTTCAAAATTATTTAAGGCACACCCTCAGCTTAATCAGCCTTAATGTGCCTTATTCATGCTTGTTCAAACATGGCCAATTACAAGTAACCGGTACCATCCTTTCATTAACTAAATCAGTACATGTATTTCAGCAGAAGAAATGTATTGCAACATATTTATCTATGAAGACAAAGCGAAGGAAGTTACATTATGTGACACCTAATCACTAGCCATTGCTGCATGACAATAAAGGTAACAGGCTGCCAAAATCATAATCTAGTCCTATGCAAAATGCAACCCAGTATTGATAAACAGCTGTTGAAGCCTTTTTTTATCATGTAAAGCAGAAGATCTTTTGTATTTCATGGGATAAATCCAATGCTTGCAACACAAATGAAATAAATATGTCAACACAGCACCACACGACATCCGTTGCTGGGAAAGGTGTCATTATTATTGTCTGATGCTAGTCTTTGGTTTTGTGGGAAAACAAACTCCCTTTACAAGGGCAGCAAAACTATATACATGTACAGCTACATTTGGCAATTTACTGCTGTAATAACATATTACCGCAAGGAAAAACTCATGCCAGAATCGATTAGAGTAGAATTTGTGAAAACTTATGGTGTGTCTTGTACAATTTAGATGCTTATGACAAGAACATGCTACAATACTTGGCAGCTTTCAAATATATAATTATAATAATGAAAGTTTTTAGCACTGTCTGCCATGAGATGTTCCAGGTACTGGTTGCGTGACAAGGTAATGCATTCACTTAAATAACAATTTCAAGTTTTTCTTCATAAAAGTTTACTTTCTAAGTTCCTGTGGCGGACTCAGAGTTTCCAACCCTCCCGATTTAACTGGGAGTCTTCCGATTTTTGGTGCAATGTCCCTGTCTCCCTACATTTACCAAAATCTTGTGATTTTTCCTACCATTTATTTGAAAATCAAGGGGAAATATTAAAAAAAAAAAACATTTCCTTTGAGCGATTAAAATGGTAAATGGGTCAATATCCCCTTTAACGGCCAAGAGTGCCAATTGGCACATACAGTAATTCCATAACTCTTTCAATATTTGACAGATTTCTATGAATTCTTGACATGGTCTTGTGAATTCTTGAGATGATCTTGTGAAGATCTACCCATTAAAAGGATAAAGACTTCACCCCTTCCCATATGTGCTATGGATGACCACCAAATAACTTTTCAACTTTTTTCCCCTAGAAGTTGTGGGTCTTAGTACATCTCACACATTAATGAACATGTCAAAAACTGCAAAATGAGCTATTGTTTAGAGGTATACCTAATATACACAAGGATTGGGACGTTTTTGAACTTTAAAATTTTTATGTTTTTAAGGCCATTTATCTCAAAGCCATAACTTTTCTCATTCATAATTATATCAGTTATGAACTACACTCATAAGTAGCTTTAAAATGGTATATCATACATATATCATACACGAACATTGAGTCTGTAGTCTTGGATCTTGAGAAAATGTCGTTATGCGTTGGGGGTTAAAGGGTTATAAGAAAATGATCTCAACTTTCTTCCAAAATGCGTTTTTCGATCACATCGCAGGGGGAGCCCTTATATCCCGTCCAGCTGCTTTCGCAAAGAGACTGTGGTGAATATTCTCTTCCACAGAGCCCATGTTCTTAAACGCTTGTGGCGAATAGAAAAAAACCACGAGGTGAAAAAGAGATTTCATGACCTGGCTGGAAGGTGACTCAGATTCTGATGTTAGGTTGGGGGGTGGGAGGGTGAGGAATACCCCGGGGAAAAATCTCCCTTTTTTTAAGCTCCAGGGATTGGAATCTCTGCAGACTGTGCTGGTAAGTTTGTTATGCCTAAATATAATAAAATTTCTGCAACAAATGTTTTTATCCCCTTTCAACGATGAGCGATTTAGCTTAAAGTAGCACTTTCATTGGCACCCGTAATTCCCCAAATTCCACAAGTTCCTTACAGTAAATGATAAAAATGTTTATCTTATTAAACCCTTTTGGCTTGATATTTGTCATATTCTGACCACAGTGAAAATGGGCTAACAATCACCAAACCACCTTAAGCCCCTGTGGTGATCAGAACCTAATTTCTCCTTACACTGTCAGCACTTAACCAAACATAAACATGATGAGAATAAAGAAAATATTCACCAAAGATAAAATGTTCTTGTAACGTTTAAACAGATTCTCCCAACATGTTACTTAAAGGGACACAGGCACGATCTTTGATCATATCATCAAAATTCTGTTTTCTTTCAAATAAAGCTTGTGTAATTCACCACATGTGGTTTACTAGAATTATAGCCCACTTTGAAAAAGAGTGATGGCCTGGGTCGAGAGTAGCTGCCCAAGCGATTGTGGGAAGGTTTGGGGGGACGTTGGCTATTATCTTCGCATTTTTGCGTCCCCCCAAACAATCCCACAATCACTTGGGCAGTTACTCTCGACCCAGGCCATCACTCATTTTCAAAGTGGGCTATTGTAAAGACGATCAGGGAATGAACCATTACTATATTTTCAATTACTATTATTATTATTATTATTATAACAACACTGAAAACTTTAGGCAAAACTTTTGAAAATCATTGAGCAGTGTGGCAGGGTGCCCTACATGTGATTGTGCCCCTTCAAGAAAAATAAAAGAACGAGAAAAATATGCATTTTGATATTTGGCACACAGTTTGCCCAAGCTTAACAGGTTAATTTAATGATGCAAGTAAGCATGCAATAGGGTTGTGATAAGCAAATATGACGTCAAAAAAGCGATCCCTAAATTTCATAAATTTAACAAAGTTCAGTTTAATTTGTTCATAAAATAATTCAGTTTCTTGTTTGCGAACCCTTTTTCTTTTATCACCAAACAAAGGAAGTGAGTTCACGAAGAGCTAAGCCCTTTTGCACGTTTTTCATCTTTACTGTGAAAACTCAATTAAAAGCTTTTGCCCAAAAGATTGACTGTTTTTTAGTGGAAATAAACTGTTTCTTTGCAACTGTTCATTAGAATTTCATGACATATCACAAAACAGTAGTTCTCTTAACCCCCCCGTTTCCACTTACTTTTGTCTTATTTGAGATAAGTGTTTAAATTTTGTAATTTTATTTAACTCTTACTATCATTGCAATATTGTTGTCGAGAATGCATTATTTAAACTCAACTAATTTAGAGCATTAAAAAGCGGTCAGGCCGGGAAAGGAAACAGAACAATTTATAAGCTTATGTTTAACTAGCTGACAAATCATTAGTAAATAAATAAGCATAGAAGTGAACAAAAATCATATTGTTGCATGGTACTTACAACAAATGATCACTGGCGAATTTTCTCAAGCTCTTCCACGTTCTATTGGAAAAATTGATAAAAAAAATCTGTCACTTCAGTTGTTTCTTGAATCAAGAAAATATCATCAGATATTTCAGGTTCTTTTATGTCCTACAAAGCAAACTTCGAATTTTTCACAGTTCGAGGAATGGAAAATATTTTGTGCAGTTTTGATCAAAACTCAGCAAAACCCCTATGAAAATGTCGCTTTCAGCTAAAAGAAAGCGAATATTTTAGAAGTCAGACTTTGCCAAAGTTAAACGAGGACAAAAACAGCTCGCAGAATGTTCCCAATGCCCTACTTTCAAAATGGCGCCCGGCGGGCAAGACGTACGACTAAACCTTCTATCGATCATCTGCCGGTTGAAATTGCACTTTGCTCATTTCTATCAATGGATCCAAACACCTAAATAAATAATTTACGTTTGAGAAACTCTGAAAATAGTTTGTCTTACCTTCAATTAGAGGAAATTTTACTTTTTTGCCACTCGATCACAAGGTAGAATCGATCACTACAGACGCGGCTACTCAGTCAAGTGTGGGTGGACTGGACTTGTGATTTCAGTGAATTGGATCGGAGGAGTGAGGCAGTGGTCGCCAGTTCTACGGCCGGGGGAGTAAATTTTTACAATTTTACAATTTTATTGTCGTACTTGACAACCCGATCTTGTGGACAGCAACTAAATTTCCGGCAAAAATAAATTCCCACTATGCTACTATGTATTTAATACGGGCTAACTCGCGGTCGCGAGGGTGTCCGCAATAGGTATTATCACGGTTTTCGACGCCACTTTGACGAGTCGAGTAGGCAAAAAAGTCTTGAAATAACAGTGTTTGTATGGAAATTCGTTGTCAAATAATTTTCATAAAACATCGCTTCTGAAAAAGTTCATGGATTGGAAATGTTTGGAACTAGGAAAAGGGTAGCCTGTGAACGCAGACATATTTCCGGCTGTCGAGATCCTCTCAGAATCTCGAAAGCCGGAAATACGTCTGCGTTCGCAGGCTAGGAAAAGGGTTAAAAAAAAAAGTGGAGGGATGTAGCTGTGCCAAAGGGTCCAATCGTGTTTTGAACTTTCCAGACATTTCTCGTTTTTTTTTCCGCGAGCTCTTTTTAGTAGCAGTTCACGGCTGGTTCGTTAAACAGACAAAGAATGGAAATGTTAGGTATCAAAGTCGCCTGCATACTTTTATTTGTACGTGCGGTGTGATTAGTCAATTTTGCGGGCTTTATTTAACTGTACGGCCCGATAAATTTGAAAGTTTTCCTTTCCCGCCTGCCCAATTAACCTCAGCGATATAATAAATATCTTACCAACCTCGTTTTCTGGGTACTATAAGTTACGGATCCTCGTTTTCCCCGTTGACTTCAGATACCGCGCACTTCGCGTTTGGGCCATAAATCAAAGAGAAAAAAAACTCGATCTGTAACTTACAATACGGACCTCGAAATCGGTTAGTAAGAGGTATGCACATACTTGTCGTGTGTGATTTTTTGTATCTAATTTTATCTGTTGCTGCGTTTCATTCAATAAATCTGTTGATTTTAATTTTTTGCCGGACATGGGAATGCTGGTGGTGATTCAACAAGTTTCTACTCCTCGTATCTTTTTCACGGGTGTTCCATATATGACGAAATTGACAAAAGTGTCTATGGACTGCTGGATTCAGTTCTCCTATTGCCTGCAAAATTGTAGTGCATATCAATAAAGAATTACATTTTAACATATTTCCCGTCGATACATAGCTTATCCGGCTCAGCTTTACTAAAAAAACGGGAGTTTCCATCCTTCCTAGCTTTCTTTAAGTTGTCCATTTGCTTTTTTCTTAGTCGTGCAACTTTACATTGCGAATATTAATGTTCTCAAACATCTTATAATCAGTGCTTTTAAGCTTTCGACCGCATTAAAAACCCGCTCTCTATCTGGAAATCTTAGGAAACGCGCGATGATTGTACGACTTCCGCGTCCGTCCTTCTTTGGTTTTCCCATCCTATGCACTCGCTGAAATTCGATATCATTCGCGTCTTCGATTCACAGGACATCTTTTATAAAGTTACCAGTACATTATTCGTGTCTTCGTTCGATATTTTTGTTTTGTTCACCGGGTGTTTCTGCTTATTCTGGTATACCTTCAAACTTTAGGTTCTCCCTCCGGCTATATGTCTCAAGGTGAAGGATTTGCTTGCGGCATTCGCTCACCTCGTCCTTTCCCTCGTCCGCCCTCGAGCTTTCTGATTTTTTCGTCCACAAATTTGGCATTTTCTTCCATGTGTGAAAATATCCCGTCAAGGGTTTTCTGCATATCCTTGACGGAAGCAACTTCTGTCTCTAGATAGGAGACCTAATCCTGCATACCCTTTACTGAAGAAATCTATCCAAACATATCGACCATTTTACAGCTTCTTTTGACCCTTCCAGTTGGCTCCTGTTCATGCGAGCGTTCCTTCGATTCAGCCCACTGAGAAGGCTTTAAACCTGGTTCCGAACAAGCAAGGCTCATGTAATGCGAGGCCGTTAGTCTGAACGGGCTTGCTTTAGCGTACATTCATAAACCAACGGAAATTGACAGCAGTTCTGTTTTAAAGAGATGGGATGCCTCTGGCCACAAACGGATTGCCTTAGTTTTCAGTAAAGAATAAACGACGGGAAAAAAACTTTCACTTTTTTAACTGTAAAAGGAGAGGTTTACCACTCTTAATCGTGAAAGTTAGTGACTTCTTAGTCCTATAAGTATAAGAGATGGCTGTCTCAAAGTTGAAAAACATAAGCAAGAGTGTATCGAAACAGATAATTGATAAGACGTCTCCTAATTATACAGTATAAAATCCATAAACGTTGGAAACTCTCGTGGATTCATTTTATTGGTAAACTACGTGTTATAACATTTGAATGCTTTAAAAGCAGATGGTTATTAACTTGGGACCAGCATCGCTAAGTAATAAAAACAGTGAACTTCTACACTTGCCCAAGATTGACTTTTCTGCAGAAAAATGCCACGGAAAAAGATTACAAGATCATTTCTGAGCCTCTAGATTTCAAAATTTTCTGACTTTTTACTCCCCGCTTTGCGCAGCTTAATGTTCTGATTTAAAAGGGAAGTATCACGCGAATTTGATGTCTTTTCAAAACCCACAGATGTTTGTCTGTCAGTAGTAACATAAAATAATTGTCTAGTTTTGTTATAAATTATCACCCTAGTGCAATAAAACTGTCGAGTCAGAACCTCTTGCTAGGGACAGAGTAGGTCGGATTGAAACTTGAAACATGTTAGGCTACCTTTTTCCAAGTTCTCGCATTTTTGTTTTCAAAATGCGATAGAACAGATCAAAAAAGCATAATAAAGATTATTCGATTATTTGTTATCCACGTAGGGACAACACGCATCGTTTTGCTGCAGATGCTCATAATCACGATTTTTAACTGTTCTTGGTCAAGAGCAACAGCAAAGGAAACTACTGCAAATACAAGGCCTTTGTAACAAAATGACCAATTCCAGTACAACACTTTAAATACTAAGGGCGGACAAGGAACTAATACAACAACACACGAAGTAAAATATATGAAAAATGTCAATATACAAACACCGAACGAAAGATTAAATGAATTAAGGGCCACCGCAATTATGAAGGCAAACTTAAAGCCGGAACAAATTCAGGATTTGAAAGGGACTCGAAACCATAACTTTTTTGTCTATGGCTTAAAATCCCGTTCAAGCCTGAACGTCCTGCTTAAGCTGTGTTCATAACTGAGAAAGGGCAGTTCTGCGCAAGACTCAAATACATGAACCTCACTTCCGCTAAGAGCTCGACTTCAATGGACCCTTCATGCTCCCTTGACTTTGGTTTCATATCAAGTCAAATGTGACCAATACTTCACCAGCAAACATCGCATTTTTTAAACTTGGCACTACGATAATAAAAGACATGGAGATGACAAAGCAGAGAAGTCAAGAGACTGATGTTCATAACTTGTCATGTGATTTTCATAGTGTTAAAGAAAAAGCGCCTCACTGCTGAGCTCCTATTGACTAATCCAACAGATGTTGACAATGGTTTGACTGAAGATTTTCCAAAAAAGAGGTTTGTGTCAGTATGTTATCTCTACTACAATTTGCAGCATCTTTATGGACTCTTCCTTCACCAAAACACTTGCCACACTGTTTTCATTCCTAGGTTTCTTCCCAGTATGGACTCTTTCATGTTTCTTTAGATGTCCTGTTTGGTTAAAACACTTGCCGCACTGATTGCATTCATAAGGCTTCTCTCCAGTATGGACTCGTTCATGAATCCTTAGCGTTCCTGCTGCAATAAAACACTTGCCACACTGTTTACATTTGTAAGGCCTCTCTACACTATGGATTCTTTCATGTCTCTTTAGATGTCCTGCTTGGCTAAAACACTGACCACACTGATTGCATTCATGAGGCTTCTCTCTAGTATGGATTCGTTCATGTTTCCTAAGGCTTCCTGATTCACTAAAACACTTGCCACATTGTTTGCATTCATAAGGTTTCTCTCCAGTATGGACTCTTTCATGTGCCCTTAGCTCTCCTCCTTGACTGAAACACTTACCACACTGTTTGCATTCGTAAGGCTTCTCGCCAGTATGAACTTTTTCATGCCTCCATAAATTTCCTGCCTGACTAAAACACTTGCCACACTGTTTGCATTCATAAGGCTTCTCTCCAGTATGGACTCTCTCATGTCTTCTTAGATCTGCCCCTTTACTGAAACAATTGCCACACTGTTTGCATTCATAAGAACTTTCTCCAGCATGATGGACTCTTTCATGTTCCCTTAGATCTCGTCCTTGAGTGAAACACTTGCCACACTGTTTGCATTCATAAGGCTTCTCTCCAGAATGGACTCTTTCATGTCTCCTTAAGTCTCCTTCTTGAGTAAAACACTTGCCACACTGTTTGCATCCATAAGGCTTCTCTCCAGTATGAACTCTTTTATGAATCTCTAAATGTCGTGCTTGACTAAAACGCTTGCCACATTGTTTGCATTCATATGGCTTCTCCCCAGTATGGACTCTTCTATGTCTCGCTAGAACTCCTGCTTGACTGAAACACTTATCACATTGTTTACATTCATAAGGCTTCTCTCCAGTATGGACTCTTTCATGAATCCTTAGCGTTCCTGCTGCAATAAAACACTTGCCACACTGTTTACATTTGAAAGGCTTCTCTCTGGTATGGACTCTTTCATGGGTCTTTAGACGTCCTGCTTCGCTGAAACGCTTGTTGCATTGGTTGCATTCATAATGCTTGTCTTCAGTGTAAACTCTTTCAAGTGTCCTCAGACTGCCTGCTTGTCTTTGATCCATGAATAACCTTGACACACACTGCTTCCCCTTCTTAACTCCTGAAAAGAAATTAAAAACAACTTTTGGAATAAAGTCAAACCCCGATATGAACACTTTCAGGACCAGAGGGTGTCCATAATAACGGGTGTCTGCATAAAATAAGTTCAGTTCAGAGAAAATTAATTGAATTAAAGTGAATAGAGTGTTCATGATAAAAACTGATATCCATATTGCACTGCAAAGGTTACAAGGTTTGCTGATTTACAGGAAAGTTGTTTCAGGGGTAAATCTCTATGTAAAGGTTAATAATATTGAAGATCTGAGACATAAAATAACATCTGATTGAAAATGTTTTAATGTGACTTCTTATTGCAATTGAGTTTTCTCCTTTAATATTTCCTTTAGTCATATAAATCTGCTGAGCTGAGAATCAATAACAATAATTATTAATTATATCACTCACCAATCAATACACATGAAAGAATGGTATGTTAATTAATGAGTGAGTTTTGCCAACGACAATGATCATTGATCAGTAAGAAATTAATAACTAAAAATTTTGTGGAGCACTGGGTGCTTGTTGCTGTAAATAATTCTTCGTTAACATTATTCACTGTTCACGGATAATTGACACAGCAAACATTTCAATAGCTGCAGATTTGATATGGGTGGTCATTTTTGAAATACTTTAGGGGATAGAAAATGGGCCTTGAGGCAAGTAGCAAGGATCTAGCAAAACAGCCCAATTGCACTGAGAACAGACAAGTTTCAAAGAAAAAAATATAGTATTTCCAAGTCTAGCATTTCTTGTATGATCTTTTCTCTCACCTTCTCAAACTCATTAATTAATCATCAAGAGAAAACAAAGGAAATCTCTACTGTGACCATGGTTTGGATATGTGTTCCTACTTACCATGAAATTTTACTAACTTTAGTCTTGAATTCCTCCAAGAATTATTCATCATTTGAGAAGCCATATCAACCACTCGAAAGTGTAATACATCAGATATCCAAACACCTCAAAAGTCGTTTCAACCTACTTCTCAGTGTTTCGATAAAGGACGAGACACACCTTCTTGTGTTTGATATACAACTTCGAACCCTTGAGTATACAGGGACAAAGCTGGCTGAACATGACATTGTTGGTGTAGTTTCTGTCGGGAATGTAGGGAGAGCAGCTTGGAGTTACATAATAAGCAAAATTAAAGCGCTACTGCGACAAAAATCGAAAGATTTATGGGCTTCAAGGTAATATTTTGACCTTAAAATGCAAGGAATAATATCATTCAGACCACTCTCCCTTTACTCTAACAGCAGCTGCTTGAGCTCAGAAATTTTGTCCAGCATCTTCCTTCTCATGATTTCATCTTATCATCTTGTACGCAAGTGAGAAAAAAGTGAGGAAAAGTAATTGAAATGCTCAAGTTCTTCCCTATTTATACCAAATATGGCTCTGATTTCAGTTCTAAAGACAATGGGGTTTATTCTCAGTGAAGTGAAGGGATAACATGACTTCACATTCTACTGGGCCTAACTGTCTGTGTGGTTCACTGACAGAAATTGAATAATGCCTGTAAAAAAGGAATGTGGAAATAATCACGCTTGAAATAATCGAGGCTCTGTTTGGAATTACAACCCAAAATGTGGCATGGGTAGTACTTTTCTCGTATACTTTCAAATACTAAAGATACAAGGAAAGGTAAAATTTTGATCACAATAACTTTTTCCCTATTCAAGCATCTCCTTGCATCTCAGTAATCCTTTTCATAAATTCTTGGTATAACTTTTGCATCATCATAAGGAAATGACTAGACTATTTTCAGAGCAGGCAAGCATGGCTGTAATTGTAGGCTTAAAATGTAATGTTACATTTCCTTGACATATTCCACTCATCAACATTCAAATCCTAGCAGTATGCAGAATGTTTGTCACATGAACCTAGTTTAATGGCTAACTCCCCTGAGTCGTTTGTACATGTTGCTCAGTGGTAGAGAATCCTAACTAGTAATCAGAAGGTCATAGGTTCAACTCCTGTTGGAAGAACTTCTATTTTTTTTCTTTTTTATGACTATGCCACTGTCATTGAGAAAAAAAAAATATCAAGAAAAAGAAGGAAAATGATGTAATAGTATTATTCAGAAATGACACAGGCAAACTTGGAAAAATAAATTCCGAGTGCTCCTATCAGGAGTTGAGCCCAAGACCTTCCGATTACTAGTTCAGAGGCTCTACCACTGAGCTACAGGAGACTCGTGGGAGCTAAGGTGGGCCAGGCATTAAACTAGGTTTATGGGACAAACATCCGGCCAACTGCAGGATTGGAATGTCAATGAGTGGCATATGCACAATGAAAGGAAATGGAAAAAGAAGGTTGCCATTTTCTCGCAATAATTGTTTCAGAGTCACAAGCAGAAGCAGAAAAATGCTTATCCACAGGCCTTCTGAATACTTATTCACTCTGACAAGGGTTAATGCTGAAAACATCAGCTCTTAAATCTCTTTACAGTGGACAAATTACCTAATAATGGTTTGAAGTGAGCTCTAATTAATCGTTTGTCTCGCAATTGAGTCATGATCAATGAACGAGTACATGTACTGGTAACAAAATGTTTATCCTGTTGTGATACAGCATACGGTAGCACCAACTGTGTTAAGTGCCCTGTGATCATAACAAGCTAGCACTAAAGTATTGCAAAATATGACTTCATCAATTATTTGTTGTAAATTACTACATGTCATACAAATTTGGCCCCTTATGCCTCAGTCATGAGTTACAGCTTCAGAATCCTTCTAAAATTAACAAACCAATGGCAGTTTTCTATGGTCTATACTCTTATAGCCATATAGATCTTAGAAAACGGCCGTTGGTTTGCTTTTTATAATAACATGAAAAAAACAAGAGTGGAATTTTCTTTATTTTCCATTGAGAAAGCGCACACATTACATCTGACATCATTTTTACTGTCTGTACTCTTATAGACAATAGCTACGAGCCAATCAGCGCAAGGAATTTTGACAGTTATTTTAAAACTATTGTAACTGACGGTGAGGAGTAGTCCATGAGCTATTTATTTCAGGCCCTGCTAGGACGCACAGGTGGTGGAAAGTTCATTTAGAATCTCAAAGCAACATTGATAATTTGGTCTGATTTATTCCCTGGGGTGGGACTCTCATACAAAAGAGGCGGGGATGCTCATCAGAAATTTTAAATTAAACCCCTAAAGGAGACCAATCTGGGTGTGACCCAAGCTGAGCAAGACTACGACACTTAATACATTTAAGACAGACAGACTTAAAAGTGCAAGGATTTTCATAGTCTTAATTACTCATGACGGTTAATATTTCGATAAACGAGGCAGCTGTTACAAAAATTACAAAAATGGCAAGTTATTTAATCTTTCCAACTTCATTCGAAGGTGAAAAATGAAAATACAGTGCCTTGTTTACGAAAACTGCCGAGCACTATAATTACAATGTAAACAATGAAATATCTAATGTTTGGCAGCATGGTTTCAACACCAAGATGAATTTAAAAGACAATTGAAGAAATGAAAGCAGAGCAACTAAACAAGTGGCTCCAAAAGTTTTATTCGTTTGCAAGAAAGCAAGACGGAACTTTCTACAAATTATAAGAAATCGCTTACCATGCATCACGCGAGATTTTCAAATTTCCCACCACTTGTCGGTATACTGTCAAAAATAGAGGAAGTGTTTGGTCTGCTAGTTATTCAGCTTGTGTGGTACAATGTATATACTAAAACAGTTATTCAACTCGGTGTTGGTGAAAGTGGTGCATATTTACCGAGCCGTGGTGAATAATATTTTTGTTAACTATTATTACTGTTGGGAAATATTTTGTATTTTTGTCCTAACAAAGTCTTTAACCCTTTTAGTCCCTATACAGTGATCAACATATAATTTCTCTTCACAATATAAACCTTATCTGATGGTTTTACATATAAAATGCGTAGATATTTTGCCAGTTGTGTGGTATTTTTTCCAAGCCCCAAAGGGGCAAGGAAAATATGAGCAATCAGCAAAATGTCCACTTGGTAAAACCATAGAATAAGAGATTAATTATTCTCAAACTCATTAATAATTCATTAAGAGAAAACAAAGAAAATCACTATTGTGACTGTGGTTTGGATATGTGTTCCTAATTACCATTAAATTTTGCCAACTCTAGCCTTGAATTTCACCAAGAATTATTGATCATTTGAAAAGCCATATCAAACACTTGAAAGTGCGTTTCATCAGATATCCAAACACCTTGAAGTTGTTTAAAAAAACTCGGCTGCGCCTCATTTTTTCAACCTACTTCTCAGTGTTTGGATATCTGATGAAACACACCTTCTTGTGTTTGATATATTACTTCCACTACAAAAAGATTTTTTTGGCTTCCCTTTTCTAGAAAGAGTGTTGAAATACACCTGGCATTATGTGTCTGTCCATCAGTTTTGGTGCGTGCAAATGAAGTAAACAAAACAGAAAACCAGTGAAATGTCTTTGTCCGTATTCGCTCTGTTGTAAACCGGTCAAACCAGGGGCCCATTTCTCGAAAGACTCGGTAACTTATCGGGCCCGATAAGTGTCTTTGGGGACAAATGTTTCTTAACACAAGTCAGTTTTTGTTAGCTGTGAATACTAAACTTTAAAATCTTATAATTCTATGAAAACATTGGCCAAGTGCCATGCCTGTAATCACTGTGTAATCGACGAAAAAAAAAAAAACATTTAAAAATTATATACTTATCGGGTCCGGTAACTTACCGGGACTTTCGAGAAATGGCCCCCAGGACACTACAGTGTATTATGGTCTTATATTTTGCACATTCTCTTGACCTTATTTGGTGAAATGGCATAATAGCGGAGTAATAATTGCTACTTAATCAAACAAACAGGCCACGAAAATTAAGGAAACATCACCAAAGGTAAAGTGCCTTGATGCTTAAACAAATTCTCCCAACCAGTAGCATACAAAATATAATAAAAAAGGTGCGGAGAATATGCACACTGATACTGGGGCTTAAATGGTTCAGTGGGCATGGAAAGCCTGTGCATTGAAAAACTACTAACAATGGTCTAAAATCCATGCAGATAATTTCGTTCTTATTAAACAGGATCATCCTGAAGCACTATTACTGACAATGTTTCACACATGAAGTGACCAAATTATATCTAAAACAATACCTTAATGTCATGATAACAAAATAATATATGTACATTTGTTTGCAGTGAGTTCTATGTGGAATGGAAAATAGTTTTGGAAGTCCCCATTTGACATAGAAAATATCTGTTGGCTGAACATTCTGTTCCATGTAGTATGATTCTTAAAGGCTGACACCAGGCAGCACTACCAGTAAATTATTGCTCAATACTAAACACCTTAAGGTGGTACTGGAGGATGGAGTGACCCATTTGGAATCAGTTGACATCAAAAAGACTTTGAGTTTGTCACAAAATAACTAATAAACAAAGGTTCAGTTCAAGGGGAATTTTTTTAGTGAGAAGATTCATGTCCAAGGAAAATTTTGCAGAAAAATTAACACAAGAGACAGCTAAAATTTGTGATCTATGAAAACATCCCCTAGGGAACGTGAATTTGGCAATCTCCCTATTTTTAAGCTCCAGGGATTGGAAACTCTGCAGACTGTGCTAGTAAGTTTGTTATGCCTAAATATAATAAAATTTCTGCAACAAATGTTTTTATCCCCTTTCAGCAATGAGCGATTTAGCTTAAAGTAGCACTCTCATTGGCACCCATAATGTCCAAATTCCACAAGTTCCTTACAGTAAATGATAAAACTGTTTACCTTTTTAAATCCTTTTGGCTTGATATTTGTTATATTCTGACCACAGTGAAAATGGCCTAAAAATCACCAAACCACCTTAAGTCCCTGTGGTGATCAGAATCTAATTTCTCCTTACACTGTCAGCACTTAATCAAACATAAACATGATGAGAATAAAGAAAATATTCACCAAAGATAAAATGCTCTTGTAACGTTTAAACAAATTCTCCCAACATGCTACTTAAAGGGACACAGACACGATCTTTGATCATTTACTGTGTACTTTCAGCTCTCAAAATTATGTTTTCTTTCAAACAAAGCTTGTATAAATATCACCACATGTGGTTTGCTAGAATTATTGTAAAAATGATCAGGGAATGAACCTTATTTTCTAGGTTGTATCAGCAGTAGTACATAAAAGAAGTATATGTTGTCAGCAAAGATGTTAAAATAAAATTTGTATCACCTATTATATTATTGTCATAATCCAGCAAGCCCTCCCAATGCGACATTCTTAGCAAACGTAAAGTACCCGTAAGCATGCTCAGAATGGTCCCACGCACAATTCGTAATACTCAACAAAGGACTAGACTGCTAGATGCACTCTAAGCACCTGGAATTGTTCAAAGACCTCATATCTTCCAAAACTATTGACAATAACTATGACAAAAATGCATGCTGTGTTCAACTCAGTACGGTGCCAGCATTTATGCTGAATCTTTGCCAAAAAAATAAACAGAGGCATTTCATGAATGCTAACTGAAGTAAAATAATGGTTGTTGAAGCTAACTATACAAGGACGGATTGGATGAAGAACAATATAAACCTCAGACTGATCATTGCAACAACACTGAAAACTTTAGGCAAAACTTTTGAAAATCATTGAGCAGCGTGGCAGGGTGCTCTACACATGATTGAACCCTTCAGAAAAATAAAATAAACGAGAAAAAATATGCATTTTGATATTTGGCACACAGTTTGCCCAAGCTTGACAGGTTAATTTAATGATGCTAGTAAGCATGCAATAGGGTTGGGATAAGCAAATATGATGTCGATAAAGCCATCCCTAAATTTCATATCCAATGGATCACAAAGTTCAGTTTAGTTCATAAAATAATTCAGTTTGTTGTTTGTGAACCCTTTTTCTTTTATCACCAAACAAAGGAAGTGAGTTCACGAAGAGCTAAGCCCTTTTGCACGTTTTTCATCTTTGCTGTGAAAACTCAAAAGCTTTTGACCAAAAGATTGTGACTGTTTTTTTTAGTGGAAATGAACTGTTTCTTTGCAACTGTTTATTAGAATTTCATGACATATCACAAAACAGTAGTTCTCTTAACGGATGGGATGAAAGTTCTGTTCCTTTCTCCTGCCACCCCACCCCCCCCCCCCCCCCACCCCCGTTTCCACTTACTTTTGAGATAAGTGTTTAAATTTTGTAATTTTATTTAACTCTTACTATCATTGCAATATTGTTGTCGAGAATGCATTATCTAAACTCAACTAATTAAGAACATTAAAAAGCGGTCAGGCCGGGAAAGGAAACAGAACAATTTATAAGCTTATGTTTAACTAGCTGACAAATCAAGTAAATAAATAAGCATAGAAGTGAACAAAATCATATTGTTGGTACTTACAACAAATGATCACTTGCAAACGTTGGCGAATTTTCTCAAGTTCTTCCACGTTCTTTTGGAAAAATCGATAACAAAAATCTGTTACTTCAGTTGTTTCTTCAATCAAGAAAAAAATCATCTGATATTTCAGGTTCTTCTATGTCCTACAAAACAAACTTCGAATTTCCACAGTTCGAGGAATGGAAAATATTTTGTGCAGTTTTGATCAAAACTCAGCAAAACCCCTATGAAAATGTCGCTTTCAGCTAAAAGGAAGCAATATTTTAGAAGTCAGACTTTGCCAAAGTTAAACGACGACAAAAACAGCTCGATCGCAGAATGTTCCCAATGCCCTACTTTCAAAATGGCGCCCGGCGGGCAAGACGTACGACTAAACCTTCTATCGATCATCCGTCGGTTGAAATTGCACTTTGCTCATATCTATCAATGGATCCTAACATCTAAAGAAATAATTTACGTTTGAGAAACACTGAAAATAGTTTGTCTTACCTTCAAATAGAGGAAATTTTTACTTCTTTGCCACTCAATCACAAGGTAGCGTCGATCACAAGCAAAAAGTGACGCTCCAGTGTGGGTGGACTGGACTTGTGATTTCAGTGAATTGGATCTGAGGAGTGAGTCAATGGTCGCCAGTTCTACGGCCGGGGGAGTAATTTTTTTACAATTTTATTTCTCGGTTTTTTCCCGCGAACTATTTTTAGTAGCAGTTCACGGCTGGTTCGTTAAAGAGACAAAGAATGGAAATGTTAGGTATTAAAGTCGCCTGCATACTTTTATTAGTACGTGCGGTGTGGTTGGCCAATTTTGCGGGCTGTATTTCACCGTACGGCCCGCTAAATTTGGAAGTTTTCCTTTCCCGCCTGCCCAATTAACCTCGGAGATATAATAAATATCTTAACAACCCCGTTTTCTGGGTACTGTAAGTTACGAATCCTCGTTTTCCCCGTTGACTTAAGATACCGCGCGCTTTGCGTTTGCGCCATAAATCAAAGAGAAAAAAAACTCGATCCGTAACTTACAATACGGACCTCGAAATCGGTTAGTAAGAGGTATGCACATTCTTATCGTTTGTGATTTTTGTATCTAATTTTATCTGTTGCTGCGTTTCATTCAATAAATCTGTTGATTTTAATTTTTTACCGGATATGGGAATGCTGGTGATTCGATCCACAAGTTTCTACTCCTCGTATCTTTTTCACGGGTGTTCCATACATGACGAAATTGACGAAAGTGTCTATGGACTGTTGGATTCAGTTCTCCTATTCAGGCCCGTAACAGGGGGAGGGGCAGAGGGGGCTTGAGCCCCCCCAGAATTTTTGGAAGTTACAAAACAATTTGCCAAAAAATAAATAATTAAACCAAATTAATGTGCAGCAATCAGTCTTGAACTCTGATGCTGGAAATGACTTTCCACAACCCCGTTCAAAATTGTGTTTACTACCTGTCAGTTTCCTTCGCTAACAGTTTGTTTTTATATACAACAACAACAACAAAGGTACTCCTACCTTGAGAATCGGAAATAGGAACCAAAATGGATCGAAATCACCAAATCTTAAGCTCTAAAAGCTGTTGAAATAAACTACTTGTTATCTAAGACATCCTCTCATTTACAGCTTACAAAGGTCCTTATAGACCTGCTTAGTGTATAACAATTTAGTGTTCGCGCGTTGTCGAAAGACCCACAAATATGTCCTCTCAAGAGCCAGAGAAAATATTCTCCCACAGTCGGAATCTTACTGTCCGGTTCAAGCTAGATTTTAAAAGAGAAAGAAAAATTTGTCGTCGTTTGTTTGCGTCCTCCTTCAATCGTGAAATTAGGAAACTTCACATGGCAGTGCACGTAAAAGAAACGGCAAAATAATGTACCAAAAATTGTGATGCAGGTGTAAAGTTATGTTTTACTTACTAAATCTACTGGGTTTTTTTTTATGCTCTCGTTGCGTCTTAAACTCCCTAATCAGTCTGTTTATTTGGATGACGCGGGGGTGGGAAGTAGTTTTGTTTAACCATTTTGCTAAGCCCCCTCAGTTGTTTTAGCCTTGCTACGGGCCTGAGACTATTGCCTGCAAAATTGTAGTGCATATCAATAAAGAATTACACTTTAACATATTTCCCGCCGATATATAGCCTATCCGGCTCAGCTTCTAGACTAAAGAACGGGAGTTTTCCATCCTTCCTAGCTTTCTTTAAGTTGTCCATTTGCTTTTCTTAATTCGTGCAACTTTTTGAGAATATTAATGTACTCAAACATCTTACAATCAGTGCCTTTAACTTTTCGACGGCATTAAAAACCCGCTCTCTATCTGGAAATCTTAGGAAACGCGCGATGATCGTACGACTTCCGCGTCCGTCCTTCTTTGGTTTTCCCATCCTATGCACTCGCTAAAATTCGATATCATTCGCGTCCTCAATTCCCAGCACATCTTCCATAAAGTTACCAGTACCTGATTCTTCGTGTCTTCGTTCGATGTTTTTTTTTTGTTCACCAGGCCCCAGTTGTTCAAAGGCCGGATATCTTTATCCAGCGGATAAGTCACAATCCGACAGTTTCAATCCATGCAAAGATTTCAGTATTTCCCCGTACACAAGCGAATATGCACACTCTAACCTTAGCTCAATTGGGGAGTGTACGAAAACCTTGCACAACATTTAACGTGAAGTATATTTTAGACGCTGAATAGTGCCTTATCCAGCGGATAAAGTTATCCAGCCTTTGAACAACTGGGGCCAGGTGTTTCTGCTTATTCTGGTATACCATCAAACTTTAGGTTCTCCCTCCGGCTATATCTCTCAAGGTGAAGGATTTGCTTGCGGCATTCGCTCACCTCGTCCTTTCCCTCGTCCGCCCTCGAGCTTTCTGATTTTTTCGTCCACAAATTTGGCATTTTCTTCCATGTGTGAAAATATCCCGTCAAGGGTTTTTTGCATACCCTTGACGGAAGCAACTTCTGTCTCAAGATAGGAGACCTAATCCTGCATACCCTTTACTGAAGAAATCTATCCAAACATATCGACCATTTTACAGCTTCTGTAGACCCTTCCAGTTGGCTCCTGTTCATGCGAGCGTTCCTTCGATTCAGCCCACTGAGAAGGCTTTAAACCTGGTCCCGAACAAGCAAGGCTCATGTAATGCGAGGCCGTTAGTCTGAACGGGCTTGCTTTAGCGTACATTCATAAACCAACGGAAATTGACAGCAGTTCTGTTTTAAAGAGATGGGATGCCTCTGGCCACAAACGGATTGCCTTAGTTTTCAGTAAAGAATAAACGACGGGAAAAAAACTTTCACTTTTTTAACTGTTAAAGGAGAGGTTTACCACTCTTAATCGTGAAACTTAGTGACCTCTTAGTCCTACATGTATAAGAGATGGCTGTCTCAAAGTTGAAGAACATAAGCAAGAGTGTATCGAAACAGATAATAATATTGATAAGACTTCTCCTAATTATACAGTATAAAATCGATAAACGTTGGCTACTCTCGTGGATTCATTTTATTGTTATAATACGTGTTAGTATAAATCTACTAGTGTTCTATCACGAATGCCGTTCGCTGATTGGCTACGCTACTCGCTATCTATTCTGTGATAGATAGCGAGTAGCGATTTTCAACAAAATGGCGTCCGCATCTTTGCGTTTTCGAAGTGTCTGCGATGAGGAAATAGATAATTTACTTGTTTTGTTTTGAACGACTAGTAGATTTATACTAAAACAATTAGATTATTCGCTCTCGATTTCTATGCGTGATAGTTGATTCGGGCTTCGCCCTCATCAACTATCACGCGATAGAAATCTCGAGCTCATAATCTAATTGTTAATTATAACATTTGAATGCTTTAAAAGCAGATGGTTATTAACTTGGCACCAGTATAGCTAAGTAACAAAAAAAACGAACTTCTACACTTACCCATGATTGACTTTTCTGCAGAAAAATGCCACGGAAAGTGCTTACAAGATCATTTCTGAGCCTCTAGATTTCAAAATTTTCTGACTTTTTACTCCCCGTTTTGCGTAGCTTAATGTTCTGATTTAAAAGGGCGAATTTGATGTCTTTTCAAAACCCAAAGATGTTTGTCTGTCAGCAGTAACATAAAATAATTGTCTAGTTTTGTTATAAATTATCACCCTAGTGTAATAAAACTGTCGAGTTAGAGCCTCTTGCTAGGGACAGAGTAGGTCGGATTGAAACTTGAAACATGTTAGGCTGATTTTTTTCAAGTTCTCGCATTTTTGTTTTCAAAATGCGCTAGAACAGATCAAAAGTTGTTCTTTTCAAGAATGAAGTTGATCTCTTTCCTCTCGTTGTTCTAAAATTGTTTTGTAGCTATGTGAAGATCTTGTTTCACCATTTTTAACTAACCAGGTCAAAAACCCCATGAGACTTCCCCTTTAACACGACAGCATGGCTCTTCTTTATCGTTTGAAAACATAACCTCGCAGCAATAGCTAGTTGAGTACGAAATGCAAATATGTAATCCACAAAACAGGGTCAAAGTCCGGTCTAAAAATACAAACGTGAATGTTTGCCGATAGCACGAGCAAAATCGAAGTCAGAAGCACTTACAGTTCCCCAATTGAGACCGGGCCGAGACATCAACGATATCTGAAGTACATATAGTTTCCCGGGGGGAGCCTCTAGCGGGGTAAGGTTCATTATGGTGTCCTTAAGCTTGGTTCACACTTGTGACATAAGCATAAGCATAAGAATGTGTAGCATAAGCATATGCTTGTGACATAAGCATAAGAATGTGTATTGTGAACCGGTGTGACAATTAAGCATAAGCATAAGAAAAAGGAAACTTTTTCTTTTTCTTATGCTTATGTCACGTTATCACAAGTGTGAACCGGTGCGACATAAGCATATTACCGTGTAGCACGAAAATTTTGCGGGAGTTTTATTTTGCGGATTGGCGATTTTTTGCCAGTTGTGGTTTGCGGGAACAAATTTTTGCGGTTCGAGAAGACTGAAATTTCTACTGGGAACTAATTTTTGCGATGGTCTGGTTCAAGCAGCAGAATAATTATTTAAGTGGAAGAAACCTGAATATTTTCAACTTTTATTGGACGGTCAATTGAGTCACAGTTCTAGTTTATTAGTTACATATTGGAGACATATCACTGTAATACCTTACGGTGTAAAGGGAATGAACAACAACAAAACAAAAAGCCTACCCCTACCATGCACAGCCAAACACTGTTTCGTTAATATGGTTTACCACGACCGGTATTACCGTATAAAATTTTATAAGAAAGCAGTATGAATTTTTGAATTACCGTAACTGAAACCTTTCTAGGCATACAGAAAGGCTTTCAGCTAGTATACAAATTTGAGCCTGCTAATTATGCCCTATTGTAACGCAATAAGACAGACTCAGTCGATGGCGACTTTCATGGTGCTTCTACAGATTTTTCGGAAAAATTAGCCGCAGCTGTTCGCATTTATCCTTGTTTATACGACAAGGCATCACAACAAGAAAAAAAACCTAGCCTGGCAAGATGTCGCTAAAGCCGTCGGCATAGAAAATGGTAAGTTGACATGATTTGTCTGAGTACTCAGGCTGTATGAAGAGTTTTTCGAATTTCCCGCTTGTCCTGCGATCAAGTCTGAAGCCCAATGCGCCTGCGTATGTCGCCTTTCTTATGGTTATGTCACAAGTGTGAACCAAGCTTTACGGTAACGTGGAACTTTTCCGCTTTTATAGTAACCGGAAGGCTAGAATACGTTAACATTCTTTTTTTTTGTCGAACGCATAAAACCGAATCCCCTGCGTCAAGCCTAGTTTCGCCTGTTTATTTGATTGTCACTCGTATTTCGGTCATTTACCTGCTATCTAGAACCTTAATTGACGAGGGAGCTAACAAGAAAACCAAATGGTTCATTTAGCTTCCATGTTTCCACATCACCAGTGCTGTCAATATAAAGGCCCGGTAGCCGGCCAAAACAGCCGGCTACTGGCCAATCTTTGGCCGGCTACTTTCGTCTCACTTTGGTGTTAATTTTGGTAAGAAACTTAAAATAAGGAAAAGACCCAACAAAAATAATTGTGAGACATCCGCCTCAAACGTCTGAGTCGAAATAAAGGCGCATTTCAGGAGTTTTAAACGTGTTTACTTTTGCCACGCGCGATGGAAATTGATCTAAGGGGTTGTGGAACGACTGCAACATTTTCAGAGAACAGGATCCAGCAAGAAACCGGCTTAAAATAATGAAAAGATCCCGCAAAATAATTGTAAAACATCCGGCTGAAACATCTGGGTCTAAGTAAAGGCACATTTCAGGAGTTTTAAACGTGTTAACCTTTCGGTGGAAGTATAAAAAGTTGACGCAGATCGAGGTGATCGAAGGGTTGTGGAAAGCCTGGGACATTTTCACAGGACTAGATCCCAGGCTTTCGCATGTCAGAAGAAAGTGCATATGAATCTGATATGGACAATTTACTTTAACTTCAGTATTGTTACCAATAAGTGTACACCAGGTCGCCAGAGGGCAAAGTCAAAAGGACAGCATGAACTTAAAACATTGAATGTATTTTTTTTTAATCAATTTGAAGATTTATCATTTCACTCTTTTCCAAAAGCCAGTGATTGAGATTTTGAGGAAAAGAACGCTTGTAATAAACATAGAATATGGTTAATATAGTCTTAATTTTGATTGTTCTTAAGGCCCAAATACTGTCTGCAAAACGTTGGAAAAAGCATTTCAAAGCATCTAAATTTCAAAATTTTCTGGGGGAGCATGCCCCCAGACCCCCCTAGGAAGCTTGCGTCTTCGACACCCGAAAAGTAGGCTGCCGCCTACTTTCCCAGTGGGGACGTCTACTTCAAAACTTATTGACAGCCCTGCATGACTTTCACTAACTTGAATTAAATTCTGTATATCCCTTTACAAGATTGTAAAAAAACAACCATCTACACCGAAAAAAGCATAATAAAGATTATTCGATTATTTGTTATCCACGTAGGGACAACACGCATCGTTTTGCTGCAGATGCTCATAACCACGATTTTTAACTGTTTTTGGTCAAGAGCAACGGCAAAGGAAACTACTGCAAATACACGGTCTTTGTAACAAAATGACCAATTCCAGTACAACACTTTACAGCGGTTACCAATAACACGCGACCTATCGCCTTCAAAAGACTCCGATAAAGTTGCGTTTTGGTGGACGTCAATCATAGAAAAGCCATTGAAATTATTTTGAATTCTGAGGCCATTTCAAGGCAACAGAACCAAGAAATTGACAGTTTTATCCGCTGACGGATGGTAAACTTTATGAAAGTTGATTTCCAAGCCAGATTATCTAAAAAAATGGGCATTGTTTAGACGAAGCCATATTTTTTAAGGAAAAATTTGAAATCGCTACACCTGATAATAAATCAGCGATGCGTGCAAGTGAGTAAATTATCACGTGCAGTGAAAATTGAAATTTTTAATTAAAAAAACCTTTAAATTGCGCTTGATCTGGCTTGAGAATCAATTTAAATAAAGTTTACTTTCTCTTAGCGTGGTAAAATTCTTAGTTTCTTGCCGGGTTACCTTGGAATCTTGTCAGAATTCAAAATAATTTCAACGGCTTTTTGTTTAATTGATGTCCACCAAAACGCAACTTTATCCGACTCTTTTGAATGCCGTAGGTCGCGTGTTATTGGTAACCGCTATAAGTACTCAGGGCGACAGGGAACTAATACAACAACACACGAAGTAAAATATATGAAAAATGTGAATATACAAACAGCGAACGAAAGATTACATGAATTAAGGGCCACCGCAATTATGAAGGCAAACTTAAAGCCGGAACAAATTCAGGATTTTGAAAGGGACTCGAAACCATAACTTTTTTGTTTATGGCTTAAAATCCCGTTCAAGCCTGAACGTCTTGCTTAAGCTGTGTTCATAACTGAGACAGGGCAGTTCTGCGCAAGACTCAAATACATGAACCTCACTTCCGCTAAGAACTCGACTTCAATGGACGCTTCATCCTCCCTTGACTTTGGTTTCATATCGAGTCAAATGTGACCAATACTTCACCAGCAAATATTGCATTTTTTTAACTTGGCACTACGATAATAAAAGACATGGAGATGACAAAGCAGAGAAGTCAAGAGACTGATGTTCATAACTTGTCATGTGATTTTCATAGTGTTTAAGAAAAAGCGCCTCACTGCTGAGCTCCTCTTGACAAATCCAGCAGATGTGTTTTTGACAATGGTCTGAGTGAGGGTTTTCCAAAAAAGAGGTTTGTGTCAGTACGTTATCTCTACTACAATTTGCAGCATCTTTATGGACTCTTCCTTCACCAAAACACTTGCCACACTGTTTTCATTCCTAGGTTTCTTCCCAGCATGGACTCTTTCATGTTTCCTTAGATGTCCTGTTTGGTTAAAACACTTGCCGCACTGATTGCATTCATAAGGCTTCTCTCCAGTATGGACTCGTTCATGAATCCTTAGCGTTCCTGCTGCAATAAAACACTTGCCACACTGTTTACATTTGTAAGGCCTCTCTACACTATGGATTCTTTCATGTCTCTTTAGATGTACTGCTTGGCTAAAACATTGACCACACTGATTGCATTCATGAGGCTTCTCTCTAGTATGGATTCGTTCATGTTTCCTAAGGCTTCCTGATTCACTAAAACACTTGCCACATTGTTTGCATTCATAAGGTTTCTCTCCAGTATGGACTCTTTCATGTGCCCTTAGCTCTCCTCCTTGACTGAAACACTTACCACACTGTTTGCATTCGTAAGGCTTCTCGCCAGTATGAACTTTTTCATGCCTCCATAAATGTCCTGCCTGACTAAAACACTTGCCACACTGTTTGCATTCATAAGGCTTCTCTCCAGTATGGACTCTCTCATGTCTTCTTAGATCTGCCCCTTTACTGAAACAATTGCCACACTGTTTGCATTCATACGGCTTTTCTCCAGCATGATGGACTTTTTCATGTTCCCTTAGATCTCGTCCTTGAGTGAAACACTTGCCACACTGTTTGCATTCATAAGGCTTCTCTCCAGAATGGACTCTTTCATGTCTCCTTAAGTCTCCTTCTTGAGTAAAACACTTGCCACACTGTTTGCATCCATAAGGCTTCTCTCCAGTATGAACTCTTTTATGAATCTCTAAATGTTGTGCTTGACTAAAACGCTTGCCACATTGTTTGCATTCATATGGCTTCTCCCCAGTATGGACTCTTCTATGTCTCGCTAGAACTCCTGCTTGACTGAAACACTTATCACATTGTTTACATTCATAAGGCTTCTCTCCAGTATGGACTCTTTCATGAATCCTTAGCGTTCCTGCTGCAATAAAACACTTGCCACACTGTTTACATTTGAAAGGCTTCTCTCTGGTATGGACTCTTTCATGGGTCTTTAGACGTCCTGCTTCGCTGAAACGCTTGTTGCATTGGTTGCATTCATAATGCTTCTCTTCAGTGTAAACTCTTTCAAGTGTCCTCAGACTGCCTGCTTGACTTTGATCCATGAATAACCTTGACACACACTGCTTCCCCTTCTTAACTCCTGAAAAGGAATTAAAAACAACTTTTGGAATAAAGTCAAACCCCGATATGAACACTTGCAGGACCAGAGGGTGTCCATAATAACGGGTGTCTGCATGCAATAAGTTCAGTTCAGAGAAAATTAATTGACCTAAAGTGAATAGAGTGTCCATGATAAAAACTGATATCCATATTGCACTGCAAGGGTGACAGGGTTTGCTGATTTACAGGAAAGTTGTTTCAGGGGTAAATCTCTATGCAAAGGCTAATAATATTGAAGATCTTAGACATTAAATAACATCTGATTGAAAAAATTTTAATGTGACTCCTTATCACAATTGAATTTTTTTTTAAATATTTCTTTTGCTCATATAAATCTAAGGTAAGAATCGATAACAATAATTATTAATTATGTCACTCACCAATCAATACACATGAAAGAATGGGTCTGTTAATTAATAAGTGAGTTTTGCCAACGACAATGATCATTGATCAGTGAGAAATTAATAACTAAAAATTTTGTGGAGCACTGAGTGCTTGTTGCTGTAAATAATTCTTCGTTAGCATTATTCACAGTTCACGGATAATTGACACAGCAAACATTTCAATAGCTGTAGATTTGATATGGGCGGTCATTCTTGAAATACTGTAGGGGATAGAAAATGGGCCTTGAGGCAAGTAGCAAGGATCTAGCAAAACAGCCCAATTACACTGAGAACAGACAAGTTTCAAAGAAAAAAAATATAGTATTTCCAATTCTAGCATTTCTTGTTTGATCTTTTCTCTCACCTTCTCAAACTCATTAATTATTCATAAGAGAAAACAAAGAAAATCTGTACTGTGACCATGGACCATGGTTTGGATATGTGTTCCTAATAAACACAAAATTTTGCCAACTTAAGCCTTGAATTTCTCCAAGAATTATTGATCATTTGAGAAGCCATATCAAACACTCAAAAGTGTGTTTCATCAGATATCCAAACACCTCAAAGTCATTTAAAAAAACACGACTGCATCTCGTTTTTTCAACGTACTTCTCAGTGTTTCGATATCATATGAAACACACCTTCTCGTGTTTGATATATAACTTCAAACCAGTGAATATACAGGGACAAAGCTAGCTGAACATGACATTGTTGGTGTAGTTTCTGTAGGGAATGTAGGGAGAGCAGGTGGGAGCTAGATAATAAGCAAAGTAAATTATTAAAGTGCTACTGCAACAAAAATCGAAAGATTTATGGGCTTCAAGGTAACATTTAGACCTTAAAATGCAAGGAAAAATATAATTCAGACCACTCTGCCTTTACTCCAACAGCAACTGCTTGAGCTGACAAATTTTGTCCAGCAGCTTCCTTCTCATGATGTCATCTTATCATCTTGTATGCATCGAGAAGTGAGAAAAAGCAATTGAAATGCTCAAGTTCTTCCCTAATTATACCAAATATGGCTCTGATTTCAGTTCTAACGCAAGTGGCAGTTTTGAAGACAATGGGGATTATTCTCAGTGAAGTGAAAACATGACTTCACATTCTACTTGGTGCCAACTCTCTGTGCGGTTCACCGACAGTAATTGAATAATGGCTGGGGACGGAATGTGGAAATAAACACGCTTGAAATAATCGAGGTTCCGTTTGGAATTACAACCTAAAATGTGGCACGGGTAGTACTTTCCTCCTATACTTTCAAATACTAAAGATAAAAGGAAAGGTATAATTTTAATCATCTCCTTGCATCTCAGTTATCTTTTTCTTAAATTCTTGGTATAACCTTTGCTCTGTCATAAGGAAATGACTAGACTGTTTTCTCAGAGCAGACAAACATGGCTGTAATTATAGGCTTAAAATGTAACATTACACATCTTTGACATATTCCACTCATCAACATTCAAATCCTAGCAGTATGCAGAATGTTTGGCACATGAACCTGGTTTAATGGCTTACTCCCTTGAGTCCTTTGTACATGTTGCTCAGTGGTAGAGAATCCTACCTAGGGATCAGAAGGTTCAACTCCTGTTGGAAGAACTTCTATTTTCTTTTTTTATGACTATGCCTTTGTCGTTGAGCGAAAAAAACAATATCATAACAAGAAACAGAAGGAAAATGATGTAATAGTTTTATTAAGTATCCACAGGAAACCTCGGAAAATAACATTCCGAGTGCTCCTATCAGGAGTTGAACCTAAGACCTTCCGATTACTAGTTCAGAGGCTCTACCACTGAGCTACAGGGGACTCGGGGGAGCTAAGGCCATTAAACTAGGTTTATGGGACAAACATCTGGCATACTGCTAGGATTGGAATGGCAATGAGTGGCATATGCACTATGAAAGTAAATGGAAAAAGGCGGTTGCCATTTTCTTGCAATAATTGTTTCAGAGTCACAAGCAGAAGCAGAAAAATGCTTATCCACAGGCCTTCTGAATACTTATTCACTCTGAAAAGGATTAATGCTAAAAACATCAGCTCTGGAATCTCTTTACAGTGGACAAATAACCTGACAATGGTTTGAAGTGAGCTCTAATTAATCGTTTGCCTCACGATTGAGTCAGTTAATAATCAATGAATGAGTTCTCAAACCAGACAAACATACATGCACTGGTAATAAAATGTTTATCCTGTTGTGATACAGCATACGGTAGCACCAACTGTGTTAAGTGCCCTGTGATCATAACAAGCTAGCACTCAAGCATTGCAAAATATAACTTCATTGATTATTTGTTATAAATTACTACATGTCATACAAATTTGGCCCCTTTTGCCTCAGTCATGAGTTACAGCTTCAGAATCCTTCTAAAATTAACAAACCAATGGCAGTTTTCTATGGTCTATACTCTTATAGCCATAAAATGATGTCAAAAAATGTTCAAAACTCAAGTGGAACCACAATCCATAGGTGAGTGGTTTCCCTGCCAAGTTTTGACATTTTATGGCCTATAACTATAATGCGCCGATCAACTCGAAACTTCAACATCCCCCCCTCGGGCAAACCCCGGGCATTTGAACTTTTGAAGATTGGATCGTTCAAATTCCCGCCCCCTCGGGCCAAAGTGGTGTTCAAATGCCCTACCTTATCGTCGGATTTGTCTGTCAAATGCCCCTCCTAAAGAACAATCGTTGTCGGCTCCTGTCATGAGTTACTACAAAAACCACAACTTTAACAATGAAACTAATGATTGGAAATTGAATTTATTAAGTTGGACAATGTCAATCAGCAAGTGTAAGCTGTTCTAACTCTGAAACACGGCAAAGGTTGTTTAACGAGAAATACATAATAACACATTTAAAATGAGTTAGCAGGCTACGTAGACTGTTCGAGTGGCAGGGTATTCTGGAGTTTAAGCCAAAGCGGCGGTTTTTTAAGCGACAATGTTTTTTTTCCTTTAACTGTTCACTGCTGTTTTATGGCTATCCTGAAAACCTCTGCAGACACAAATGCGGGAGAAAGGGGCAGCTTGACTCATTGCATAAAAAACTACATCGTTTAAAGAACTAGAAATACATATATTTTTAAAATTAGTTAGCCGGCTACGTAGAATGTTGTTCGAGTGGCAGGATATTCTGCAATTTAAGCCAAAGCGGTTTTTCATTCGACAGTGTTTATTTCTTTCACTATTCACTGCGGGGCAAAGCCGCAGCTTGACTCATTGTATAAAAAATCTACATCGTTTATATACAATCTATAAAAATAATTAATATTTAAGCACTCTCACTTTTGAAGACCTTTTTTGTAAGCTTTTTTTGTAATGCTGTATCTCTTCCTTTAAACTCTGCCATCTCGTCCAAACACGTGTTTATAGCTGTTAGCGACTTCGGCGCCCCCCCAAAAAAGCGATTTGAAACCTGACACTTCCGGTTCAATTTTCCCCACCCCACCCAGGCAAGGTCAAATTCCCCACCCCTGGGAAGGCCTTACCCGTCAAATTCCCCACTCCCGGGCACAGGAAATAGTCAAATGCCCGGGGTTTGCTCGGGGGGGGGGGGGGGGGGGGGGATGTTGAAGTTTCGATTTGATCGGCGCATAAGAGTATAGATCTTAGAAAACTGCCGTTGGATTGCTTTTTACAATAACATGGAAAAAACACGAGCGGAATTTTCTTTATTTTCCATTGAGAAAGCGCACACATTACATATGACATCATTTTTACTGTCTGTACTCTTTTAGACAATAGCTACGAGCCAATCAGGGCAAGGAATTTTGACAGTTATTTTAAAATTATTGTAATTGACGGTGAGGAGTAGTCAATCAGGGCAAGGAATTCATCATTGACGGTAAGGGTACGAGCCAATCAGGGCAAGGAATTTTGACAGTTATTTTAAAATTATTGTAATTGACGGTGAGGAGTAGTCCATAAATACAATGTAAACAATGAAACATCTAATGTTTGGCAGCATGGTTTCAACACCAAGACGAATTTAAAAGACAATTGAAGAAATGACACCAGAGCAATTAAACAAGGGCCTCCAAAAGTTTTATTTGTTTGCAAGAAAGCAAGACGGAACTTTCTACAAATTATAAGAAATCGCTTACCATGCGTCACGCGAGATTTTAAAATTTCCCACCATTTGTCGGTATACTGTCAAAAATAGAGGAAGTTTTTGGTCTGTTCGTTATTCTGCAGCTTGTGTGGTATATACTAAAACAATTTTTCAACTCGGTGTTGGTGAAAGTGGTGCATATTTACCGAGCTACGGTGAATAATATTTTTGTTAACTACATAATGTATCATTACTGTTTTGTCCTTACAAAGTCTTTAGACCTTTTAGTCCCTATACAGTGATCAACATATAATTTCTCTTCACAATATAAACCTTATTTGATGGTTTTACATATAATATGCGTAGATATTTTGCCAGTTGTGTAGTATTTTTTCCAAGCCCCAAAGGGGCAAGGAAAAATATGAGCAATGAGCAAAATGTCCGCTTGGTAAAACCATAGAATAAGAGATTAATTATTCTCAAACTCATTAATAATTCATTAAGAGAAAACAAAGAAAATCACTACCGTGACCGTGGTTTGGATATGTGTTCCTAATTACCATAAAATTTTGCCAACGTTAGCCTTGAATTTCTCCGAGAATTATTGATCATTTGAGAAGCCATATCAAACACTTGAAAGTCTGTTTCATCAGATATCCAAACACCTCGAAGTCGTTTAAAAAAACTCGGCTGGGCCTCGTTTTTTCAACCTACTTCTCAGTGTTTGGATATCTGATGAAACACACCTTCTTGTGTTTGATAAATTACTTCCACTACAAAAAGATTTTGTTATTTTGGCTTCCCTTTTCTAGAAAGATTGTTGAAATACACCTAGCATTATGTGTCTGTCCATTAGTTTTGGTGCGTGTAAACGAAGTAAACAAAACAGAAAACCAGTGAAATGTCTTTGTCCGTATTCGCTCTGTTGTAAACCGGTCAAACCAGGGGCCCGTTTCTAGAAAGACCCGGTAACTTATCGGGCCCGATAAGTGTCTTTGGGGACAAATGTTTCTTAACACAAGTCAATTTTTGTTAGCTGTGAATACTAAACTTTAAAATCTTATAATTCTATGAAAACATTGGCCAAGTGCCATGCCTGTAATCACTGTGTAATCGGCGAAAAAAAAAATTTAAAATATACTTATCGGGCCCAGTAAGTTACCGAGACTTTCGAGAAATGGCCCCCAGGACACTACAGTGTATTATAGTCTTATATTTTGCACATTCTATTGACCTTATTTGGTGAAATGGCATAATAGCGGAATAATAATTGCTACTTAATCAAACAAACAGGCCATGAGAATTAAGGAAACATAACCACAGGTTAAGTGCCTTGATGCTTAAACAAATTCTCCCAACCAGTAGCATACAAAATATAATAAAAAAGGTGCGGAGAATATGCACACTGATACTGGGGCTTAAATGGTTCAGTGGGCATGGAAAGCCTGTGCATTGAAAAACTACTAACAATGGTCTAAAATCCATGCAGATAATGTCATTCTTATTAAACAGGATCATCCTGAAGCACTATTACTGACAATGTTTCACACATGAAGTGAACAAATTATATCTAAAACAATACCTTAAATTAATGTCATGATAACAAAATAATATATGTACATTTGTTTGCCAGTGAGTTCTATGTGGAATGGAAAATAGTTTTGGAAATCCCCATTTGGCATAGAAAATATCTGTTGGCTGAACATTCTGTTCCATGTGGTATGATTCTTCAAGGCTGACACTAGGCAGCACTACCGGTAAATTATTGCTCAATACTAAACCCCTTAAGGTGGTACTGGAGGATGGAGTGAATCATTTAGAATCAGTTGACATCAAAAAGACTTTGAGTTTGTCACAAAATAACCAATAAAAAAAGGTTCAGTTCAAGGGAAATTTTTTAAGTGAGAAGTTTCATGTCCAAGGAAAATTTTGCAGAAAAATTAACACAAGAGACAGGTAAAATTGTAATTTGCGATCTATGAAAACATCCCCTAGGGAATATGAATTTGGTAGTTTGCGATGTTTAGTTTCAACTTCAAAATTATGTAAGTCACACCCTCAGCTTAATCAGCCTTAATGTGCCTTATTCATGCTTGTTCAAACATGGCCAATTACAAGTAACCGGTACCATCCTTTCATTAACTAGATCAGTATTTCAGCAGAAGAAATGTATTGCAACATATTTATCTATGAAGACAAAGCAAAGGAAGTTACATTATGTGACACTGAAACACTAGCCATCGCTGCATGACAATGAAGGCAACAGGCTGCCAAAATCATAATCTAATCCTATTCAAAATGCAACCCTGTTCATAAACAGCTGTTGAAGCCTTATTTTATTTTGTAAAGCAGAAATTCTTTTGTATTTTATGGGATAAATCCGATGCTTGCAACACAAATGAAATAAATATGTCAACATGTAGCACCACACGGCATCCGTTGCTGGGAAAGGTGTCATTATTTATGCTGGCGCTTGTCTTTGGTTTTGTGGGAAAACAAACTCTCTTTTTAAGGGCAGCAAAACTATATGAAGAGCTACATTTGGCAAGTTACTGCTGTAATTACATCACTCATGTACATAATGCTGGCTTGGAAATCATTACGGCGAGGAAAAACTCATGCCAGAATAGATTGGAGTAGGATTTGTGAAAACTTATGGTGTGTTTTGTGCAATTTGGACGCTTATAACATGAACATGCATTCATTGTAGACAGAATATCTCCTCTGTGATGTACTTGTTTGCTACCAAACTTGGAAGCCTTCAAATATATAATTATAATAACGAACGTTTTCAGCACAGTCTGCCACAAGACCTTCCAGGTACTGGTTGCATGACAAGGTAATGCATTCACTAACATAACAAATTATTTCAAGTTTTTCTTTATAAAGGTTTTTACTTTCTAACTTCCTGTGGCAGACTCAGAGATTCCAACCCTCCTGATTTAACTGGGAATCTCCCGATTTTTGGTGCAATCTCCCTGTCTCTCAATTTTTACCAAAATCTTGCAATATTTTATTTGAAAATCAAGGGAAATATTTAAAAACAGTTCCTTTTGAGTGATAAAAATGGTAAATGGGTCAATATATTAAAAGAAAATGATCTCAACTTTCTTCCGAAATGCGTTTTTCGATCACATCCCAGGGGGAGCCCTCATATCCCGTCCAGCTGCTTTCACAAAGAGACTGTGGTGAACATTCTCTTCCACTGAGCCCATGTTCTTAAAGTGCCCCTGAGACGAAAATTTCATTTTCCATCTTTTTTCATTTTCGTGTAGAATATGACCTTCTTACTCATGTTACCAAATTTCAATCCTTTACGGCGATTGGAAGTATTTTTTTTTAGTTTTTTATTCGAGATTTCACGGCCGCCATTACTTGGCCTTTCATATGGATTCAACTTCATAAACTGTATTCTGTTGTTGCGAACTAAATAACAGCAGAATACAGTTTATGAAGTAGAATCCATATGAAAATAAGCCATGTGGAATTTTTCGTGTTGAGCCAATGACATCACTTCCTGTAATTTGAGCCTTAACTTCCGGAACAAGGCCAAGTAATGGTGGCCCTGAAATCTCGAATAAAGAGCTAAAAAAAAAAAAATACTTCCAATCGCCGTAAAGGATTGAAATTTGGTAACATGAGTAAGAAAGTCATATTCTACACGAAAATGCATAAAGATGGAAAATGAAATTTTCGTCTCAGGGGCACTTTAAAATCCCTGTGGCGAACGGAAGGAAAACATACGCACACAAGCTATTTGAAACAATAAGGTAAAAAAGAGCGTTCATGTCTGGGAAGGTGACTCAGATTCTGATGTTGGGGGGGGGGAGGGTTTGGGTTCCCTATTTTTAAGCTCCAGGGATTGGAATCTCTGCAGACTGTGCTGGTAAGTTTGTTATGCCTAAATATAATAAAATTTCTGCAACAAATGTTCTTATCCCTTTTCAGGGATATGTGATTTAGCTTAAAGTAGCACTTTCATTGGCACCCGTAATTCCCCAAATTCCACAAGTTCCTTACAGTAAATGATAAAAATGTTCCTCATTTCAAACCCTTTTGGCTTGATATTTGTCATATAATTTCTGACCTCAGTGAAAATGGCCTAAAAATCACCAAACCACCTTAAGCCCCTGTGGTGATCAGAATCTAATTTCTCCTTACAACGTCAGGTCAGCACTTAATCAAACATAAACATGGTGAGAAATAAAGAAAATATTCACCAAAGATAAAATGTTCTTGTAACGTTTAAACAAATTCTCCCAACATGTTACTTAAAGGGGCACAGACACGATCTTTGATCATTTAACTGGGTACTTTCAGCTCTCAAAATTCTGTTTCGTATTTTTTCAAACAAAGCTTGTGTAAATATCACCACATGTGGTTTGCTAGAATTATTGTATAAATGATCCAGGAATGAACCTTTGATATATTTTCTAGGTTGTATCAGCAGTAGTACATAAATGAAGTATATGTTGTCAGCAAAGATGTTAAAATAAAATTTGTATCACCTATAATTGTCATAATCCAGCATGCCCTGCCAATGTGATATTCTTAGCAAAAGTAAAGTACCCGTAAGCATGCTTAGAATGGTCCCACACACAATTCCTAATGCTCAATGAAGGACTAGACTGCCAGATGCACTCTAAGCATCTTGAAATGTTCAAAGATATCATATCCGCCAAAACTATTGACAACTATGACAAAAACGCATGCTGTGTTCAACTCAGTATGGCGCCAGCATTTATGCTGAATCTTTGCCAAAAAATAAACAGGGGCATTTCTTGAATCCTAACTGAAGTAAAATAATGGTTGTTGAAGCTAACTATACAAGGACGGATAGGATGAAGAACAAAATAAACCTCAGACTGATCTTTGCAACAACAGTGAAAACTTTACGCAAAACTTTTGAAAATCATTGAGCAGTGTGGCAGGGTGCCCTACATGTGATTGTGCCCCTTCAGGAAAAATATAAGAACGAGAAAAATATGCATTTTGATATTTGGCACACAGTTTGCCCAAGCTTGACAGGTTAATTTAATGATGCAAGTAAGCATGCGATAGGGTTGTGATAAGCAAATATGACGTCAATAAAGCGATCCCTAACTTTCATATCCAATGGATCACAAAGTTCAGTTTAATTTGTTCATAAAATAATTCAGTTTCTTGTTTGTGAACCCTTTTTCTTTTATCACCAAACAAAGGAAGTGAGTTCACGAAGAGCTAAGTCCTTTTGCACGTTTTTCATCTTTGCTATGAAAACTCAATTAAAAGCTTTTGACCAAAAGATTGTGACTGTTTTTTTTAGTGGAAATGAACTGTTTCTTTGCAACTGTTCATTAGAATTTCATGAGATATCACAAAACAGTAGTTCTCTTAACGGATGAGATGAAAGTTCTGTCCACCCCACCCCACTTACTTTTGCCTTATTTGAGATATATAATGGTAATTGAACTGAGTGGAGTGCAATTTGGTCTGAAATCATATGTGTGATTTCAAAATCGAACGAGCGCACAGCGCGAGTTTGATTTGAAATCGCAAGTATGATTTCAGACCAAAATTACACGACACGAAGTTCAATTACCACTTTATTACACCCATTTTGAAATCACATAGTTTGTTCGTCAATATTGAATTCATCCATTTTTATCTGGAAAAGGGAGTATTTGGACAACAGAAATTGCAAAATTTCCCACAAATGATTTTTTTGCCCTATATTTTTCTGCAATCTGATTGGTTAGTGCCGGCTAAGCCACGAAATTTGATTGGTTATTATTATTTCATTTTCATTTTGATTGGCTAAAAAAAGGATGCGATTTAGAGCAATGGTGCGATTCGTGAATAAATCCCACTGTTGAGAGCCAATCAGATTGCAAGGATCACCAGTGATTTCGAAATGGGTGTAATAAGTGCATTATTTAAACTCAACTAATTAATTAAGAACATTAAAAAGCGGTCAGGCCGGGAAAGGAAACAGAACAATTTATAAGCTTATGTTTAACTAGCTGACAAATCAAGTAAATAAATAAGCATAGAGGTGAACAAAATCATATTGTTACATGGTACTTACAACAAATGATCACTTGCAAACGTTGGCGAATTTTCTCAAGTTCTTCCACGTTCTATTGGAAAAATTGATTAAAAAAATCTGTTACTTCAGTTGTTTCTTCAATCAAGAAAATATCATCAGATATTTCAGGTTCTTATATGTTCTACAAAGCAAACTTCGAATTTCCACAGTTCGAGGAATGGAAAATATTTTGGTCAGTTTTGATCAAAACTCAGCAAAACCCCTATGAAAATGTCGCTTTCAGCTAAAAGGAAGCGAAAATTTTAGAAGTCAGACTTTGCCAAAGTTAAACGACGACAAAAACAGCTCGCAGAATGTTCCCAATACTCTAATTTCAAAATGGCGCCCGGCGGGCAAGACGTACGACTAAACTTTCTATCGATCATCTGTCGGTTGAAATTGCACTTTGCTCATTTCTATCAATCGATCCTAGCACCTAAAGTTACGTTTGAGAAACACTGAAAATAGTTTGTCTTACCTTCAAGTAGAGGAAATTTTACTTCTTTGCCACTTGATCACAAGGTACCATCGATCACAAACAAAGTGAAGCTACAGACGCGGTTACTCAGCTCAAGTGTGGGAGGACTGGACTTGAGATTTCAGTGAATTGGATCTGAGGAGTAAGTCAATGGTCGCCAGTTCTACGGCCGGGGGAGTAAATTTTTTACAATTTTACAATTTTATTGTCGTACTTGATAACCCGATCTTGTGGACAGCAACTAAATTTCCGGCAAAAATAAATTCCAGACGTTCACCTGAAATAAATTCCCACTATGTTACTACAGTAAAAACCCACGTATAAGAACCTAGAATTTTCGAGGTCAGGCTGAACAGGTTCTTATATTTTAGGGTAGTTCTTCACAATTCAGGCTGATTAAGTTCGTAATAGGTTCTTATTTTTCAGAGGTTGTCGTAGTTGCACTACTACTACAAAATGGTTTAGCACTTGTACTTTCAACAACAAAAATGCTTGCTTTGTTACACTGTAGCTTTATGGAAAACATATTTCTAGTGAAAATCCAAACAAATGTAAATCAAAGAAAACATATACACAATAACTTTTTGTCAGAAGTTTCTCACATAATTAAAATCCAGAATTTTGACCATCAAAATTGGAGTGATTGTTTCAACTCCCCAAGAGAGCTTTCAAAAAACATATCAATGACATGTTATTTTCGTTATTAGAGGCCGAGGACGATTATGATGAATCGCCCATACTGCTTAAAAGAATAGCGAACTATCGGAAGGATACACAGTTTAATTTATAAAGTCGATACTGAAAATCTCATTTAGTTTAGTTTCAAGAAAAAATTAGCTTAGTTTTACAATGAGTTTAGCATAATTTATAATTTACTTATTAAAAGTGGTTGATTTTGTAAATGTTATGTATTTACGTTTGTATATGTTATTTATTTACGTAATTTATTACTGACTGCTGTCCCCCTTTTCTCCGCCCGCCTCGACTAGCACCTGCTATTTGCGGGCGGAAATGTTTTGAAATGTTCTGCCATGTAAATTAATTAATTAATTACTTAATTAATTAATTGAAGGACTGTAAATAGAAGCAATGTATAAGAACCTATTTTTGTTTAGCAGGCTGAACAGGTTCTTATATTTTTGGGTATTTAAATGCCAAATTTCAGCCTGTAGGTTCTTATATCACTAGGTTCTTACATGCGGGTTTTTACTGTATGTATTACGGACTCTGGCTAACTGGCGGTCCCGGGGTGTCCGCAATAGGCCTTATCACGGTTTTCGACGCCATTTTGACGAGGCGAGTCATAAGACATCGCTTCTGAAAAATTCATAGATTGGAAACTTTTAGAACTAGGAAAAGGGTTAAAAAAAAGTGGAGGGATGTAGCTGTGCCAGAAAGGGTCCAATCGTGTTTTGAACTTTCCAGACATCTCTCGTTTTTTTTCCGCGAGCTCTTTTTAGTAGCAGTTCACGGCTGGTTCGTTAAACAGACAAAGAATGGAAATGTTAGGTATTAAAGTCGCCTGCATACTTTTATTTGTACGTGCGGTGTGATTGGTCAATTTTGCGGGCTGTATTTCACTGTACGGCCCGCTAAATTTGAAAGTTTTCCTTTCCCGCCTGCTCAATTAACCTCAGAGATATAATAAATATCTTACCAACCTCGTTTTCTGGGTACTGTAAGTTACCTATCCTCGTTTTCCCCGTTGACTTAAGATCCCGCGCGCTTCGCGTTTGGGCCATAAATCAAAGAGAAAAAAAACTCGATCCGTAACTTACAATGTGGACCTCGAACTCGGTTAGTAAGAGGTATGCATATTCTTGTCGTGTGTGATTTTTTGTATATAATTTTATCTGTTGCTGCGTTTCATTCAATAAATCTGTTGATTTTAATTTTTTACCGGACATGGGAATGCTGGTGATTCAACAAGTTTCTACTCTTCGTATCTTTTTCACGGGTGTTCCATATATGACCAAATTGACGAAAGTGTCTGTGAACTGCTGGATTCATTTCTCCTACTGACTGCAAAATTGTAGTGCATGTCAATAAAGAATTACACTTTAACATATTTCCCGTCGATATATAGCTTATCTGGCTCAGCTTTTATACCAAAGAACGGGAGTTTTGCAACCTTCCTAGCTTTCTTTAAGTTGTCCATTTGCTTTTTCTTAATTCGTGCAACTTTTTGAAAATATTAATGTTCTCAAACATCTTATAATCAGTGCCTTTAAGTTTTCGACCGCATTAAAAACCCGCCCTCTATCTGGAAATCTTAGGAAACGCGTGATGATCGTACGACTTCCCCGTCCGTCCTTCTTTGGTTTTCCCATCCTATACACTCGCTGAAATTCGATATCATTCGCGTCCTCGAATGTTATAGTTACCAGTACATTCTTCGTGTCTTCGTTCGATGTTTTTTTTTTGTTCACCAGGTGTTTCTGCTTATTCTGGTATACCTTCAAACTTTAGGTTCTCCCTCCGGCTATATGTCTCAAGGTGAAGGATTTGCTTGCGGCATTCGCTCACCTCGTCCTTTCCCTCGTCCGCACTCGAGCTTTCTGATTTTTTCGTCCACAAATCTGGCATTTTCTTCCATGTGTGAAATATCCCGTCAAGGGTTTTCTGCATATCCTTGACGGAAGCAACTTCTGTCTCTAGATAGGAGACCTAATCCTGCATACCCTTTACTGAAGAATTCTATCCAAACATATCGACCATTTTACAGCTTCTGTTAACCCTTCCAGTTGGCTCCTGTTCATGCGAGCGTTCCTTCAGCCCACTGAGAAGGCTTTAAACCTGGTCCCGAACAAGCAAGGCTCATGTAATGCGAGGCCGCTAGGCTGAACGGGCTTGCTTTAGCCGGCGTACATTCATAAACTAACGGAAATTGACATCAGTTCTGTTTTAAAGAGATGGGATGCCTCTGGCCACAAACGGATTGCCTTAGCTTTCAGTAAAGAATAAACGACGGGCAAAAAACTTTCACTTTTTTAACTGTTAAAGGAGAGGTTTACCACTCTTAATCGTGAAACTTAGTGACCTCTTAGTCCTACATGTATAAGAGATGGCTGTCTCAAAGTTGAAGAACATAAGCAAGAGTGTATCGAAACAGATAATAATATTGATAAGACTTCTCCTAATTATACAGTATAAAATCGATAAACGTTGGCTACTCTCGTGGATTCATTTTATTGTTATAATACGTGTTAGTATAAATCTACTAGTGTTCTATCACGAATGCCGTTCGCTGATTGGCTACGCTACTCGCTATCTATTCTGTGATAGATAGCGAGTAGCGATTTTCAACAAAATGGCGTCCGCATCTTTGCGTTTTCGAAGTGTCTGCGATGAGGAAATAGATAATTTACTTGTTTTGTTTTGAACGACTAGTAGATTTATACTAAAACAATTAGATTATTCGCTCTCGATTTCTATGCGTGATAGTTGATTCGGGCTTCGCCCTCATCAACTATCACGCGATAGAAATCTCGAGCTCATAATCTAATTGTTAATTATAACATTTGAATGCTTTAAAAGCAGATGGTTATTAACTTGGCACCAGTATAGCTAAGTAACAAAAAAAACGAACTTCTACACTTACCCAAGATTGACTTTTCTGCAGAAAAATGCCACGGAAAGTGCTTACAAGATCATTTCTGAGCCTCTAGATTTCAAAATTTTCTGACTTTTTACTCCCCGTTTTGCGTAGCTTAATGTTCTGATTTAAAAGGGCGAATTTGATGTCTTTTCAAAACCCAAAGATGTTTGTCTGTCAGCAGTAACATAAAATAATTGTCTAGTTTTGTTATAAATTATCACCCTAGTGTAATAAAACTGTCGAGTTAGAACCTCTTGCTAGGGACAGAGTAGGTCGGATTGAAACTTGAAACATGTTAGGCTGATTTTTTTCAAGTTCTCGCATTTTTGTTTTCAAAATGCGCTAGAACAGATCAAAAGTTCTTCTTTTCAAGAATGAAGTTGATCTCTTTCCTCTCGTTGTTCTAAAATTGTTTTGTAGCTATGTGAAGATCTTGTTTCACCATTTTTAACTAAACAGGTCAAAAACCCCATGAGACTTCCCCTTCAACACGACAGCATGGCTCTTCTTTATCGTTTGAAAACATAACCTCGCAGCAATAGCTAGTTGAGTACGAAATGTAAATATGTAATCCACAAAACAAGGTCAAAGTCCCGTCTAAAAATACAAACGTGAATGTTTGCCGATTGCACGAACAAAATCGAAGTCAGAGGCACGTACAGTTCCCCGATTGAGACCGGGCCGAGACATCAACGATATCTGAAGTACATATAGTTTCCCGGGGGAGCCTCTAGCGGGGTAAGGTTCATTGTGCCCTTACGGTAACGTGGAACGTTTCCGCTTTTATAGTAACTGGAAGTCTAGAATACGTTAACATTCTTTTTTTTGTCGAACGCATAAAACCGAATCCCCTGCGCCACGCCCAGTTTCGCCTGTTTATTTGGTTGTCACTCGGTACAATTTAATCCATGACTGATGCACTCATGCACTTTTGTTCTTCCTTCTTTTGCTTTCTTTTTTTTTTCTTTGTATTTCGGTCATTTACCTGCTATCTAGAACCTAAATTGACCAGGGAGCTAATAAAAAAACCAAATGGTTCATTTAGCTTCCTCGTTTAAACATCACTTTCACTAAATTTAATTAAATTCTGTATATCCCTTTACAAGATTGTAAAAAACAACCATCTACACGGAAAAATGCATAACAAAGATTATTCGATTATTTGTTATCCACGAAGGGACAACACGCATCGTTTTGCTGCAGATGCTCATAACCACGATTTTTAACTGTTCTTGGTCAAGAGCAACAGCAAAGGAAACTACTGCAAATACACGGTCTTTGTAACAAAATGACCAATTCCAGTACAACACTTTACAGCGGTTACCAATAACACGCGACCTATCGCCTTCAAAAGACTCCGATAAAGTTGCGTTTTGGTGGACGTCAATCATAGAAAAGCCATTGAAATTATTTTGAATTCTGAGACCATTTCAAGGCAACAGAACCAAGAAATTGACAGTTTTATCCGCTGACGGATGGTAAACTTTATGAAAGTTGATTTCCAAGCCAGATTATCTAAAAAAATGGGCATTGTTTAGACGAAGCCGTATTTTTTTAGGAAACATTTGAAATCGCTACACCTGATAATAAATCAGCGATGCGTGCTAGTGAGTAAATTATCATGTGCAGTGAAAATTGAAATTTTTAATTAAAAAAACCTTTAAATTGCGCTTGATCTGGCTTGAGAATCAATTTAAATAAAGTTTACTTTCTCTTAGCGAGGTAAAATTCTTAGTTTCTTGCCGGGTTACCTTGGAATCTTGTCAGAATTCAAAATAATTTCAACGGCTTTTTGTTTGATTGATGTCCACCAAAACGCAACTTTATCCAACTCTTTTGAATGCCGTAGGTCGCGTGTTATTGGTAACCGCTATAAGTACTAAGGGCGACAGGGAACTAATACAACAACACACGAAGTAAAATATATGAAAAATGTGAATATACAAACAACGAACGAAAGATTAAATGAATTAAGGGCCACCGCAATTATGAAGGCAAACTTAAAGCCGGAACAAATTCAGGATTTGAAAGGGACTCGAAACCATAACTTTTTTGTCTATGGCTTAAAATCCCGTTCAAGCCTGAACGTCTTGCTTAAGCTGTGTTCATAACTGAGAAAGGGCAGTTCTGCGCAAGACTCAAATACATGAACTTCACTTCAGCTAAGAACTCGACTTCAATGGACGCTTCATCCTCCCTTGACTTTGGTTTCATATCAAGTCAAATGTGACCAATACTTCACCAGCAAATATTGCATTTTTTTAACTTGGCACTACGATAATAAAAGACATGGAGATGACAAAACAGAGAAGTGAAGAGACTGATGTTCATAACTTGTCATGTGATTTTCATAGTGTTTAAGAAAAAGCGCCTCACTGCTGAGCTGCTCTTGACAAATCCAGCAGATGTGTTTTTGACGATGGTTTGACTGAAGGTTTTCCAAAAAAGAGGGTTTGTGTCAGTACGTTATCTCTACTACAATTTGCAGCATCTTTATGGACTCTTCCTTCACCAAAACACTTGCCACACTGTTTTCACTCCTAAGTTTCTCTCCAGTATGGACTCTTTCATGAATCCTTAGTGTTCCTACTGCAATAAAACACCTTCCCACACAGTTTGCATTTGTAAGGCCTCTCTCCACTATGGACTCTTTCATGTCTCTTTAGATGCCCTGCTTGGCTGAAACACTTACCACACTGATTGCATTCATGAGGCTTCTCTCTAGTATGGATTCGCTCATGTTTCCTTAGGCTTCCCGATTCACTAAAAAACTTACCACACTGTTTGCATTCATAAGGTTTCTCTCCTGTATGGACTCTTTCATGTGCCCTTAGGTCTCCTCCTTGACTGAAACACTTGCCACACTGTTTGCATTCGTAAGGCTTCTCACCAGTATGAACTCGTTCATGCCTCCATAAATGTCCTGCCTGACTAAAACACTTGCCACACTGTTTGCATTCATAAGGCTTCTCTCCAGTATGGACTCTCTCGTGTCTCCTTAGACCTGCTTCTTTACTAAAACAATTGCCACACTGTTTGCATCTGTAAGGCTTTTCTCCAGCATGATGGACTCTTTCATGTTCCCTTAGATCTCGTCCTTGACTGAAACACTTGCCACACTGTTTGCATCCATAAGGCTTCTCTCCAGTATGAACACTGTTATGAATCTCTAAGTTCCCTGCTTGACTAAAACGCTTGCCACAGTGTTTGCATTCATATGGCTTTTCTCCAGTATGGACTCTTTCATGTTGCCTTAAGTTTCCCACTTGACTGAAACACTTATCACACTGTTTACATTCATAAGGTTTCTCTCCAGTATGGACTCTTTCATGAATCCTTAATGTTCCTGCTGAAATAAAACACTTCCCACATTGTTTACATTCGTAAGGCTTCTCTCTGGTATGGACTCTTTCATGTGCCTTTAGACGTGCTGCTTCGATGAAACGCTTGTTGCATTGGTTGCATTCATAATGCTTCTCTTCAGTGTAAACTCTTTCAAGTGTCCTCAGACTGCCTGCTTGTCTTTGATCCATGAATAACCTTGACACACACTGCTTCCCCTTCTTAACTCCTGAAAAGGAATTAAAAACAACTTTTGGAATAAAGTCAAACCCCGATATGGACACTTTCAGGACCAGAGGGTGTTCATAATAACGGGTGTGTGCATGAAATAAGTTCAGTTCAGAGAAAATTGTTTGACCTAAGGGACAGTTCATTATTTATGGGATGACCGGGTCGGATAAAAAGTGACCGGGTCTTATCAAAATTCCGCCCCCCAAAACGACGGGCTATGAGTATTTTAAAAAGCAGAATGACCGGGTTCTGAAAAAAATTCCTTTAATGAGAACAATAAGAAAGACACTTCATCACTTCAAAGTATTAATCCTGCTAAATATTCTTGTACTACAGCTAACTATATCAAACAAACTTTTTAATATTATCAACATGATATTTATAATGAGCTGTCTTTCCAAACTTTACAAAACGCTAAGCGCAAATGATGAATTCTCAACAGAAACGATGTCTGCTTACTTTTCTGACTGTCAAATTTAACTCGGTAGTAAACTGAGGAATAGATACCTTGATTTAAATGTGAACGTCCAAGCTTCAGCATTATAATATATATAAAGCTGATATATATAATCTTTACATGCGTATACAAATAGAAAAGGATCGAAGGGACGTACTGAGAAGATTTACTAGACACCAGGCTTCTCACATCTTTGCAATGCCTGGTAGTTTTTAACATTAACCAAATGTCATGGTGCAGACGAAGGTGGTGGCAAACACGCTGATGACAAATCTGTCAACAAAGCTACAGAGATGTTGGAAGATGTAAGTGAAGGTGAAAGTGAAGAAAGTAACAGTGAAGATGATATCGTTCTCGCAGAATTAATTGAGGCAAGCAATTGTGAGTCAGAGAAAGGAACAGCTGCGGGAAGCACGTGACAGGATTACTATCTCCATGCCAGCGACAAATTGTGGTCTGTTTTTCAGAGTAACTCCGAGGAAGAGGAATTTTATGGTTTCAGTTAAGTCATCAAAATGAGGCTTGTACAATTGAAATATGAAATTAAAAAACTCCTCAAAAACTCGAAGTAGCAACACGAAACCTGGTTCCAGAATAAAAGCAACACTGCCCAAACAACCAAAACAAAAGCGCTGAAACGAGCAAAAGAATCGAAACAAAACAAAACGACTGTAAAACACAGCTTGCAAGGTAACCTTGACTGGCAGTTTTGTCTCCGTGGCTTCACTTATCTCCAGTGATTAATGGTGTTCGTTCATTTCGATCTTTTCTGTCTGTTGTTTTAATTTTAGTATACATCTTTATAAATGTTACCAATTTTCTTCGAAATTAACGTTTTGTTTACATTTTTGACGGTGAAAAACTTTGTCCATATTTGGAAAAATAAAGTTTGTATGCAAATTAATGCATTTTGAGCGTGACGATGCGGAGAATGTGGCAACGCGAAGGTACATTAACACAAATGAGTTTTACTTGTATGAAAGTGACAAAGGGATTTGTCATTGTGGCGTTCATAGAGAGGAAAGATACAAGATTTTTCATCAACAATCATTTACAACTTCATCTAGGCAAGGGCATACGGTACTGTAGTTAAAGTTCTGGCACTGAGGTAAAAACATTTTGTAAATACGTCGCGTTTTGCATCAAACCTCGAAGGCCATGTAAAATTCACGAACATTGTCTGGTTCCATAGATGAGTTGAATTTTATGTCAACTTTAGTATTATTTCCATTGACCGGTCTTTGAAAAATTTAAAACGAGTCAGGACGGGCTTAGAAATTCTGACATGATTCTACAGGCATTAGGAAAAAAACAAAAAGTTGTTTTCAATTATCCGACCCGGTCATCTCCATAAATAATGAACCGTCCCTAATCCAGACCTTCCATCTAAATATAATGGCATTTTGCCCAGATTGCCCTAGGTGAGACACCCCTAAGTGAGATGATAAGCATCCCCGCCCCTTTCATATGAGAGTCCCCCCTCGAAGTACAGTACTGTTCCCACCTAAAAGTAGTGCAGTTGAACAAAGAAGGTGTGGCCAAAAGTAAATACAGCAAGACTTTCAAAAGCAGAAAAAGGAAAAGAAAATTACAATGCAAATATAATATAGGTAAAGAAAATTATCGACACAACACAGAAAAACAGATTTATAAATTATAGTTTAGCTTAGTTTATTGTAATTCGTCACAAGAAAATCAATACATATATTGACATATGACAAAAGAAAAAGAAGAAGAAAAACAATGCTGTGGCGTGACCAGAGAGACGAACGGGGCAGAGCCCCAATTGTAACGTATCCCCTAGGCTAAAAAAAAAAAGGGAAATTCATCATAGAATTAATTAGACTGCCATTTATAAGTGGTTTACTATAACATAGGCTTATTCTAGTGTTATTTAGGTTCCAGGAAACCGGCAGTCATTTTAGCAGAAAAAAGAAAAGAAAATTACAGTACAATACAGCACGGGAAAAGAAAATTATACAATACAATATAGGTCAATGGTGGGTTTACCTAAAACATGGAATCCGGAATCCGGAATCCAGAATAAAAAAAAAAAAGAAAATTCATCGACATGAAAATTTCAACGAAGGTATAAGTCACTTGGGAAACAGTTTTTATAGCTCTTGAAAAACTATAATATCAGTCAGGAGCCCAGTGAAATTTTGAAAAGTTTGCCTAAGACTTCAATTGCTGCAGTTAAGCCTATGGTGTTAGTATTCTAAGGCAGCCCCTTTAAACCGTAAAACTTAAAAAACACACCAGAACGACACCGATCTATGTAGTTTAAAATCAAATACACGGAATTCATAAATCAGAAAAGACTTCCTTTTCTTTTATTTTCGTTCTTTCGGAAGAGCTAGGGGCGAGAGATGTGTACGATTGGTGGTATTTTGACAGGTACAGTAGGCAAGTTACATGTAACGCATTCACAATGGTGACAATGGAAATATATCTTTACACGTGTCTTAAAATTGTGACTAACATATATTACGGCTCAACAAATTTTTTGGGCAGAAGGGTGGGAATGGGGCTTAAAATGTTTAGATTTATTACCTCTAAATCAAAATCAATAGATCTACGGCTTCCAAGTTATCTGGAATTAGAGGATATAAAATAATTTGTTATCTACATCCTGCTATTGTGATTACTGAATTATGGGAAATCGTTCATGAGCTCCTCAAGTTCTAACTGTATTTCAAAAAGGCCATCGACATAAAACGTTTTCTTTGTACATGCATACATAACTGAACGTAGGAATGTATGTCGGCAGGCATGACAGAACCAGGGACGAGTGAGTGAGTGAGTGAGCGAGTGATGAAACGGATGAATGAATGAACGAACGAACAAACGAACGAATGGACGGACGGATGAGTTAATAAATGAATAAATAACTTTGCCCGCTGTCTATTCAGTCTATTTAAGGTCGGTGCCAATCGAAAGCTTTTTTTGGATGAAATCTAAGTCACCCCCCACACCGACTTGTTTAAAGACTTTTTATATCATTATGCAAAGGCAGTGAGTTTTGCGGAAAGTTGATGAGTGATAAACGCAACACTGACTCTTTTCTCTAGTTATCTTTCAGTGTCTCTCTACGTGCTATGGGGAGGAGGAAACGTTAACAAGTAGGAAGAGGTGTGGAGGTATTTAAGAGTACGTTTGAAGATTGGGGACCTTCATTCCAAATTAGTGGCTCAACTTTTTCAAGAGCTATAAAAACTGTTTTCCAAGTGACTTTAACCTTCGTTGAAATTTTCATGTCAACAAATTTTCTTTTTTTTTTTATTCCGGATTCCGTGTTTTAGGTAAACCCGTAAATGGATAGCTGATTTACAATAAAAAAGGCTTATTCTATTCTCTGGCAATATAATTATGTGAGCTTGGCTTAAATTTCTACTGGAAAGCAAAATATGCAGCAAAACAACACTATTACCAAATCCTTTAGAAGACAGTGAACAACTCACCAGTGGCATCTGCTACCAACACAAAAACTTAAAACTAAGAAAACACTAAACAAATGCGGAGAAAGAAACAAAGATATATTTGAATTTGGTTTGAACTTGTCCCATGACTCCAATTTGACTTGTGGTACAAATAAACTCTTTGTGTTATTCCTCAACATATATTTATGCATTTTTTGGAATGTTTTACTCTAAAGTTAGTGGGCAATCTTCTGTAAAGCACAAAATGAAGTATATGTTGTCATAAAATTTTGTATCTCCTATAATTGTCATAATCCAGCAAGCCCTCCCAATGTGATATTCTTAGCAAAAGTAAAGTACCCGTAAGCATGCCCAGAATGGTCCCACACACAATTCCTAATGCTCAATGAAGGACTAGACTGCTAGATGCACTCTAAGCATCTTGAAATGTGCAAAGATCTCATATCCTCCAAAACGTTTGACAACTATGACAAAAAACACATACTGTGTTCACCTCAGTGTGGTGCCGATGTTTACGCTAAACCATTGCCAAAAAATTGACATCTATAGGCATTTCATGAATTCTAACTGAAGTAAAACAATGGCTGTTGAAGCTAACTATACAAGGATGGGTTAAGGAACAATATAAACCTCAGACTGATCTTTGCAACAACATTGAAAAGTTTAGGCAAAACTTTTGAAAATCATTGAGCAGCGTTGCAAGGTGCTCTACTGTGCCCCTTCAGGAAAAATATAAGAACAAGAAAAATATACAATTTGATATTTGGCACACAGTTTCCATGAGCTTGACAGGTAAATTTAGTGATGCTAGTAAGCTCACAACAAGGTTCTCTTAACAGGACAGGATGAAAGTCCTGCACCTTCCCACCTGCTTCCACTTACTTTTGTCTTATTTCAGGGCGTAAGTAATCAATATTTTCGATACTTGATGAAAATCGATAGTAATCAATTGAAATCGATTATAATTTAGCGATTAATATCGAAAATCGATGGAAATCGATCAGTTGACTTTGTGTGATTATCTATTTTATCGATTTCTGTGATTAAACAATCGAATTTATCGATTTTGACCGAAAAATATCGAAACATAAAAATGAAATGAAATGAAACATAAGACTGGTTGGTTGGGTTCAGTCCATCATCACTCGCTCAAACTAATAAACAGTAACTCGAAACTGATAATAAACTCAACAAACATCTCCATAACACTTTATTTGCTTTTTTGATATCGATTTATGAATTTGTATTTTACTGTGGGGTACTTGGGTACTGTAAGGGCAGAAATCTAAAGGAAACAAAACCATGAGAGCAATAATGTACGGTGTAATGAAACGTCACTCATGTGTCAATTTCCGTCGGATGTCATGCTCTTTTCAACAAATCTTTAACAAGAGATTTTCACGGATGTTGAGCCGAGATGCGTTTGTCCAGGTTTGCACTGAGATTTGCTGAGGTTTGTCTGGCAACAAGTACAGCAGTAGTCCCTTCAGCTGTCCTTACAACCGATATTCAGTCTCTTCATTTATGTAATTAAATCGCAAGAAGATGGGAAGCTTTCAAGGTAAGAAATGCTTAGTTATTATCAACTGTTCTTATCTTGAATACACTGATTCGCAAATACATGTGGGAGAAAATAACACATTTCTACCACTCGATAAATCAACAGACGTGTTGTTTGCTAGTTCAGCTTCGAATGTAAAAAAAAAATGAGTGACTCTAGCCAAATTTGTGATTGTCGATTTTTATCGATTATTATAGCTAATCAATCGACAAATATCGAGTATTATCGAGTACTATTGATTAATTGATTACGTTTTCGATGATCGATTTTGATCAATTAGTTACGCCCTGCTTATTTGCGATAACTGTTTATTTTTGTTAATGTTATCTAACTTATACTATCATTGCAATATTGTTATGGAGAATGCGTTATTTAAACTAAACTAATTGAGAACATTAAAAAGCGGTCAGGGCGGGAAAGAAACCAGAAAAATTTATAACTAGCTGACAAATCAAGTAAATAAATAAGCATAGAAGTGAACAAAATCATATTGTTGGTACTTACAACAAATGACCACTTGCAAAAGTTGGCGAATTTTCTCAAGTTCTTCCACGTTCTAACGGAAAAATGGATAAAAAAAAATCTGTTACCAGTTTGTTCTTCAATCAAGAAAATATCATCGGATATTTCAGCTTCTTCTATGTCCTACAAAACAAACTTCACCAGTGTCCCACAGTTCGAGGAATTGTTCTTTGAAAATATTTTGTGCACTTTTGATCAAAACTCAGCAAAACCCCTATGAAAATGTCGCTTTCAGCTAAAAGGAAGCGAACATTTTAGAGGTCAGACTTTTCCAAGTATAAACGACAACAAAGACAGCTCGTAGAATGTTTCCAATGCCCTACTTTCAAAATGGCGGCCATTGGCGGGAAAGACGGCTAAACCCTTTATCGATCATCTGTCGGTTGAAATTGCACTTTGCTTGTTTCTATCGATCGATCCTGACACCAAAAGAAATGATTTACGTTTTAGATACACTGAAAATAGTTTGTCTTACCTTCAAATAGAGGAAATTTTGCTTCTTTGCCACTCGAACATGAGATAGCATTGATTACAAACAAAAAGTGAAGCTATATAGACGAGGTTACTCAGTCGAGTGTTGGTGGACTGGACTTGTGAGTTCAGTGAATTGGATCTGAGGATTGAGTCAGTGGTCGCCAGTACGGCCAGGAAAGTAAATTGTACAGTGGATTGGCGTTGAAGGGAATTTAAGAAAAACATTATTGTCGTACTTGACAACTCGGTTTTGTGTACAGCAACATAATTTCCGGCAAAAATAAATTCCAGACGTTCGCCTGAAATAAGTTCCCAAGATGTATTACGGACTGTCTTACGGACTCCGGTTAACTCGCGGTCCTGTTGGTGGCCTTATCACGGCTTTTGACGCCATTTTGACGAGTAGGCAAATACATCTTAAAAGTGTCGCTAAACAGACAAATGTATGGAAATGTCAAAACGCAACCAGATGCTTTCTAGCACATCTACATTCCTCAGTTTTTTTTGGTAAAATCCTTTGCATAGTGCCTAAAGTTTCCAATTCATGAATAGCAAGTGTTGTTACTGTCAGTATCGTAATTGTAATAAGCAGACAACATCTTGTTATTAAGCTCAATATCAGAGAACCGTTGAATTATAAGGATTTGTATGGGAATACAACGGATTTGTGTAAAATGGTAGAAAATAACAGTGTTTTGCCAATAAAGTCAACTTACCCTGTTTCGTCTTGTATTCTTTGTCATTTACCAGCTTTTCAAGCCGATTCGGAGCGATTTCGGCGAGTTAGCGTCATTCGGGCTTCTACTGTTAATCTGTATATGTTTTTATTTTTATCCTTTTCTTTGTAATTGGCACTGAAAAGCCCCTTTGGGGAAGTGGTCAATAAACGTATGTATGTATGTACTGTTAAGTGTAACGAAAGGCCAAACAGTATTTCAGCCATGTCCGAAACACGAAACGGAATAAATCCGTTGAAATCATTTCTGGTGTCCCAATTCTTTCATAGAATCAAAGTAGAGATGAATACCTATCCTTCCAGCGCATTTCCGACTCGATTGAAGCCGTATCACGTTTGCTAGAAAGATTTTCTTTCAAGTCAACTCGCTTCTGAAATTTCGAAAGACCCGCGGCCAGAACGCAATGGACACATTGAACGTTCGAACAGCACGCTGGGTAACAAAAGCTCCCTGGCACGGGGGGATTGTCCACAGGCACTGACAGATTTGTTCGCGGGGTCTCCTCGTGTCCTTTTTGTGAAGACCGTCAAGGGACCATTGTTTCCATCGACAAATCAAAATTACTACTGGACGTGTTTCCTAAATTTAAAGAGCGCGATCTATTCAACCTAAATTTCCGGTACAGAATCAAATATATCGACAACCTATTGTCCCTTTTCCCGGAAATTTGGAAATTCCGGAAATTTTCTGTTCCATAGGTCATACCATTTCGCCAGATGCTCAGCCCATGTTTCTTATGGGATTTAAAAATTACACTCGCGTTTTCTGAATAAATTTGCGATAATTTCTACTCATTTAGTTTGTGTTATGTAAGTAACGGATCCCCGTTTTCACCGTTGATTGAAGGTCCGCGCGCTTCGCGCTTGGGCTATTAATCAAAGAGAAAAAACTTGATCCGTAACTTAAATACGGACCTCGACCTTGGTTAGTAAGAGGTGTGCAAATAATAGGCGTGTGTGATATTTTATCTGTTGCTGTTATCTGTAATTATTTCATTCAATTAATCTGTTGATTTTAATTTTTTTACCGGACATGGGAATGCTGGTGATTCAACAAGTTTCTACTCTTCGTATCTTTTTTACGGGTGTTCTATATATGACGAAATTTCACTTACAATTTTAAACAGTTACAATAGATACCTGAAAAACATAGGCTAAAGTTACATAAACAAAAACGTTACAATTTGAAATTTGAAAATACAACTGGTAAATAGGTATAAGCAAAATAGCTAACGTTACAACGTGAAAGACGAAAATAAAATAGGTCACAATGAGTTTTTTTACATAACTTAGGAAGATGAAAGACGGAAAAAATGTTCATGTCTCACCTCTTCTATTAATACCTAAGGGTTCAAGGGCTCTGTCGATGAGGTATGCCTCTCTAGCTTTGTGTACACTGTCACGATTAGATTTGATGAGTTCGAGAGGAATAAGTAGCATGTCAGAAGCGTTATGGCCATTAGAAAGAAAATGTTCTGATCAGAACCTACTGGCTGAGTATGAAGACTTGTCAGATACCAGGATATATTTAACAGATAACAGATGATGTAGCGAGGGATGTAGAGGGTGGAAATCTTCCAGATTATAAATTATTGCGAACGTAGTGCAAAATGTGTTGGCACGCCCCATTCCAGACCTCCCTCTTCAGTTGGGTTATACCCCCCCCCCCCCCCCCGGGAGGTGGGTACTTCCCTATATAAGCTATATAGGTATGCGCTGCTCCAAAGGGTAGGGTTTTTGGACCGTTTTGGTCTGAAAACGGGCACAGATTTTGACCATAATGGTCTTAAATCGGGTATGGTTTCCAAGGGAACCACGGGAGCGTATAGACGTATTTGTCTTTTCAACTCCAAATGAAAAGTAGAGTACTTTGAAGAGAAGTATGAAAATATATCATTCGAGCTGAATTTTAGGGTGAATTTTACTAATTCTAGACTTCGGTACAAATACGAAATTTAATTACTAAAGCCAGGTCTGAAAACGGGCGTGGAAAATGGCATGTTTTTTTTTTTAAATAGGGTCAGGATTTGGAGAACCAGACCGCACACTCCGAGGCGTACCCCCACCGGAGGGGGGAGGGGTTGACACGTTACTATTCGCTTGATGCATTAACCAGGAAAGAAACTACGTTTTGTTCTATTGGAGATGTTGATTATAAAAACCCCTCTAAAAATATGAACAATATTACAGTAACAAGAGTGGGCGTCTATTCTTTAAACGATTTCAAATCAACCGTTAACTTTTTTTAATTTTTTTTTATAACGACATCTGCAACATCAACAGTAATATTAAACAACAAACTTGCTGTGTTGCAAACTCGAACGAAACATACTTTAAAACTCTTTCACTTCATTAAACGGAAAAATATTTGGCCAATGTCAAGGCTTGGCTCTTTTTCGCCCAGGAATAAACGCTCGGTGGATAATTCTTAATCGATGTTCTACAATTTCCCATCGCCCTCCAGAACTCTAAAAGACAGAAACTGTTCAAAGCATAAACTATATACAGAGTTTGACAGTTCCACGCAATACTTAATCACCTTACTTCCATGAAAAGACCTCCAATTTCTTATCCGTTTACCAACTTAACACATACCACCAAACACCAGGTGAATGTGGACACCTCATTATTACGAGTTAAAGGTATTCATAATAACAGGGTTTTACTGCACAGTTTATCATTGACAATGACTGAAAGAGGAGTGGAAAACAATGACACCCTAGATTTGTATTATCGCCAGTGATACCTAAAGATTTCCTTAGCCCACATTTTTAGATGCGTGAAAACTAAAAAATGGAAAACTCCTGTGGACTTAAAAGTTACACAAATGCATGAAAATTACTCGTAATAGTGTTTGTCTAAACAAGATGTCTGTATGAGTGGACTAATTTCAAAGCAAAGTACATTTTCAGACCATAACAACGAGTTTCCATATCAAGCGAGTGTCTCTAAAGCGAGGTCAACCTAAATTTTTGTAACTGGAAACTTCATGCTTTCCTCTCTTTTATTTAATCACATTGAGATGTGGCAAATACTTCACCAGCAGATTTTGAAATTTTCAACTTACACTTACACGAAAAAGACAGGCCTAACAAAAACTTGAGAAATGATTTAAGGTAATCAATTGCAATATGATTTTCATAGTGTTCGAGAGGAAGCACGTCACCGCTAAGCTCCCGATCACAAATCCACCAGATGTGTTGCTGACAATAGTGTGATTTGCCATTGAAAATTTTGCAAAATAGGGGTTTGTGTCAGTACGTTATCTCTACTACAATTTGCAGCAATCTTGCGGGCATTTTTATGCCTCCTAAAACTTCTCAATTGGACAGAACACCTGCTCTACCGCTTGCATCTGGAAGCTTTCTCTCCAATATGAACCCTTTCATGTCTCGTCAGATCTCCTCTTTGACTAAAACACTTGCCACACTGTTTGCATCCATAAGGCATTTCCCTTGTATCGTCTCTCCTTAGATGACCTGCATCTGGCACCAGAACACTTGGCACACTTTTTGCATTAATAAGGTATCTCTCCAGTATGGACTCTCTCAATGTCTCCCTAGAGTTCCTGCTTCACTAAAACAATTGCCACACTGTTTGCATAAGGTTTCTCTCCTGTATGGACTCTCTCATGCGTTCTTAAGTTTTCTGTTTCACTAAAACACTTGCCAAATTGTTTGCATTCATAAGGCTTCTCCCTAGCATGGACTCTTTCATGTTTTCTTAGGGATCCTCCTTCACTAAAACATTTGCCACACTGTTTGCATTCATAAGGTTTCTCTCCAGTATGGACTCTTTCATGTGCCTTTAGGTGTTGTGCACGACTAAAACACTTGCCACACTGTTTGCATTTATAAGGCTTCTCTCCAGTATGGACTCTTTCGTGTGCCCTTAGGTCTCCTGGACGGCTAAAACACTTGTCACACTGTTTGCAGTCATAAGGCTTCTCTCCAGTGTGGACTCTTTCGTGTTTTCTTAGGGATTCTGCTTCACTAAAACGCTTGCCACACTGTTTGCAAAGATAAGGCTTCTCTCCAGTATGGACTCTTTCATGTTTCGTTAGGGATCCTGCTTGACTAAAACACTTTCCACACTGTTTGCATTCATAAGGCTTCTCTCCAGTATGGATTCTTTCATGTGTCCTTAGGTGTTGTGCACGACTAAAACACTTGCCACACTGTTTGCATTGATAAGGCTTTTCTCCATTATGGACTCTTTCGTGCGTTCTTAAGTCTCCTGCTCGCCTAAAACATTTGTCACACTGTTTGCATTTATAAGGCTTCTGTCCAGTAAGGACTCTTTCATGCATCCTTAGATATGCTGCACGACTACTGACATAGTCGCCACACTGGCTTGGATTCATAAGGATTCTCTCGAATACGGACTGTTTGCTTTGATAAGTGTCTGTAGATTGTGTGCTTGTCTCTGATCCTTTAATCATCTTGAAACACACTTTACTTTCTTTATCTCTGAAAACTAAAAAGAAACAAAGCGTTTGAATTTCAGTCATAATCTGATAAGGACACTGTTTGGGACCAAAAGTCAGTTCAGTTAAGGTAATATGAAATGGCCTAAGTCATTAATAATTGCTTCATTGTTTGTATAACATTTTTCCAAGTTTCTTTATTTGAGTAATTTGCGTTCCCACCAGACATGGCAAGAAGTGATTAAATTTACTCATATTTCAAAGTAAATATTGCAAGCAATTACGGAGTAACAAGTGGATCCTAGGTCTTGTGCAGGTATGGTGAACTGTCTTACATTATAGTATACACTTGACGTATGGTCTCCAGGGAAACAGTTTTGTTTTTCCTTTTGTCTCCCGAGGGACCAAACATTAAGTGCTTTGTTGTACACTTAGATTTTCCCTTCAACAATCACAGCAAAACAAACAAACAAACAAACAACTGAGAGGGCAACAACTGTGAAATTGTATCTGGGTCGGGATAGGTATTTGATCAGGGGCACATAACCAAGAATCAACCAATCACAGTGCTTGTTTTGTTGAGTGAAAGTCTAGGTATATAACAACAACCTTTCTCTAACTAAACAGCAGCCTTGATCACCACCAAATGATCTAAGTGTTGCCTGGAACTGTTGAACTTTATTCAACACTGGAAAAGCTGGAAAATGTAGCGAAAATAATATTGTTTGAGCTTGACTTGAACTTGACTCATGACTCAAATTGACTCAGGCTTGAACTTGACTCATGCTACTAGTAAACTCCTCAGAAATGCCTGTAAAAGTAATTTGTGAAACAAGCAACTTATATCAGAATTTGTAAATAAATTGTTGTTGTTGTTGTTGTTGAATGTGTAGGCAAGGATTTCTACTGAAAAGCGGCAAACTGGGCAACAGCAACAATACTGATGATGAATCATTCATGACACTGTGGACCATTCTTTAGTGACATCTGCTATGAACGTGAAAGCACTTAAAGTCTGGAGGAGAAACTCAAGATATATTTAATTTAAGCTGGACTTAAACTTGACGAGTTCCATGTTGAACTTTACGTCTGGTATGAATAAAAATAGGATTTTAAAGATTTGTAAAATTCTAAAAAATTCGCGTTTCATGCAAATCGAAAAATTTTTTCGCGGACGTTCTTCGTGTAATGTAAAGATTCAGATGAGAATATAAAAAAAATTCCGTTATGGGCACTTTAAGATTTTATTGTCCAACATGATCTTATGTACTATTGTGTTGTATTGCTTCCTTTAAATCAGCATGCCATTTTTTCTACATTACACTAAAAGACCAATGGAATTTTAAAAGCAAGTTGAAAATTCGTTGATATCAATATTGCCTGGAAATCTTTACAAATATTTTTGCCTTTAAAAGTCTTTTAGTGGGTATGGATGGCCTGTGCAATGAAACGATACAATGGACTGAACCGTTTATAAAACCAGGATCATTTTTTTGCAGATTAAGACACATTTCATGCACATATGAAGTGACCAAAATATAAACATTTGACAATATCTTAATGTTATGATACCAGAATAGTGAATTTTGTTTGCAATTACAGTTGGTTTACATCCATTGGATAATGATTTTTAAAATTTGGTAAGGTTCTCCCCATTTGGCATAGAAAATATATCTATCAACTGAATACTCTGTTGCATGTGCTATGATCTTACAATGCTGACATGAGGCAGCACTAAGTTATCACTCAATGGTTAATCTCGGACTGCCTTTTGTAAAACGTCCTTCTAAAACCCTAAACAGGGCCAAGTTGTTAATTAAATGCCAATTTCTAGAATAAAGCTGGTCAAAAGTGAAAACCGGTGAAAGATACATGTAAGCACAGGTATAATGACAACAACTCAGCAGCACTGGACAGGCATGTGTCATCTTGTCCTTGTCCTTTTTTCACAAGTGGGAAGTGATATGAGATAAGCACGAGAAGATCAAAAACACTGCATGTGTCGTGCTGGTTTACATACAATATTTCTAATGTGATACTTGAGCTTATGTCTATACCCATCACTGTGCCCCTCAAGACCAGCTTAACCAAGTATGTCAAGTACATGTATGTCTGTGTCACTCACTGAATAATACATCATTCTCATGCATTCACCAGGGCTTAAAATATACCATCACATTTATTTCATTGAACACACTTCATTAAAAGTGTGCTATGATTTTTCAATGCTGACACAAGGCAGCACTAAATTATTGCTCAACATGCTAAACCCCTTAAGCCCCTGTGGGGATAAGAATCTAATTTCTCCTTACAATGTCAGCACTTGATCAAACATAAACATAATGAGAATAAAGGAAATAATCACTAAAGATTAAATGTTGTTATGTTTAAACAAATTCTCCCAACATGCTAATTAAAGGGGCACAGACACGATCTTTGATCATTTACTGTGTTCTTTCACAGTCAAAAGTCTATTGTTTTCTTTCAAATTAAACTGGTGCAATTGCCACCAGAGGATCACTTGAATTATACTAAAAACAATGCGGGAATGGGGCTTTATGATACATTTTGTAGGTATTTAAACCGACTATCAATAGGATAAGAATGATTCATTCTTTTGTAAGTATGATTTTCACTGCATCTTGGTGATTAAAGATTACATCAAAAAATTGCCTTCAAGAAAAAAGTACCTGTAAAAAGTATGAAGAAACATGTATCACATGTTTAAGGAGGTATAGTGAGTGTGGCCAATGTGCAAGCCAGCGAACCAGCGAGCCAAACGTGCGAGCCATGCGAGCCAGATGTGCAAGGCATGCGAGGCAGACGTGCGAGGCATGAACAAAACATGCAAGGCTTGTGAGGCATGAACAACCCCCAAGATAAATGCTAACCGTTAAGCTAACCAGGGAGCTATTTAAGCTAACCTGAGTGCTATTTAGGCTAACCAGAGTGCTTTTCAGGCTAACTGGAGTGTTTTTTAGGCTAACCTGAGTGCATTACACGTCTGCCTCGCATGGCTTGCTGGCTCGCAAATTGTCAAGACCCAGGTATAGTATACATGTCTTTTTTGTTTTAAAGTTGAAATTTGTAGTTTTATTTTGTCGAATATAAAAATGGTCAAACAATCAATCAATGGCTTTACGAACGTTAAATTGTGAAATTTTGAACCAGTCTTCCTCATGGCCTAACTTTAATTTTTTCGTAAGAAAAAAACATTTTTCAAAACCTTGAGCTTGGGGTACAGCTTATCTGCGAGTGTGACGTAAACACAAGTGTTTACCGTAAATTGTTGTCAAAAAATTAACGGAGGCATTGCATGAATCCTAATATTGAAGTGAAACAATGGCTGTTGAAGCTAAATACTATATACAAGGATAAATAAGATGAAGAACAATATAAACCCCAGACTGATCGTCATGACTAAAGCTGAAAAATTTTGGCAAAATTTTTGAAAATCATTGAGCGGCGTGGCAGGGTGCTCTACGAGTGACTGTGCCACCTCAGGAAAAATATGAGAATGAGAAAAATAGGCAGTCTCAGACTGCATGTGTCTACTGCAGTACTGGTATAGAAATGTGATATAAAAGAATTGAAGAAAAGGGAAATAAGACTAAAATGAAAACGAAGAGGGAGGAGTGGAAATAGGATACAGATAAAAAGTGGTTGTAAAAATGTTGCACAGAATACTGGTGAGATTGAGATTAAGCTGGTATCGTTTACCACAAACATTTTGTATGAAGAGAACTGTAACTTTATTCTAACATAAACAATATATTATATAATCTTACAACGTGTACCACAACTTTGTACTGAAAGCAATGCAGCAAAGTTCTAAACATAAAGTACTGAAAGCAAAGTTCTAATCTGAAACATAGGCATAAAATGCAACAGAAACTATTAATTAATCTATACTGAACTTCTGAATGGCAAGTATCATTCTTTAACCCTTTGACTCCTGTCGTGTTACCATAGTTTTCACATAAATTAACTTTTTCCTAGAGCGGTTAAAAATGCGCAGTAGATAAATAAATATTGTTGGCTTCCAAAATTAACTGCATATTAAACTGGAATGATTAAACAAATGTTTTCTGATGTAAAATAATATGGTTACCTATTAATCATTTGCCGAAAAACATACTTGAACGCAAAAATTGCTAAAATTCACGGCATGTTGATGAAGACCTTTGGCATATCAAATTTCAACCCGCTTATGCAAATTATTGTCCTTGGTTACGTATCTGTCGCTTCTCAAACGCATATATGAATTGACAAAGACACAAACATCAACAAAAAGCTTTTCCAACAAAACATTTTATTGAAATAAACGATGCATTTGCTATTAGAGGCAAAAAAACTTTTAGTTTTTTTGCGTGCGTGCAAACATGCATGTAAAATTTGAAGACACTCCGTGTTTGTTCAAAGAGATCACTCGCAGTATTAAAATTCGGGCATGTTTGCAATGAAAATTACAGAAGTTACAGAATTCTGGTTCAAATCATCACTTAAACTATTTGTAAAAAGCAAATCAACATCGGAAAACATCATTTACCGTATTGTCGCAATTGTCCTGATCCAGAAATACAATCGCTTAGATCTCGGTCAGTCGAGGATTAGCGTCGGCTTTTGATAGGATTCCATTTAGGATTCCTGTGGCATTTACACTCTTACACTCTTTCACTCAACCCCATGACATAGTGTCTACGTTTCTCTAGAAGCCGTAGACACAAAAATCAGCATTTTGATATTTGACTTTAAGGGTTAAGTTATGGAAGAATAGTGGAAATATCTTGCACTCCCTTTTGTAAAAAGAGCAAAGTTCTAAAACCTCTGAACAGAGCTTAATTGACCCTCAAATGCAAATTTCTGAAATAAACCCTGGTCACCAGTGAAAACCAGTGTGGGATAAGCACAATGACAGCAACTTGGCAGCAATGTACATGCAGGTATCACCTTTTGGTTGTACTAATTTCACAAGTAGTAACTGGTAAAAAAAGCACAAGAAAATCAAAAGCACTCCATGTATCATGCTGGTTCACCCACAATACTTGAGCTTTTGTTAGTGAGGTTATCTCACATGATTTTATTACTGTTTTACTGGAGAAATGCCACACAAGCTATCGATATTGCATCACATTTCCAAACCACTTATTTCTTAATCGAAACGTTAAAATAATTATCCAGTTTTATTAACAAATCCAAATATAGCTCTGGTGGAAAAGTTACTAGGTGCGACGACCAAGGTGGAAAATATTATACATACATAGAACAATAATTATTGTTATTGGACGAGGTTGAGCAAAATATCACGATTTGTCAGTGGCAAGCAGATCAATAATTTGTCAAGGCCGAAGGCTGAGGCAAATAATTGATCTGTGAAAGAAATATTATAAGAATTTTAGGATTCACAGTATTTAAGGAATTTTGAAAGCCAAAAAAAGGGGAAATGTATTCATTGACAAAGTAACCACACAAGAGTGTGGTTTCAATTATACATAAGCATAATATTCGTTGCAGCAAAACACTATTGGACAGTATTGAATATGAGCAGACTATTATTTGTGCCCAAGAAAATTCTCTGGGCACCAAACTTTTTTGGCAGCAGCACCTAATACTTCACTTGTTTGGCTCCTAACTTTTCAGCTTTAGGGCTTGTGGGCTCCTTGAAATATTTCAAAGGCAGCAGCCTTGTTTGTTACTAGTTAATATGTTCAATTTTGTTATTGTCTCTTATTATCAATGTAATTGTTCTGGCAAATGCATTATTTAAACTAAACTAATGAATAATATGAAGGGCTGAGAGCATAACCGACTTATGTCGAGTTTTAGCCCGGTTTTTGATTTCGCTCGGATTTGTCCGAATTTTTGCTCTCCCAGGTTTTAAAAACATTTCGCGGTTTTACAATATCGTGCACAAAACTCCTTGAGAAAACCAAACACAAACAGCGCAAAAACCACTTGCTTACTATTTCTCTCTTGTTAATTCTACCACAGAACTTTACTTCTCTCTCCCACCCCCTCCCCCTATGCAATGACAACCGAAAACAGATGAAAAAACCACTCACTTACTGTTTCTCTCTTCGTAATTCCACCACAGTTACTTCTCCCTCCCCCCCCCCCCCCTTCCCCTTATGCAACATTGATTTGGAAGGTGATGCTTGCCAGGAGACTGTTTGTGACCCAGAAAACAACATTGAGTTGGCGGCGGGGCAATGTGGTTTGCTTGTTTACCAGTGAACGCGCTTGGAAGGGTAATGTTGTTAGAGATGTTGTCCACGTCGTACTCGTCGGTTAAGAGGACTCGGACCGCGCGTTCTTGTTGTAAGGTGACCGTGCGTATTTGGGAAGTGGAAACATTGGAATGTAAGTTACAGCTTGTGGTCAACCAAGTCACATGGTGCATATTTTTGCTTTGTGCATTAACAAAGTCAAGAAAGTTACTCTTTTTAGCTGTAGGCTAAGTGTGGCGCAAATAGCTTTAGCGTGATTTCACCAAAATGCTAGTTCCAATTTTGTGTTTTCCCTTCGAGGCGATTGAACCAACTAGTAGCATAAGGAAGTTCAAGCAACACCATCACATTACACGTATTTCATTAACATAGTTGTAACTTTTCACTTAACAGTTAGGGAAAATAAGTGCACTTCATACAAAGGTCACTCTCTTGAAAGCCAGTAAGGCCGTAAGTCACACAGTGCGTGACATAGAACTTGTTTTCTTTCAATGCGTAACAGTTCTCGCCCTCAGTTCTTGCTTATTCAAATCGTGTTCCAGGGAAGGAAATGGTTTGTTTCGAGATAAACTTTTCTCTCAATGAAAAACCGATTTGTTGCCCTTCTATTCTACCCCTTTTGATCACGGCAAAAGTGCGTCTTAGTACTTTGGCAACAGTTCTCACCCACATCGCAATAAAGAAACTAATTGTATTTTGAATTATTTTTATGTAATGGGGCGAGAACTGTTGGAAAATAGATTTTCTCTCTGAAATACATTTAGGAAAGCATTTCAACATGGTGATCAAATAATAAACAAAGCATTTATGTGCTGCCAAAGGTAAAACATTGCCAACGAACATATATAAATGACTTTCTAGTGGTGAGAACTGTGGCCGAGAAATGTACGGACATTTTGATGACGTATTGTATCTGTTGTGCGTTTCTTACATTCCTGTCACACACGTAGTAGTTTGTAACAGAATCAAACAAAAGCGTAACAGAATTCTTTTCATTTCTCCCGCGAGAAACACCGCTTTCGTGTGCCGTGGTTCAAAGACCACAAGTTTATATTTAATACAAATATTAATACTCAATACATTGTCCTTTTGGTCATAGTGACTATAATGTTATCGATTTTTCATTAGAAGATGGTAACAATTCCCAATAGGAAACACGAATCGGCGGAAAAAAACACTAGACAATGTTTTTCAGTCGAATTGGAGTTCATATGCAAAAATTCGGACAAATCCGAGCAAAATCGAAAAACGGGCTGAAATTCGACATAGGTCTGTTATGCAGTCAGTCAGTCCTTCATATTAAAAACGGTCAGGGCAGGAAAGAAAACAAAAATATTTAACAAATATTGGCCAAAGGCAAAGTAAATACCAGTAATTATTCACCAATATTTACTGACTCTGAGGCAAATGATCACCTGAGTAATTATACTAAAGCAATTATTGTTTTAGTATAATTACTCAGGTGATTATCACAGAAAACAAGAACTGTCCAAAAAAATGTCAATTTTGTTTGTTTGTTTCAAATTGTCACACATCAATGAACAGAGACCTACAGTCTGACATTCACAAGGTCAATGGAAATCACATTATCAATCAATAAACTGCTAAGGTCCCAAACTGAATGCCAGTATTCTTAAAGTGCCCCTAACCCTTCAATTTGTTTTCTTTTGGTAGATTTCCATATCTTTCAAGAACTCATTTTCGAAAAAATTTTTGAGAAATATTGAATCCTTTTTTTTTTACGAGCGCTAGAAGTGAAGGCAGTCTTGTCGATATTTTCACCTATCGTTCGCATTAGTCCCCCACTCGGCCAAACATGGAGCGTGACGTAAGAAAAGGACATCGTGCAAAAATATCCGAAGATTCGCGGTAATGCTTCAATTGTAAACAGAGAAAATGGTTGGAAAATGTGTGGTTTTTGGATGCAGCAGCTCTCGAAATGTAGAGAAAGGAATCAGCATGCATAAAAGGGGTGTCGAATGGTCCTATTCAATTTAAAAGTGCTCGCAAAAATTGGCCTTTGCTCGAATTTCTCGCAAAAATTAAACGGGTGCTCGCTTGCTCGTGCTCGCAAAATTTTTGCAACTGCTCGCATGCTCGCACTCTCGTTAACATGCACTCGATTGCTCGAGATTTCGTTAATCCTATTAATAAAAGAGAGATTCCAGCTCGCGGAAAATTTACGAAGTACTCGAAGTGCTCGCTGCTCGCTATCTCTATTTTTCTAAAGTGCTCGCTGCTCGCCATCTGTATTTTCTAAAGTGCTCGCTGCTCGCAAGAAAAATTTGACAACAGCTCGTGCTCGCAAAAATAAACACAGTGGTCGCATGCTCGCAAATGCTCGCAAAGACCATTCGATACCCCTCATAAGATTCCTTCTGAATCCTTCTGGTGTCCTTTTCTTACATCACAGTGTCAAATATCGGACGCTTCTCATTGGCTCGTTCCTAATGATCCCACGAGGGGAAAAATTTGTCCAGCGGGGCTTAAAGGGCGCAAAAATTTAAAAATTTTAGTAACTTCTAGCGCTCGTAAAATAAAAAGGATTCAATATTTCTCAAAATTTTTTTCGAAAATGAGTTCTTGAAAGATATGGAAATCTACCACAAGAAAACAAATCATTATAAAGAAAAAATGTCATCTCAAAATCAAATTTAGGGTTATAAGTCAATACAAACATTTTATTGGAAAGAGTTAATGGATAAAGGACAAATCTTGCACTGATTGAAACAGAAATTCTTACTTCAGTCAAACTGCAGCCATGTGGTAATATCTATATGCTTAATTTTTTTCTTGGGGTGGGCTATTTAAATTTTTAACTTAAAATCATGAGAGACAAGATGCCCCTCTAATGGCATTTTCACGGAACGCTTAATGTAGCCCAATTTATTCCCCATTGTATGCTTCGCAGATTTTTAAAAACTATCCTCCCTTCGCAATTGAAATAATTGAATGGTTTTATTCAGAGAGACTGCGTGATATTGTATCGTTGTGTTACTGGGAATCATACCAGAAATAACTCTGAGATAACGTCATAACCCCTGCTTGAACTGGTCTGGTTTCCTCCGCGTTGAATTATTCGATCTGTCAGATCTGTTTGTAAAAGCATAGTTTCTTCACTGTGAACTCTCCCAATCTTCACCGTTTAAACTATTGTGTACTACTTAGAAGTTATTATTTCGATTTACCGCTTGAAAAACGTTTGTTTTCTTTCCCAAAACAACAGCTCAGAGACTTAAATTCATACATGTGGCCGCCATTGAACGAAAACAATCTTCTGAAATGATGATTTGCTTTGACGTAACACAAGTAGAGATGAGTGGGTCCCCTCCCTCGTGATATACGCACCGATAACGGCTTTTGATTGGGCCGTTTTCGTTGAAGACAATCAGAACAATAGATCCCTTCTGGGAGAGAGTAGAATTTAATGTAGGTTTAATGAACAAATCAGATGATGATTTGACGTCACACAGGAAGGGATGAGTGGGTCCCCTCTCTCGTGATATGTGCCTAAATAATAGATTTTGATTGGGCCGCTTCTGTTGAAGACAATCAGAGCAATACATCCCTACTAGGGGAGGACATATTTTAATGCATAAATTAATGTGTCAATTTGTGACTACGAGGAAGAAAAAAAAAAGATACCCGACCCAAACCTAGACACAGCCTGCCATGTGGGCATTCCGTGTTATAACCGCACTAACAAAAGCTCAAGAATTGTGTGTGAACCAGCATGATACATACAGTGGTTTTGATTTTCTTGTGCTTGTTTCACCAGTTACTACGTGTGAAATAAGCACAATTAAAAGGTGATACCTGCATGTACATTGCTGCCAAGTTGCTGTCATTGTGCTTATCCCACACTGTTTTTCACTCGTGACCAGGGTTTATTTTAGAAATTTGCATTTGAGGGTCAATTAAGCTCTGTTCAGTGGTTTCAGAACTTGGCTCTTTCTACAAAAGGAAGTGGAAGATATTTCCACTTTTCTTTCAGAACTTTACCCTTAAAGTCAAATTTTATTGAAAATTTGTTGCAGTCATGAGATAAACTTAAACAACAACTGAAACAGTAATGGACAAACCTCACAACCAGGCTCCAGTTGTTCAAAGGCCAGATAACTTTATCTGCTGGATAAGGCACTATTCAGGGTCTAAAATATACTTTACGTTAAGCGTTGTCCAAGGTTTTCATACACTTCCAGTGTGCATATTGGCTTATACAAGAGGAAATACTGAAATCTTTGCACAGATTGAAACTGTCGGATACTGACTTTTCCACTGGATAAGGTTAGCCAGCCTTTGAACAACTGGAGCCAGAAGCAAGAATTAAAAAAGCAAAAGTACTAGTACCCAAAAATGAAAAAGGAGCATTGTTGTCCAGGCTAAGATGCCGTGGAGACTGAAAAATTTGAAATAAACCAAATAAAAGAAACCATGTCTCCCGCTTGGTGGTTAAGACAAAAAGATCAAATCGATAGACCTGAACCATCAAAGACAACATAGCAGAGTTCGTGAAGCTCTTTTTTTCACAGATAAGAGACACCAGAAAAGAAAATTTCGGCAAAGAATATGAGCCAGCAACGTTGACAGCCTAACAAAATGGCTTGGGAAGATATGTGACCCTCCACGGGAAAACAGGGACAAAGGTGATAGCACGCTCACAAAACGCTAACACAGCACGCTTAGCGTGTCTGGTTTCACGGATATGCGCATACTAATTTGCAGAACAATTTAGAACACACTACCTTTTGTTTGGAAATAGTTAGCTCGCTAAGCCTTTTGTTTCGATAAGTGTGCTCGATGTCACGCTTAGCGTGCGTTTTAACACGCTAAAACTTTCGAGAACACGCTTGAATAATAACAGAAACAACACCAAGTCATTTGAGCTGTCATTGTTGAGACGAAAGTTTGAGCAAAATTCCCAAATAAACGCGCCTGATTTGCGTTCAATGTGCAATCCCTTTCGAACTGTGAATTAACAATGAAGGTCAAAATAGCAAAAATATTCATTTTACTTACTTAAACCTTGATGTCGAAGATACAGCACATCTATTACGTCTATATTGCCGACCAAAAAATTGCCGAAGAAGTCTACGGATATCAGGCACGTCATTTTCAAAGTTTATTGAATACTTTCCAAACAATAAGAGGCTCCTGCGAAGACAGCTGAGCAGCTTCTAGTTTCCAACGAACCAAAATGTCATCCAATTTGCTGTGACACAAGTGACGTGACAGAGGCGCTTAAACTTGCATAATATTTTTCCCTTCAGATTTTAGAACTGAAACATTAATTTTCTTCGATTTGGCACCCGTTTTGCAGCGCTCACGTGTGTCATACTTTAGCGAATTCTCTTGTTTACACTTTCGATAAATTTCTTATGATAAATGACTCTGATAAACCGCACCACATTCAACTGTATCGAGAAACAAAGTGAGCTCGGACTGTGATAGAAACCTCGCTATTTCCACTTTTTTACAGTGAGGAAACACATCCGAAATTCTTATCATGGGCAGATCTATGTCACGTGCTAGGTAACCAGAACAACATGGATCACGTTTCATTTTGCCGAAAACAAACACGCTCGATAAATTTGCTCAGAAGCATGCCTTCGTGCTGTGGGTTTTGAACGCCCTTTCCAAGTGATAGAAAATCATGTCTGAAATTAATTTTGTTTGAAAAACAAAGCGAGGAACGTTTCTTGTTCTTTTGATGTCTACATTAATTTATTACCGGTACTTCTCATACACGTACAAATGCACTTGACGCTAGCCGGTAGAGAAAAATATCTTTTTAGCTCATTAGTAAATCATGTCAACCAAATGTGAAGAAGGATGGAGGCAATAATCCATAGCACGAAGTTTTCCGCTTTTTCCAAATAAAGGATGGCAAGTTGACAGCATGACGAAAAGGTTTTTCCGAATGTCTGCTTCAAATAAAAGTAAAGTGGTCACGCTTTGGTGTGTTGTAACACACAGCTTTTGTTTTGAAGTTTAACACGCTTTTTTGTTCGATGGATCATGCTTCTTTGTTCCGTAAGTCACGCTTTTATTGTTTTTTGCGTGTCCTGTAAAATAAAGGATTCAGTAATGAGGCAAGATTCTGAACATGCCTTAAGCGTGCTAAAATCAAATTCTTTTGTTTTGAAGTGGAAGCGTGTTGTGAGCGTGCTATCACCTTTGTCCCTGTTTTCCCGTGGAGGGTCACATATTTCATGAAGAGGCATGAAGGCGAAAAGTTCGACATTGGAGATGATGCTAATTTAAACAAAAGAAAAAGCAACTCAAAACAACTGGAAAGGGGGAAGTGCAAATAAATCAGATTCTTTTGCTTTAAAAATGCAATAATTTTTGGCAAATTTAGCTCATTTTCATTTATCGTGGCCATTTTTACAGCCAAGAAAAAGCCTTTCAAGTCAATTAATTTTCTGTTCATCAAATTGATAATCACTCTTTTAAGCTTACCTTCAAAAAAAGTTGTATCCACTGTATATGATGTATGCTCACTACAAACAAAGATAAGTAGTAGAATCAAAAATATTGTTTTCCTGCTCTGGAATCATGATTTAAAAATATAAGAAATATACAACATTGTCAGAAGCTTTGTAAACATAAATAAAAACAAAATAAACAACACCATCCAACGTCGCACGTTCATTGACAGACCTAAAATTTTGATCTGTGTGAGACGAACCCATAAGTATGCAGTGTTGCCATCTACATGACAGTTTTTCAGCATTTTGAGATGACATTATAATTGCAAAATAGCGTTGCCTCAGGGCAATTAGAAGACTCCTCAGGATTGCGATAATTCACAACAATCATTTACATGCAACCCACAATTTACTTCTTCTTACAAACATTTCTAATAATGGAATGTATGCAGAGTAAAACATGTGCTTCCGCTGTAATCACCTTGTGTGAGGTGATTATAGCAGGATATGACGCAATCTACGACCAATCAGATGAACAGAATCTCCATAATCACCTGAGTAATTATACTAAATAAGCTTATGTTTAACTAGCTGACAAATCAAGTAAATGAATAAACGTACATATGATCATGAGTAAATAAATCACATCATCGTATTACTTACAACAAATGGCAACTTGCAAACGTTGGCGAATTTTCTCAAGTTCATCCACGTTCTATTGGAAAAATTGATAAAAATATCTGTTACCAGTTTGTTCTTCAATGAACAAAATGTCATCTGATATTTTTTGCTTAAAAGCTTCTTCTATGTCCTACAGAACAAACTTCAACAGTGTTCGAGGAATGGTTCTTTGAAAATATTTTGTGCAACTGGTTTTGACCAAAACTCAGCAAAACCCCTATGAAAACGTCGCTTTCAGCGAAGCAAATATTTTAGAAGTCAGACTTTGCCAAAATTATACGACAACAAAAACAGCTCGCAGAATGTTCCCAATGCCCTACTTTCAAAATGGCGGCCATTGGCGGGCAAGACGGCAAAACCTTCTATCGATCACCTGGCGGTTGAAATCACACTTTGCTTGGTTCTATCGATCGATAAGAACACCTAAAGAAATAATGTACGTTTGAGTTACACTGAAATAAGTTTGTCTTACCTTTAAATAGAGGAAATTTTACTTCTTTGCCACTCGACCACAAGCTGTAACATCAATCACAAACATCACAAACAATAAGTGAAGCCACAGACGCGGTTACTCAGCTCAAGTGTGGGTGGACTGGACTTGTGAGTTCAGTGAATTGGATCTAAGGAGTGAGTCAGTGGTCACCAGTTCTACGGCCGGGGAAGTAAATTTTACAGTGGATTGGCGGTTGAAGAATTGAAGAAATTGGTGGAATTTAAGAAACAAAAATATTGTCGTGCTTGCAATAGCTACTTACTACTCAGAACATTAGCGCTGAGAAAAGTATTAACGAGTTTTGAATGGATCAACGAAACCAGTGCTTTGGAGTGGTTTACATCGTACTTGAGTAATTGGAAACAGCGAACTTCTTGTGAGAACGAATTATCTGAAGCTCTACCCGTCACTTTCGGTGTTCCACAAGGAAGCATCTTGGGTCCGCTGCTCTTCCTTGTATATATTAACGAGCTCCCTGCTGTTATTGAACACTGCGAGGTTTCACTGTGTGCTAACGACACCGTTCTCTACTGCTTTTTAAAAGAGCCACACCAGCTGGAGAGCAAATTAAATGAGGATCTTTATATTAAATGTAGCATTGTGGCTAAAGGAGAACAAACTTACACTAAACCTCTCAAAGACCAAATCTATGTTAATCGGAAGCAACAGAAAATTAGTTAATGTTTCCTCGCTGTCTGTATCTATATTTGATTGTGATCTTGATAGTGTAAATAAGTTTAAGTATTTAGGGATTATGCTGGCCTCAGACTTCACATGGTCTGATCATGTATAGATTATGTAATTTCTAAAGTTAATCAGCGACTAGGTCTTTTACGTAGGATTAAACATTTGTTACCTTTCACCGCTCTTCTACTATTCTACAACAGTCTTGTTCTTCCAGTTTTTGATTATGGCGATCTTGTGTGGGGCGACAAGAACAACACGACTCTTATGAACGACCTACAGGTTTTGCAGAACAAGGCCGCAAAAATTATTCTAGACAGGCCACTTTATTCGTCAGATACTGATGCCCTGGTAACTTTAAAGTGGCTGAACCTAGAACAACGTAGATCTTACCATCGTTGTATATATATTTGCAAGTGCATTAATGCACTTATGGACCACTCTATGAATTTACTAACAAACAGTGACATTCATAATTATAATACAAGGAACAAAGACATGATCAGACTACCCCGTGTTACCAGAAATTGGGGAAAGCAGAGAGTTTTCCATCACTCTCTAAAAGACTGGAATGAATTAGAGAGAGAGACCAGAAATGCACCGAATATTGCTACTTTTAAGCGAAACATGTTTGCCAGGTTTTTTAATTAACCCTATCGGTAAGAATTTTTGTAGTTTTAGCTTTTTTGCTTTTATCATTTTTTATTTTTTATCAATTTGAAGTTTTTAACCCCATCGATGATATCTTTGTAGTTTTAGCTTCTAGTTTGAATTGCTGTTTTTATCATTTTGTAATTTTGTCTTATATATTGTATTTTTTAACCTTTTGTATATTTAATCTTTATAGGACCTTTCTGAAAACCACATTTAGTGAACGAAAGCTTCCTAACAAAAGATTATTATTATTACGAAATACAGTCAACTCTCGGCGCCTTGCGGACACTTTGTCGTTTACGGACAGCAACTAGATCCCCGGCAAAAAATAAATTGCACGCGTTTGCCTCAAATAAATACCCACTATAAATGGACCCTTGTTATTAAGGATGCTAGCTCGCGGTCCCAAGGGTGTCCGGAATAAAGGGAGTTGACTGGAACAAAGGGAGTTGAATGAATGAATTCTTATATACCGCACATATCACCAAGTCTCATGGCGGTTTACATTTTTCTATGGGGTGAGATCGGACGTCAGCATGTGAAGGCGCCTCTGGCAGCCGATATCGAAGGCCAGACCACAACACCGGGAACTACGTCCCCTACTCTTGCGAACAGTGTGTGGGTTCTTTAACATCCCACAAAGTAATCAGTGAGACGGGACCTACGATTTATCGTCCTTATCCGAGAAGACTAGAAAGTCTCACCATTTGCAGATGTCATTACAAAGGCAGCACTTTTCTCCTCAGTTAATTTAAGACCCAGAGTGTTGGTCCGGCCGGGGTTTGAACCCGCGACCTCCCGTACGGGAGCCCGGTGCTCTAGAGCCAACCGGTCGGCGGTTAGTAATTGTTTCATTCAATCAATCTGTTGTCTTAATTTCAATTTTACCGCAGGTGGGAATGCTGGTGATTTAACTGGTTTCTACTCTTCCTTTCTTTTTGACGGGTTTTCTATAATGACGAAACTTTCACTTTTCAAGTATTTTAATTTGTAAAATTTAGTATTGATGGAAACTGAAAATGGGCCTTTTGCATTAACTTGTAATATGGTACAAAATCCACCGTACTGGATGGCAAAAAATGTAGTAGATTCGAACACAAAGGAATTCTTAGCCTGCAAGCAAGCTCTCTTGGGGAGAGTAACGAATTCCACGGATCCTATGTCTTCATAGATGACATATATTTAGCGCTGTCTCCGAAAGACGCGGATCTATTAGACTCTCATATACGTGATAAACGAACAGCCTGCAATCTCACTGCAGATAAGCATGAAATCACGAGTCAGTTTAGAAGTCCACGGATCCCATGTCTTCATAGATAGCATTTATTTAGCGCTGTCTGATATCTTGCAGTTAATCCGAGCCGGTGAACCAAAACAAATACCACAGAGCTAACATATCCAATTTGGCATATGAAAAACTTCTCCTTACGGCTCAGAATGATCATGAAGAAAATCTCCATTCAGTATATTTGAGTTTTTCTCTTCACGAGTAAGATTAACGTCTCATGATAAGCTATAAAGGCTTTTAGACCAATCTTTTTGCGAACTGCAGGTGTCGTGCAGGCCTGTCGACACTAACTCTCTCCTCTTTCTCCCTCCCGCCCCCCACCCCCAAGAGAGCTTGCTCGCAGGCTAAGGAATTCTATCCTGTCAAGCTTGACTTTCCTTTGATCTCGATGTCCCAGTGGAGGATGCCACGCTTTTTTGCCATCCAGTATGGCGCATTTTTTACCATGTGACCACTAAGTTAGTGCAAAAGGCCCATTGTTGTTATTGTTATTCCGCGAAAAAAAAAATATGAAAATAACGAATTCCAGCTAATAAATTTTATTACTGAAAAACTAGTTCATTGTCATGTAATTCCAGAATTTTAGTTGCTTTTATTGCACGCAGAAGATCAAGTATTTAATTAGCCTGTCAATAGATTCCCAATAAAGCTCAGTGTCATTTCTTTGTTTACTTAAAAGTAGGTGGTGGTTAACTACAAAGCCTTTGCTCCCGGGGGGAAGTACTCCTCGGAATTCTTGGTGGGGGTGTACCGCCTGGGTCTTCAAATCCCGACCCTATTTCAGACCTAAACATGCCATTTTCCACACCCGTTTTCAGACCTGACCTCTAAAATTCATACCCGTTTTCAGACCTGATAATTATGCATCAGTGCCGAACGGAAGTTGACGCAAGGAGTAAAAGTACGCTGAAATGGCATAGTTTATCTATTTCTTTTTCTCGCTATCAGTTAGTCGTTCCAGTTACGTACTGAGAAGAAAAATATGTTTGTAAGCTTTCGTAAATGTTCCCCGCCCCAAAAACCCGACCCGATTTCAAACCGTAATTGTCAAAATCTATACCCTATTTCAGACCAAAACGGCTCAAAAACCATACGTTTTGGGGCGGCACATACCTATATACCTTATATAAGGGAGTACCCCCCCCCCCGGGCCTTTGCTACTTTGACCACCACACACATTTTATAATATGTACTGTAATTATTTTATCTTGTAATCACCTGTTGTAACTATACTTTTCTTTCATGTTAAGTTTATTTAAATAGTATGAAATAAATGAACCTGAACCTAAACCAAGTACGCCTCTGTCTGGGGGTGAGAGAAAAACCCCTCGAACAGGGAATAGAGCAATGGGCCCTTTGCAGCTAATGGAGAGCAAGTTGCGCACTGACATCCGATACAAAGCAACTTTATCCAGTCACACTTGAATTTTCTTTGATAAGGATGTCCCAAAGCGTATAGCTTGCTCTCCAACATGGTGGAATTTGAACCATGTGATTTATAACAGAATAGCCAGTTATTATAAAAACAAAATTCCGGTAAATCGAAATAGATGTGCAGGATAATAATGTATGTATAATCAATGAGTAATCGATGGGTAATCAATAGGTAATCGATGAGAAATCAGTAGCATCAACGAATAATCAATGACAACGATGAGTAATCGATAGGCCACGAAATTTTTGTTCATCGGTTACCCATTATCGCCAATAATCAATGACTGATCAGTTGATTACTTATGGATGTCATTGATCATCGATAAGTTACCTCTGTTGTACCCTAAGCATTCAACGAAGCCATCAATAAGTGCACAACTGACAACTCACAATGCGCAACTAGACTATCACAATGCGCAACTAGACTATCGGAACCTACTGGCTGAACATGAAGCCTTTCCAGATACCAGGATATAGTTTGGTAACAGATTTAAATTTCCCGGCGGGTGGGACACCAAAATTAAATAAATTAAATAAAATGATGCAGCAAAGAATATAGAGTGTGAAAATCTTCCAGAATATAATTTAGTTTAAGACTTGTACAAAATTTCTTGGCATGCGCCATTCCAGATCTCCCTCTTCAGTCGGGTTTTACTCGTTACAATTCAATCCAAGTATTCGTTTACTTTTGTTTCTCATCAAGACAAAACATCCTTCGTTCTATTGGAGATGTTGATAATCACCATAATTAATAGTAACTACTTTGTCAATAACAGTAACAGCAAAACCCATTTAACAATGTGAACAATTACAGTAACAAGAAAGGATGTTAAATTGGGCGTCTTTTCTCAGAACGATTTCAAATAAACCATTAAAATTAATAGAAACTAAACAATTAACCATTATAAAGCACTAATTCAATGGTTAGGTTTTGTTTACTATTAAATATTAACAAACAACAACGCTTATATTAAACAACAAACTTGCTACATGCAGAAAACGTGAACGAAACATACTTTAAAACTCTTTCATATCATTAAACGGAACTAAACTGTTAACCATTATAAAACACTAATTCGATGGTTTGGTTTGGTTTACTTTTGAATATTAACTAACAACTGAACAATGCTAACTGGCAGCAAACTCGAACGAAACATGCTTTAAAACTCTTTTCAGATCATTAAACAGAAAAATATTCCGGCAAGTGTCAAAGCTTGGCTCTTCTTTTCCTCCCGGAATACTCGCTCGGTGGATAATTCTTGATCCATGTTTTATACCTTCCCATCTCCCTCACAAACTCTAAAGGACAGAAAATGTTCACAGCATAAACTATATACAGAGTTCGACAATTCCACGCAAGGCTTGATCACCGTACTTCCATGAAAAGCAGACCTCCAATTTCTTATCCGTTTATCAACTTTACACATTCCCCCCAAACACCCGGTGAACGTGGAAACCTCATTATTAAGGGTAATTTTCATGCATTTGAGTAACTTCTAAGTTCACGCAAGTTTTCCATTTTTTAGTTTTCACATGTAAAAAAATGTGGGCAAAGGAAATATTTAGGTATCACTCGCGATCACACAAATTTAAAGCGTCATTGTACTCCACTCCTCTTTCAGTAATTTACATTGCAGGTGTTGCTGGTCATAAAACTGTTCAGTCAATCCCCGTTATCATGGATACCTTTAGGACTGTTAAATAGTGTTTGTATAAACAAGATGTCTGTACAAGTGGACTAATTTCAGAGAAAAGTATAGACATTTAGACCATAACAACAAGTGTCCATATCAAGCGGGTGTCTCTTAAGCGAGGTCCAACTAAATTTTTGTAACTGGAAGCTTCATGATTTCCTCACTTATTTTATCACTATTCAGATGTGGCGAATCCTTAACCAGTAGACTTTGCATTTTTCAACTAACACTCAGCCAGGAAAAAGACAGGTGTGACAAACATTTTGGTAGAAAAGTGATTTAAGCTAAACACTTGTCATGTGATTTTCATAGTGTTCAAGAAAACGCGCTTCGCTGCTAAGGTCCTCTTGACAAATCCAACAGATGTGTGCTTGACAATGGTCTGACTGAGGATTTTGCAAAATAGGGGTTTGCGTTGTTAGTACGTTATTTCTACTACAATATGCAGCATCCTTGCAGGTATTTTTACGCCTCCATGCTTGGGCTTCTAAATTGGACAGGACTCCTGCAGTACCACTTGCATCTGGAAGCTTTCTGTCCAGTATGGACTCTTTCATGTGTCCTTAATTGTGTTGCTCGACTTAAACACTTCCCACACTATTTGCATTCATAAGGCGTCTCTCCAGTACGGACTCTTTTTTGTCTCTTTAAGTTTCCTGCTTCACTGAAACACTTGCCACACTGTTTGCATTCACAAGGCCTCTCTCCAGTATGGACTTTATTATGTCTCCTAAAGTTTCCTGCTTCACAGAAACACTTCCCACACCATTTGCATTTATAAGGCTTCTCTCAGTATGGACTCTTTTGTGTCTCCTTAAGTTTCCTGCTTCACTGAAACACTTGCCACACTGTTTGCATTCATAAGGCCTCTCTCCAGTATGGACTCTTTCATGTATCCTTAAATCTCCTGCTCGACTAAAACACCTGCCACACTGTTTACATTCATAAGGCTTCTCTCCAGTATGAACTCTTTCATGTCTCCTTAAGTCGTGTCCTCGACTAAAACATTTGCCACACTGTTTGCATTCATAAGGTTTCTCTCCAGTATGGACTCTTTCATGTGTCCTTAAATGTCCTGATTGATTAAAACACTTGCCACACTGTTTGCATTCATAAGGCTTCTCTCCTGTATGGAATCTTTCATGTGTCCTTAAGTGCACTGCTTGACTATAACACTTGCCACACTGTTTGCATTCATAAGGCTTCTCTCCAGTATGGAATCTTTCATGTGTCCTTAAGTTTCCTGCTTCACTAAAACACTTGCCACACTGTTTGCATTCATAAGGCTTCTCTCCAGTATGGACTCTTTCATGTGCCCTTAAGGATCCTGCTTGACTAAGACACTTGCCACACTGTTTGCATTCATTTTTCCCTCCAATATGGACTCTTTTAAGTGTCCGTTGAATGTCTGCTTGTCTCTTATCCATGGATAACCTTGCCACATACAGTTTACCCTTCTTATTCTCTGAAACGAAAGAATAGAAATATTAAAAAGTCTTGGAAATATAGTCAAACCCTGATAAGGACACTGTTTGGGACCAAACATCACTTCATTTTTATACAAAATATATTGGCCTATTGCTATGAATAATGTCACTTTGATAAATACTAATCCATATTGTACTGAGAGGCTGGTAAGATTTGCTGTGATACTGGAAAGTAGTTAGAGGGAAAGATGCTCAGACATGAAACAATGTTAGAAAGAAAGTAATCTCCCACACTTGTTTACACAATTCCCTCCATTACTTAAAATATTTTCAGGTTCTGCAATCTCATCCCGTTAAATAGTCCTCGTAAACAAGATAAATTTCTCCAGTAACCTTTGCTTTTTTCGAATTTGAAACCATATATATTTAAAGTGAAATTTGTATTATAATTAATACTGGAAATGATCTAAAGGACAGGCAGGGGCATCCATTTAACCTTGGGGATGCAAAGTGAAGGGGAGGAGGGCGCTTAAAAGATAGAAGGCGTTTATTTAACAAAACAAATATGGTTTCACCAAAAATATCAAGAAATTTTAAAAACAGGAGACTATGTAATCCAGTCTATCCATTGTGACGCCTCGGCCGTCTAGATATCGATATCATTTTTCAAAAGCTCAATATCGATGTCAGAATCCTCGCTCAGGGTCGTTGCCTAGTCATTGTGAGCCTCTTCGATGTCCGAGTCAGTAATAACTTGGAAAGGTTTTGGGAGGTTTGGCTTATTCAGCACGGAGAGTTGTGCCTCTAAATACTCTGTTCCTGCTTCACACGGTTGACCTTTCTTGAAGCAATAGAATTTCAGAATTTTCAGAGCCATCAACTGCGAGATTCAGCGCACAGGACAATTTAGCAATTACATCTATGGAGAGCCTTGACCAGGCAGTCGACACCCATGCCACGATGAAGCAAGAAACTGAAGAAACTGGCTGATTTTGCTGTATTTGACTATTTCCTAGTATTTTGGAGTAATTGCCATGGGAAGCATCTATAAGACAGGAGGAGTTTATAAGAGAGAGGCGTCTAATATAAACTTAACAGCTTGGGGGGGGGGGGGGGCGTTTATTAGACAAGAGGCGTTTATTTGAGAGGGGACGTCATCATTTACAGTTATTCAAAATGTTATGTACAGTGAGTGAGACATCCAACCACACTTTTTTACACAGCATATAATACTTTTTTGATTGCTCTTTTTTTCTTTTGGTTGAGGGAGGGAGGACGGGGTGCTCAGACGTATAATAATAAAACTACAAAGACAGTAATCTCCCTCACTCGTAAACACAGTCTCCTCCATTATTTTCGAAATACTTTCAGGCTGTGCAATCTCATCCCCTTGTGAACAAGATAATTGGTCCATTTTAACCACATATATTTGCATGTCAAATCCATTAAAGAAATAATTCATTAAACTCTTTAACGAGTTTTATGTTAAATGAGACATGATACTTACAAGTTCAACAATATTTCACGTATAGCTAATCACTTAAGAGAAGTGGTGCTTTCATAACAGGGAAACTGAAAAAGGGGAATGACCAGGGTTTTACCATACTCATTAAAGGACCAGGCTCTACAATTAATAGTAGTGTTTGTAACATGTCTGTATTTTATAACTTTTAGTTTTGGTTTCCCTGTGAATCTAAGGCAGTGCCTACTTTTGCTACTGCGCATACATTCTGCGCATCTTGAGATACTCGACTTTCCTATGGGTGGTGTCTACTAATACATGTACAGGGATATTTTTGCGCGGTTTAAAACTATGCAGAGAAAACAGAACTTAGCAAGTGCTCTTGGTATCCAAATAGAAAATTTGAGGTAACCATGTATTTTTCAGAGATAATAGAGCTTCAATTTGGAAAGAAATGCCATACATTGATTTGTATTTTATTGCTTTTTAGAATAATTATTGCTCACAGTCAATCCATGTCACACGTGACCAGTATATTTTTGAAATTTGAACAGAGTTTTGAAATTTACACTTCAGTTTTGAACATCACCAACAAGGTTTCAGAGTTCTCATAGAAATTTCCCTAGTTTATTAATGACAGTATAAAGCTATGAATTTTGCTTAACATTACAGCTTACGAATTTCAATAATAACAATATACCAGTTTACCAAGTATTTAAAACCATTTTTTCCTGTTAATACTTTTTCGAAAAGATTTCCAGAGAAATGTTCAACATTCCATTCACATGTCGGACATTACTCGTACAAAGAGAAATTCAAATACAGTATTCACTTCATTCTCCCAAATACTGGTCATGGGTGATGTCAATTGACTGTAATTAGCTATAAAAAATGCGTGGTTACCCCAATTTTCTTTTTGGACTTCAATAGCCTTTACTAAGATCCGCCTTCCCCGCATAGTCATAAACCACACAAAAATACTTCTTTATTGGTAGGCACCTTCCTTAAGTCAGGTAGGAACGGGGGATCAGAAGTCAAAGGAAATGTCTTTGTTTCGACAAAGGTTACCCAAAAAAAGTGTAAAAGCATACACTACAATTCTGAAAGGTAGTCTGGGAAATACCCAATTAATTTCAATAAAAGCTCAGAATCCATACTGCGCACCATCTCAAGTCTTCGCTGTACAGTGGAGACATTCCACTGTACAGATTCTGAGCTTTTACCTTTCAGCATTGTCGCATGCGCTTCAAAGCTTTTTTGTTTTTTTTGGAGAAACAGCTGAATACTCCAAGTGTCAATGTTGCAGAGTTAAAATGGGGGAGCCAGGGGGGGGGGGGGGGGGAACAACCCTCAACCCTCCAGTCCCAGAAGAAGAAAAAATTCCTGGTCTACTTGGGGTAAATAAGTTTAATTGTCATATTGTAAAGCACCACGAACCTACAGAATTAAGCACTATTCAGTATTGTTATCATTATTTTCTGGAAATATTAACCAACGTTTCTGTGCTTTTAAAGTCTTTTAGTGGGCATGTACATAAGCCTGTGCCATGGATATTAATAAAGCATTCATAGCTTAGCTCTGCTTAATGATGTTTATCTTGATCATGAAGGGAAATACTTAAATAAACAGAATGGAGGTTTTCTTACTGATCATTCTTAGCCGTTAGGATTAGTTTTCGAAATGCCATGTGTATGCTAGCTCTGTAGTGTTCGTCCGTCGCTTGGACCACTAGAGTTTCATTCTGTCACGTAATCTGATTGGCTAACAAGAAAACAAAAGCCACTACATCACGGAAATCGTTTTGCCGCTCGGGTCCGCAGACATTATTTTTCGCCAGAGAGAAGCGTCACCCGGAAATATGTCTGCGTTCACAGGCTAGCAGAAATTAAGCATTTAGCAATAAATTAGTGCTGCCTTATGTCAGCATTATAAAAGTATAGAACATGGAACAGAGTGTTAAGCCAACAGATATTTTCTGTCTCAAACAAAGATTGCCTGAAACTACTAAATTTCCCAAATATTTCTTAAAGGCTGCCTGAAATCTTTTAGTTAATCCGAGCCGATAAAGTAAAACCTAAACAAATGCCACAGAACTAGCATACAAAATTGCATACCGAACACTATTCCTAACGGTTCAGAATGATCATTTAGCAGAACTAAGCTAGCTATGAAGGCTTTAATACAAAATAATTTATCGGCGAACTGAAGGAGTCTCGTAGGCCTGACAACACACTTTTGAACTTGGTTAGACCACTTACTTGATTTTTCATCGAGCTCGTCAATGGAGAAATCACGACCACAATATATTTTTTACAAGTGGACTGCACAGACGGAAACACTATGGGCAACGCTTGATAAATTAACAACTTGCTAAACCCTGACAGAGAAATTGACAAAAATATTCTTTTCATTTTCTACAGCATACTTGATTGAATCCTCCTGGTGCTTATTTAACTTTTCAATACCAAAAACCTTGCAAACTTTGCTAAACGCGTCTCCCATACTTCCCGTCGTTGTTTGTACACCGTGCACAAATCTTGTGTGGTGGTTCTGTGATTTTATGAGGTAAACGGTGATTGGCTTAGAATTTCTACGTCATGGAAATTGTTTTGCCGCTCAGGTTCGCAGACATTATTTTTCAACAAAGAGAAGTGACAGCTGGAAATACGTCTGCGTTTGCAGGCTAAATTTCTGCATGCAGCATTGAAATATTTGGGCACCTTATTGTACAAAGACCCTCTAAAACCTCTCAACAGGCCAAAATCAGACCTCAAATGCCAATTTCTTGAATTAAACCTGGTCACAAGTGAAATCCAGTGTGAGACAAGCATAAGCATAAGGACAGCAACTTGGTAGCGCTACACATGTATCATCTTGTGCTTGGACTTATTCAAACTTATTTTACAAATAGGAACTAATGTGAGATAAGCACAAGAAAATCAAAAGTACTGTATGTGTCATGCTGGTTTCTAATGTGATACTTGAGCTTAGATTTGTGCTTATCTCACAAGTATGGGTCAAGTATCATATAATTTTTTATCACAGGTATTGACAGAGCAATGCAACTTCTGTTTAGCATCACATTGCAAAACAACATACTTCTTAATGGCGACATGAAAATCTTCATCCATTTCCATTAACAATACTCTGTTGGAGTAAAAAAATATTGTCCCCTGTAATTGCCTAACTGTGTTGCAGTTGGCTAAGATGGATTGCAATTTGATGAGTTCTGTTCCCGCCACACCCCACTCCCCTCTACCTCTTCCACAAACTTTTGATTTATTTGCAATTGGTTAATATGTTTAATAATTTTTGTTATTACGTCTTACAATCAATGTAATTGTTGTGGCAAATGCATTAAACTAAACTAAACTCAGGGCAGGCAAGAAAACATAAAAATATATAAGCTTGTGTTTAACTAGCTGACAAATCAAGTAAATAACCTGGGGTAGTCAATCGATAAAAATCAGCATCAATAAAAAATGGTATCAATTAAATACCCAAACGAAATTGGTGAAAATCAATAAATTAATTCGGTGTGTCAAAATAGATTTTATCCTTTTTTCATGATTTTTACCCATTTATAACCGATTTTCAACAATGTTGTTATTTGGCATCAAATGTAAGTCTCACATCCTTAACCTTGAAGAAAAAGAGGTTTATGCATTTGCTTTTCCAGTGCAATCAGTAAAGATAATTAAGGACATTCCCACGAATTAAAAGCCAACATAAGATTTTGTTCATATTTTGTCAAGTTACTGCCCCATTTGTTCCAAAATTTAAATTATAAAAAGAGGGGTCACCATGCACGTTCTTTAGGCAAGAAGAATTAAAATGTGGTAATTTATGAATTTTTCAACAAAAAGTACTGTAATGGAACATTTGCTAAAACAGGAATTATTTTCGGAAGAAAATATTTAACAGCTCATAAATTATTTTCAATGTGAAATCTGTTTGAAAACTATCCCTGACCAGTACTACTGAGATATTCAACAAAATAATATAATTTGTTACCTCTGAAGGAACACCAAAAATGTCTTAAGGCTAGATTTAGGCACAAAATTTGAGATTTTTAAAGATAGGATTTTCCTTAAATTTTCATGGTACTTGACAAATGACATTGTGCATAAAATCTGAAAAGAGGAAATGGGGTCAGCAGGTTGGTTCTGCAGATATTTTTCAAAGCAGTGATCAATAAGGGACTGTGGCAAGTCTTATGAAAAACACCTTAATTTGTGTGCAATATGCAAATTAAGATTTTTATTGCCAAATGCAAGTAAGATTGAGATAATGTTCAGTAGTTAGCTTGGAGAAATAAACTTATAATTTTCATTTTACCATAGTGCGCAGTAGAGCTGCGCACTGCAAAACAGGGAAATTACCTTAAATGATTTTTCCTTTTTAATGAGAAGTAAACCCACGCGCTTGCAACAATTTTCCTGAATTTATCAATTAAGCGATAAGCTGATTAATAATATACATACAACCATTTCTGCAATCTGATTGGTGGAGAGAATCTCAATTTATCCTAAATGCAGTGCAGAAATGTAAAATTGAGTGCAGAAAGTTAAAATTAGTGCAACAAAGGTGAAATTAAAATGATTGACAGGTACGCAAATTTGCAAATTGGCTGTCTTGAAACAAAATGACGAACAGGTTTGAAGACAGTAACAGCATTTTAATTGAACGTTTAAAGGAAAATGCAAAGAAACTCAACAAAGCACAAACACACTAACTAAGAGTTTGGAGGTCTTGGACAGCACAAATGGGCTACAAACAAAATATTGAAAACTGTGAACTGGAGGCACTCCACAAAATTCTCAAGGATTTTCACTCAACATGGCGTAAGAAAGACTATACGAGCATGACAGTCTTTGCGCTGCAATCGAACGTTACCTAAGAAGGCAAGGTTACAAATACTCAATAATTAGAGACCAAGAGTAAAAAAGTTCGAAGCAAGTTCTTGAAAGTAAAGCTTGGCTAATGCGACAACAAGGTAAGCTTAAAGTCAAGGGGCCGAACAAGTCTCGGAAGTCTGACAAACACTGAATTAACTTGACCTGACTCAATATTTTAGCCTAGAGCATCGTGTTGAAGATTTCCATGTCGGTTTGGATAATAACAAATGTTGAATTCATTGAGAACCAGACTAAAACACGCCAGTCTGGACTGTTTGCAAAGCCCCAGCTCTTGAAATCCAGTCAGTTCAAAAACATGCTGAGGACATGTAACAGTGAATACTTGACAGTCCAGGGCCGTACATAGTGCGGGGGCAGAGGGGGCAGCTGCCCCCACCAGGAAAACTTATTTTTTTCCTAACTTAGGGTTTGAGTTTGCTGAGCTATTTCTTGTAGCTATATTGGTTTGAAATCACAAGAAAATTGACTAATTGACTGAAAAAACATTCCTTCAATGTGAATTCCAAATAATTGTTTTGGAACATCTTTCAAGGCAAAAGCCAGTTCGAGTTTTCTTATGAAAATAATGATTTTGTAATTTGGGCTGCCTGTGGTTTAGAATTTGGTGTGTAAATAAAGACTGACAAGCCTACGCCACTCCCTGGAGCGGATTTTCGCCTTTTAATTTTTAAATCTAGCTTACACGACTATGATTTTTCAGAGCTGAATTGGTTTGTAAGGCCTGCTCTACCCCCAAGTAATTGTAGCGGGTTTGGAGAATTTGATAGAGCCTTGGATTTAACCATCGTATGTTCAACATCACAGGTCCTTTGTGCCTAATGAGTTTTGATTTTCCTCTTCAGATGAATTCACTTCATTTTGAATATGACCACTTATTCTGTGTGTTCAACAACGGTGTTTTTATACCACATAGGGCATTTCAGCTGGGTTTGGTTTGGCTCGTTTAACTGCGTGATAGTTCTAACTGCCTTTCTTATTGCGATTTGTGTAATGTCAGGGCAGGAATTAATCATTGCTTGTATCGTGCAATGAGCTTTCTGTAGTTATTGTAACGCCGGGCCCGGCTATTAGTTTTTGTCACAACGTGTTGAGTTCCTTGCCACGGCTATTTGGTTTTTTGGTTCTCTAGTAATCGTTGTAGCGTATTATAGAGTTATGCAACGTGCCACAGTAAGAAAGGGCTTGAACTGTACGTTATTCGCGACTGTGTTTTTGCAAATGCTTCGCTCCGCTAGTATGCGTTTGAATTGTGGGAGCTCAGTGACTTTTTCCCTTTAAATACAGCAGTGCATCGACTGTGTTTTAAATTTACCATTAAATGAGAGGCAATGGTTGGTTCAAGCTAAACAGGGTGTTTATGCCATAAAAAGTCATGACAGTTAAGACAAAAGCATCAGTGTTATTTTTTTTTTCTTAAAAGGACTTAGAGGCAGCTTTCCGTGTAGGGGGGGAAAAAAAAAAGTCCAATTTAAACCCTGTCCATACGTATGAACATGTATGTCAATCAAGCTTGTCATTTTTTTAACCAATCAAATACGTGTAGGCAGAATATTAGCTGACAGACAAGAAATAAACAAAAGCTCGTTATAAATTTTTGTACGTATATTATTAACAAGTAATCACATGATTTTTCTCGTCTTTTTTGTGGTCTTTTAAAAGACCACAAATTGCACTCGCCCGTAATTTTGTCAGCCCTTCAAAATTTTACTCATGCTCATTTATTCCAAATTGCACTCAGAATCATGTGATTACCTTATGTATACAAATAGCACGAAACCAGCATCTCACCAAAGAGCAAGAAACTAAATAATAATGCTTTCCTAACGTTTCTTCTTTGAATGACAAGAAACCTTAACAGTATAATAATTATACTGTTAAGGTTTCTCGTCATTCAAAGAAGAAATGGAAATGATGTTGTGTGTTACTAATGTGCCAAGTACCATATTTTCTCGATTAAACGCCCCCGGCGTTTATTTAAAACTTGACCTCAAGGACCCGGCGTTTATTTGAAGCCGGCGTTTAATCAGGGTCCGGCGTTTATAAATGAAGTAAAATTTTCATCTTTTTTAAGGTTGATTTATTATTTCACATTCTTTGAGACCCCTTGCGCAGTTTGTCAAGGCGGGACGATTTCTCCCTTGGACCCAACCTGACAGACCTGAGAGTACCTCAGTCATAACAACAGGAACGTGAACATTGCTATATATTTTCAAGTTTGTTTTGTTGTTCAGCATACATCGCAGTTAATGTTACGCTAGACTTGTTTGTTAAGCATTTATTAAAATAACAAAAGAAGTTCACCATACAGTATGTGTCATAGCAGTGCTTTTCTAGTGAATATCTGTACTTGTTGGCTTGAAGCAAATAAACGCTGGTACCTCGAAAAAACGCCCCCAACGTTTATTTAAAAATTAGCAGTTTTCAGACCCAGCATTTAAACGAGGCCGGTGTTTAATCGAGAAAATACAGTAATTATTACTTGGCACATTAGTAACACACAACATCATTTCCGTTTCATTTTATTTGGGTTGCCATATGGTTTCTAAACGACAGAAACCTGGAGAAATCAGGAGCAGACAAACCTGGCTGCTACCAGCCAGAAAAGTCAACACTTGTGATAGTTTCAACTCATGCGTCACAAAATGCACTATTTGCATGACGTCAATTGTCATTTCTTGTAGAAATTCTTATGATAAGCTGATGTCACTGGCACAAAAAATATTCTGATATAAATTGAGGAATCAAGATCGGTAAAAATCAACATACATGTAAATCGATAAACTAAACAAGTGTGTCATCGATTCTACCGATTGATCGATATAATTGATATCAATCAAATCAGATTTACCGAATTTTATCGATTTTATCAATTGACTACGCCAGGAAATAAATAAACATTGAAGTGAACAAAAATCACATCATCATATTACTTACAACAAATGGCAACTTGCAACCGTTGGCGAATTTTCTCAAGTTCTTCCACGTTCTATTGGAAAAATCGATAAAAATATCTGTTACCAGTTTGTTCTTCAATCAAGAAAATATCATTGGATATTTCAGCTTCTTCTGTCCTACAAAACAAACTTTATTAATAATAATAATAAGAAGAAGAAGAAGAAGAAGAAGAAGAAGAAGAAGAAGAAGAAGAGGAAGAAGAAGAAGAAGAAGAAGAAGAAGTAGAAGAAGAAGAAGAAGAAGAAGAAGAAGAAGATGAAGAAGAAGAACCTTTACTTACCCTTGGCAGTGTTTATAGCAGAAGTGCTAGTGGGGCCGAGCATTAAACTTCACAAAAGAATAATTTAAATTAATCAATATAATCGAGGAATAGTTCAAACAAACAACAACAACAACAACACTTTATTAAAGCAGACAGTTACAAGTATAGTTATATACCTACCCGCAAATAGCTAAAGCTAGTGGAGACGGGTAGGTATGTCTATACTACATACATACATACAGTCGAACCTCCCTTTGCGACTAACTCGCATTAGCGACCACCTCCCGTAAGCGACCACTTTTAGAGATGATTGTTGAAAATTTTCAATTGTTTTTAACCTCCTGTAGGCGACCACATGACACACAATCTGCTGTTTCTCTCACGGGCCGAAATTGCAAAATGTGTGGCTGTAACATATCAGCCCACATCATTACAGCGGAAGCCGTAGTTAAAATCTCACAGCCGGAGCTACCGTAAGTGTCTCCCGAAATAGAAACAATTGAAACAATTGATAACATACACATGCACTATAGTGTACACTAGTACTGATATAATCTTTAATCAGGTTGAATCCCTTGTCGGAAAGAAACTCTCTTATCTTGTAAATAGCATGCATGTACATGCATGACCGGTGACGACTCTCTCTGCTCAACCTTGTATTACTTAGCAGAAAAATTGTGTCGATAAAGAACGTCAACTGGATTATGTAACAAACAAACGAAAGCGAAAGTTGTAGATGTTGTAAGCTTGAAATTTAACATTGCAAAAATGCCATTTACTGTTTGCTCCTAAATCAGGCAGTCTAAGGAAAAGTTATTACATTGGGTTTCGATAAGCACTGGCAAAAGGGTTAGGCCTCCGCAATTACCATATGAAAATTACCCGAAATTTAAACCCCTGTGGTCTGACCTCTGGTAAACGACCACCTCCCGTAAGCGACCACATATCCTTGACATTATGGGTGGTCGCTTACGGGAGGTTCGACTGTACATACATACATACATACATATAAATTTAAGATAGAAAATGTAACACAGTTACTCGAGTTTCACGCACTAAGCGATCATCAGACAGTACCGTTGGAGTTTGTAGAGTTATAATTTAAGGAGGGCGGTTGGAACGATCTTGCTTCTGATTGGCTGCGTAGAATTTATTTCCATGCCTGCATTTTGTAATTAACTCAGATCGTTTATCGAAAGATCAGATCGAAAAGAAACAAACAATTTTGTATCGTCTACGTAGCATTCAGTTCACATGACACTGTCCTCTCCAAATACATCTGGGACCAGAAGGATAATGGCACCAGTTACACGATCAAATGGTCCATTATCAAACAAGCAAATCCATATCACGGACATCCCTCGCGCTGCAATTTGTGCTTATCTGAAAAGCTCTGCATCCTATCTGCTGACAAATCTACCCTCCTCAATAAACAATCTGAGTTAATTACAAAATGCAGGCATAAAAATAAATTCTACGCAGCCAATCAGAGGCAAGATCGCTCCAACCGCCCCTCTTAAATTACAACTCTACAAACTCCAACGGTACAGTCTGATGATCGCTTAGTGCGTGAAACTCGAGTAACTGTGTTACACTTCCTATCTTAAATTTATATTTCGCTCTGCATGTTTTTGCATCGAGCACTCCTGCGACTGAGTGAAGCAATCATTGTATTGTTTCATACATACATTGTGTAGTTCCAGAAAATATCCATACCCCCACCACGGAGGGAATTTCACATAGGACCCCCCCACCCCCCAGGATTTTCCATTTTCGAGGTATTTTTTTAACCCCCCCCCCCACCCCTTCGGAAATTCCTCAAATACAGAATACACCCCCACCCCCCTCTGGAAAAGTTTTATTTCAAAAGAACGCCTCAAAAATCAGTTTGATGTGAACATTGTACTTTTTAGAAATATCAAGAACTGCCTACATGAGGAGAAAATATGCGTTATCGAAGGGCACGCGCGCTGTTCAGTTTCACCGGTAGAGTTTGCCAAAAAGCTCTTGATACTGAAATAATTGTTGTGTTTTATATTTACCTGTGGTCATTGACATCAAACTTCACCATTAGCTTCACTGAAGATTTTAAATCTAAATTGTTGGAATAAGTCCGGCAATGCAAAAATGTGTTTTCATTTAATTTGCATATGTCATGTTTACGTTTCTATGCAAATTTATAGGAGATCAAAAGGATTATCGCTTTAGTTCTACTCAATCAATATTTCTCATGGCAATCATTTAGTCTAGTTATTTTAGTCAATAGCTTTCCTATTGAATCGGAATAGCTTGGACAAAATAAGCATTAGCACGGCAGGGAGACAAATTGACCTTTCAGATCGTAACTTGAAACCGCAGACGAAATGGAGCCGCAAAACGAAATTAGCATGTTCACGTTCTTACGCAAATTTTGTATGAGATCAATAACGCATTAAAAGAGTGTTGAATTGGCTCTATTTCGCTGAATTTTGGCATAGAAATTTAGTTAATAGTTTTGGACTTTACCTTGAAATACTTTGGCCAAAATAAGTTTTAACACGGGTCAGTTTTGACAAACTGATCAATTGACCCCGGGAATTGACCTTTGCCCGTTTATAGAAAAATAACAAACAAATATTTCAATGTTCTATGTAAAATTGGGGCTTTCACTTCATAGCCATACAAAAGTTTCCCTTAAAAACATTGGTACAAATTCAATTGTAGCCAGTGAACAATATTTTTCTACACAAGAAAGTTTCACAAACAACAGTTTTATAATAACTGAGTCACGCAACGCAGACAAAGATTTCTTGTCTCACTTGGACTACTTTGCTTACAAAGGCTTATCGGAGAAATAGGAAACATGTTTTTGATGTAACAAGGGTTTCTTTAAAATAGTTAAACAAAGTTATGTCTTCAAGAAAGATCTACGAAGTTGCTAAGTTGGTAAGTTACAATTTTGAACAATTATTTCTGACATGAACATGAAGTTGACCCTCTGGAAACTTATCCAACCATTCACCCCTCCTCCCCTCTAGAATTTCCTGGGCCATTAACCCCCCCACCCCTCTGAAATTTCCAATTCCCTCCATGGTGGGGGTATGGATATTTTCTGGAACCACACATTACATATAAACATACATAAAGGTACATCGTTATTTAACAATGTAGGTTAAAAGTGAATTGGCAAGACCGAAGTCCTGATGTGGCCCTGCCTAACTACAGCTAATTATATACAATCACATTAAAATATATAAATTAAAATTAGAAAAACAAAGTGAAGTATCTTCTTAATTACAATAATAATCAGATAACTTAAATACAAACAAAAATATTAATTTCGTATCTAAAAGTATAGAAAGTCATCGTTTGTCCTTGAAACACAGCAGGACCCTCTGGCAAAATTTATGCTATAATTCAGAAGATGCTTGTTTGTCTTCAGCCCAATCTTCAACGATCTTAAGTTTGCACATTCCTTTACATGATGCGGAAGAAGATTCCATGCTAAGGCGGCTCTGTGTTAAAAGAAGACCAGCCAATTTCAGATCTTGGTCTTGGCACTTCTAAATTTAAAGAATTTCTTCAGCTGAAATTTGTTTCTGCCTTAGAAATTAAAATATTTAGATCTGCCGTATTTAGACTATGATAGCATTGATAGGTCACAACCAGCATTCTCTTAATGAAATACAAAGAGATGGGATTCCCACAGCCACAGCAAAAACCTTATGACAATGTCGGTTTCAGCTTTCGGGAAGCAAATATTTTAGAAGTCAGACTTTGCCAAAATTAAACGACAGCAAAAAACAGCTCACAGAATGTTCCCGATGCCCTACTTTCAAAATCATTGGCGGCCATTGGCGGGCAAGACGGCTAAACCTTCTATTGATCATCTGTAAAAATTGCAGTTTGCTCGTTTCTATCGATCGATCCTAACACCTAAAGAAATAATTTACGTTTCAGAAACACTGAAAATAGTTTGTCTTACCTTCAAATAAAGGAAAATTTACTTCTTTGCCACTCGATCACAAGATAGCATCGATCACAAACAAAAAGTGAAGCTACTGTACAGACACGGTTACTCAGTCAAGTGTTGGTGGACTGGACTTGTGATTTCAGTGAACTGGATCTGAGGAGTCAGTCAGTGGTCGCCAGTTCTACGGCCAGGAAAGTAGATTTTACAGTGGATTGGCGGTTTAAGGGGATTTAACAACAAATTATTATTGTACTAGACACCCCGATATTACGGACAGCAACAAAATTCCTAGCCTCCCACGCAGTCGTTTTTAGGGGAATCGTATTACCTCCTCCCCACAAACGCCGTTGGTGGGGAGGAGGTAATACGATTCCCCTAAAAACGACTGCGTGGGAGTTTGTGGGGAGGAGGTAATACGATTCCCCTAAAAACGACTGCGTGGGAGGCTACAAAATTCCCGGCAAAAATAAATTCCCACTATTACGGACCCTGGCTAGTATTAAGTAGTAAGGAAACTAACTCGCGGTCCCGAGGGCGTCCGCAATATAGGGAGTTGACTGTATTTTAAAATAACGATATCTTTATCTACCCTGAAATCAGCCTTTTTTAAAATGCTCTATTTCCCTAGTACTAATTCGTCTCGTCGTTAGATCTAGGGCTTCAGTTTGTTCAAACCATTCAAACCATTGTCGACCCCTCGGAATGAACTTTACACGACTCCGCTCTACTCTGATCATGCGCGCGAGAACAGACCAGCAAAACGTGTAAACGTTATCAAAGCAAAAATGTAGCCATCCGTTTTCAGATTTTTGCCTGATAGTGGCACGTTTCTATGTCTACAGCACTTCCAAGGAAAATGAACCTCTCAGCTTCCTTGCGTTTAAAATTCTACTAAAAGGTAAATCATCCACTAAGCCGTATTACCTCCAAGTTTCCGTGACCCTTAAGTTTCTTTTTTTTTTTTTTTTAATGTCCTTTCTTTCTGTATTGTTTTTGTTGTTTCTCGTTAATCACTTCTTTTAATGCATAGCGTTTGTTAGCGGGTAATTAATAAAACTTTGTTATTAGTCTTCATTTATTCAATTATTATTTATTTATTCAATTAGGCAACCAGAACATTGTAAGTATTGAAAATATTGTAAGCAGTGTCAGTAGTTAGGTATACTTAAATAGAAGAAGATCCTCGCAGTTTATGTTAGTACGCAACTTTTAAAAGCAGTTGAAGAAAGAGAAGAAACCCTGAAAAAAATTCAGGCTTGAACGGGATTCGAACCCATGACCTCTGCGATGCCGGTGCAGTGCTCTCCTTCTATTTAATCTTTCATCTGCAGTTCAATATATGATGCTTCATATATTCATATTCAGTTGGGTATACATATGATAAGTATTGTATGTCTTGTGAGCTTTGTAATAAGTACTGCTAATATCGAAAGTGCACTGGGGTCATAGTACAGATAGTAAATGTTCTTACCGTCGGTATCGTAATTATTATAAGTAGACTAGTCTGAGTAGTGATAATTATTATAAATGTTGGATTATGTGTCGTGTAAGATTAATAATTTAAAAAAAAGTAGATAAATCTGTTTCCAGATATTAAAGTCGCCTGCATACTTTTATTATATCTATCAGTTAATACATGCGGTGTGATTGGTCAAGTTTGCGCGCTGTATTTCACTGTACAGCTCGCTAAATTTTAAAGTTTTCCTTTCCCGCACGTCCGATTAACCTCAGAGATATAATAAATATCTTACTAGCCTCGTTTTCTTTGTCTGTACTGTAAGTTACGGATCCTCGTCTTTTCCCGTTGATTAATGGACCATGCGTGACTGGAAGCGCGCGGGTCATAAATCAACGGGAAAACACTCGGTCCATAACTTACAGTACGGACCTCGAACTCGGTTAGTAAGAGGTATGCATATACTTGCCGTGTGTGATATTTTATCTTTTGCTGTGGATAGTAATTGTTTCAGTCAATAAATTTGTTGATTTTAATTTTTTAGCGGACATGGGAATGCTGGGGGTTTAACAAGTTTCTACTCTTCGTATCGTTTTTCACGGGTGTTCTATATATGGCGAAATTTCACTTTTTAATTATGGTAATTTGTGAAATTTTGTCATTGATGTAAACTGAAAATTGTTGTTGCAGTTATTCCACGAAATAAAAAAATATGATGATAATAAGCTGCAGCTAATAAATTTTATTAAAGGCTAGGGAATTCTCATGTAATACCAGACTTTTGGTTGCTATTGTTGCAGACAGAAGGTCAACTGACTCCCTGGTACGCCTCGGTTTGATGGTGAGAGAGAAACCCTCGGAGAGGGAATAGACCAATGGGTCCTTTGCAGCTATCAGTCACATGGTACAAAATCCACCTTGATGGAGAGCAGGTTGCACACTGGGACATCCGAAAGAAAGCGGCTTCATCCAGTCACACTTGATTTTTCTTTGTTTAGGATGTCCCAAAGCGTAGCTTCTTCTCCAGCATGGTGGATTTTGTACCGAGTTATAACAGGAAATCCAGTTATCGTAAAAAAATTCCCGACAATCGTAATAGATGAGCAGCATAATAATGTGTAATCAACGAGTAATCGATAGGTAATCAATAGGTAATCGATGAGTAATCTGTAGCATTAATGAATAATTCTCCAATTAAACGAGACTTACCTGTAAGTTGAAGTTTGATTTGGACTCTATCTTGTCATCAGTCCGGAACGAAGGAGTTTGTTCGGCTATGAAAGCGTAGCGTACAATGGCTCAATAAGCAAGCGCGCGTGGTTCTCATGGTACTCCGTAGTGACGTAGGACTGATGACAGATAGAATCAGTAAAATCGATAAGCCACAAAATTTTAGTTCATCGATTAGTCATCGATTACCCATTGATCATCACCAATAATCAATGATTAATCAGTTGATTACTCATTGATGTCGTTGATCATCGATTAGTCACGTCTGGTTGTATCCTAAGTATTGAATGAAGTCATTGATAAGTGCACAGCTGACAGTGCGCAACCAGACTGTCAGAACTCCGGCTGAACATGAAGCCTGCAGATACCAGAATGCAGTTTAGTAGCAGACGATGGAACGAGGGATATAAAGGGTGGAAATATTCCAAATTATAAATAATTTCGAACCTTGTGCAAAATATGTGGGCACGCGCCATTCCAGACCTTCCTCTTCAGTTGGGTTTCCCCCCCGAGGGGGGTGGAAGGCGCGGTGGGTGGGTACTCCCCTATAAAAGATATATAGGTATGTGACGCCCCAAAGGGTACGGTTTTTTAGCCTTTTGGGTCTGATATGGTTTCAAAGGGAACCACGACAGCGTATAAACGTATTTGTCTTTTCACCTCCAAATGGAAAGTAGAGAACGAGAAGTATCAAAAATATATCATTCGAGGTGAATTTAAGGGCGAACTTTACCAATTCGGCACTAATGCGAAGCTTAATTACGCCAAAATCCGGGTGTGGATTTAAGAGGCGAGGTCTGGAACGGGTGTGGAAAATGGCATGTTTTAAGGTTTACACGTTACTATTCAATCGATGCATTCCTGCACCTTTGATAACCAGGAAAGAAAATACGCTTTGTTCTGTTGGAGATGTTGGTAATCACCATATTTAATACATACTACTTTGTCAATAACAATAACAGTAAAACCCCTTTAAAAATATAGACAATATTACAGTAACAAGAGTGGATGTTAAGTGGACGTCTATTCTCTTAACGATTTCAAATCAACCGTTAAAATTATTAGAAACTAAACAATTAACCATTATTTAACACTAATTCCATGGTTTGGTTTGGTTTACTTTTGAATAACGGCAACGTTCAACAACAAACTTGCTGTGCAGCAAACTCGAACGAAACATACTTCAGTTAAAACTCTTTCACATCATTAAAACAAAAAATATTCGGGCAAGTGACAAGGCTTGGTCCTTTTTCGTTCAGGCGGGAATAATCGCTCGATGGATAATTCTTGATCCATGTTTTATAATTTCCCATTTCCCTCCCAAACTCTAAAAGACAAAAACTGTTCACAGAATAAACTACAGTATACACAATACGGCAGTTCCACGCAAGCCTTGTTCACCTTACTTCCATGAAAAGCAGAACTCCAATTTCTTATCCGTTTAGCTTTATACATAACCCCAAACACCCGGTGAATGTGGACACCTCTTTATTCTGCACTAACTTGAAGGAATAATAACAACAAGATACCACAAATCGTGGAGAATATGGAATATGGCCTGAGGGTAATGCCATAAATCCGAAGCCAAAAACAAAGCTAGTAAGTAAGGCGAATAAAAGATTATAAATACTTATTTCGAAACAAGGCCCCAAACGGCGAGAAGGGTTAAAAACCTTTCGTACCGACCGATCGGCTGCGAAAAAGATCCTGGCGAATTGGAAAAAACAACAGAAGCAGTAGGCTGGCAACTTCCGCGATCAGAAGGGCGCGGTTGGCGACGACGCTTATCCCTGGATTTCTTCTCCTCTCTACCCGGTACATTTTTTTACTGTCGTCAGAATCCGACTCTAGGTCGTCTGACAGGTATTCGTTCACGGTTTGCCAGCCAAACTCGCCCTTGTCAGCTAATTTAATGCCCTTCGCGCGCTTGGATACAATACTGGTACCTTCCTCTAGGGTAGCTTTCACTTTGTCGAATAACATATTTTGGTCGAAGGCACTGGAAGCCTCGTCAAATTTATCCAGCACTTGAAGGGCGTGATTGAGCTGCTGTTGATTTCCCTTCCGTTTGCACGTGTAATTCTCGCGGCGAGCTTTCTTAATGGCCTTCTCCACGGTGGCGCCATTCTCTTCGGAAAAACGCTGACAAAACTGCCAAGCCTGGACTCAATCACTTGAGTAAGGTTATCAGTTGGACTACTAATCGAAGCGGCGACAGTACACTTAATCGCTTCTCTGACGACCCGGGCTGAGTTGCTCGAAGCATGGTTAGCGCTAACCATTGGTTAAGAGGTATTAAAACCTATAGGTTGTCATGGCATTTAACCCGGGTTAGCGCTAACCATGCTTCGAGCAACTGGGCCCTGAAGGACAAATACTAATCATCTGCCGACCTTAACTTGACACGCACGACATCCATGATTAAGCTATTGTGATATTGAATTGTAGTGTGGATAAATCTTGTGAACAGCAATTCTAAATTGTAGATACCTCTTTTAAGATTTTGATATGTAAATAATTTTCTCTTCTACAGACAATTATTATTTATTTATTTATTTTTATCTCCCAGTATAGTGTACACTGTTTTAGGAGTATCCCTATTAAAACATTAACGGCAAAACACTACTATACGAGCACCAAATTCCATACAGAACGTGCAGAAAACAAATATCATCTGCTTAACTTCGTAACGCAAATATTTTATACATAACGGCTAATTTTCCCGCACTAGAGTTACTTTTAAGTTCACGCAAGTCAGTTTCCTTTTTTTTAGTTTTCACCTGTCTAAAAGTGTGGGTTAAGAAAATCTTAAAGGTATCACACAAATCTAGGGTGTTACTGCATTCCACTTCCCTTTAAGTCATTGACATTGCAGTTGTTGCTAGAGATAAAACTGTACAGTGAAACCCTGTTATTATGGATACCTTCAGCACTGTTAAATAGTGTTTGTATAAGCAAGATGTCTGTATGAGTGGACTTATTTAAGAGAAATGTATGGATCTTCAGACCATAAGAACAAGTGTTCATATCAAGCGAGTGGCTCTAAGGCGAGGTCCAACTGAATTTTTGTCACTGGAAGCTTCATGCCTTCCTCGCTTATTTTATCACTATTCAAATGTGGCGAATCCTTAACCAGCAAATCTTGCCTTTTTCAACTTACACTTAGCCAACAAAAAGACAGGTGTCAATGACAAACATTTTGGTAGAAAAATAAGTTAAGTTAAACACTTGTCATGTGATTTTCAAAGTGTTCAAGAAGATGCGCCTCACTGCTAAGCTCCTTTTCACCAATTTAACAGATGAGAGCTTGACGATGGTCTAACTAAGGGTTTTGAGAAATAATAATAATAATAATAATAATAATAATAATAATAATAATAATAATAATAATAATAATGATAATGTTTATTTCTTATATTGCGCAGTCTAACATGCTATCAAGATATGATCAAATGCGCATTACAAAATCTTAATGTAAAAAGGGGATTGTGTTGATAGTACGTTATCTCTACTACAATATGCAGCATCCTTGCAGGTATTTTTACGTCTACTTAAACTTCTAAATTGGAGAGGACTCCTGCCGTACCGCTTGCATGTGGAAGCTTTCTCTCCAGTATGGACTCTTTCATGTGTCCTTAATTGTGTCACACAATTTGCATTCATAAGGCATCTCTCCAGTACAGACTCTTTTATGTCTCCTAGAGTTTCCTGCTTCACTGAAACACTTGTCACACTATTTGCATTTATAAGGATTCTCTCAGTATGGACTCTTTTATGTCTCCTTAAGTTTCCTGCTTCACTGAAACACTTGCCACACTGTTTGCATTCATAAGGCTTCTCTCCAGTATGGACTCTTTCACGTATCCTTAAATCTCCTGCTCGACTAAAACACCTGCCACACTGTTTACATTGATAAGGCTTCTCTCCAGTATGGACTCTTTCATGTGTCCTTAAATGTCCTGCTTGATTAAAACACTTGCCACACTGTTTGCATTCATAAGGCTTCTCTTCTGTATGGAATCTTTCAGTGTCCTTAAGTGCCCTGCTTGACTATAACACTTGCCACACTGTTTGCATTCATAAGGCTTCTCTCCAGTACGGACTCTTTTATGTCTCTTTAAGTTTCCTGCTTCACTGAAACACTTGCCACACTGTTTGCATTCACAAGGCCTCTCTCCAATATGGACTCTATTATTTCTCCTAAAGATACCTGCTTCACTGAGACACTTGCCAAATTATTTGCATTTATAAGGCTTCTCTCAGTATGGACTCTTTTATGTCTCCTTAAGTTTCCTGCTTCACTGAAACACTTGCCACACTGTTTGCATTCATAAGGCTTCTCTCCAGTATGGACTCTTTCGTGTATACTTAAATCTCCTGCTCGACTAAAACACCTGCCACACTGTTTACATTCATAAGGCTTCTCTACAGTATGAACTCTTTCATGTCTCCTTAAGTCGTGTCCTCGTCCAAAACACTTGCCACACTGTTTGCATTCATAAGGCTTCTCTCCAGTATGGACTCTTTCATGTGTCCTTAAGTGCCCTGCTTGACTATAACACTTGCCACACTGTTTGCATTCATAAGGCTTCTCTCCAGTATGGACTCTTTCATGTCTCCTTAAGTTTCCTGCCACTCTGAAACACTTGCCACACTGTTTGCATTCATAAGGCTTCTCTCCAGTATGGAATCTTTCATGTGTCCTTAAGTTTCCTGCTTCACTGAAACACTTGCCACACTGTTTGCATTCATAAGGCTTCTCTACAGTATGAACTCTTTCATGTCTCCTTAAGTCGTGTCCTCGACCAAAACACTTGCCACACTGTTTGCATTCATAAGGCTTCTCTCCAGTATGGACTCTTTCATGTGTCCTTAAGTGCCCTGCTTGACTATAACACTTGCCACACTGTTTGCATTCATAAGGCCTCTCTCCAGTATGGACTCTTTCATGTGTCCTTAAGTTTCCTGCTTCACTGAAACACTTGCCACACTGTTTGCATTCATAAGGCTTCTCTCCAGTATGGAATCTTTCATGTGTCCTTAAGTTTCCTGCTTTACTAAAACACTTGCCACACTGTTTGCATTCATAAGGCTTCTCTCCAGTATGGACTCTTTCATGTGTCCTTAAGTGCCCTGCTTGACTATAACACTTGCCACACTGTTTGCATTCATAAGGCTTCTCTCCAGTATGGACTCTTTCATGTGTCCTTAAGTTTCCTGCTTCACTGAAACACTTGCCACACTGTTTGCATTCATAAGGCTTCTCTCCAGTATGGACTCTTCCATGAGTCCTTAAGTTTCCTGCTTCACTGAAACACTTGCCACACTGTTTGCATTCATAAGGCTTCTCTCCAATATGGACTCTTTTAAGTGTCCCTTGATTGTCTGATTGTCTCTTATCCATGGATAACCTTGCCACATACAGTTAACCCTTCTTAAGCTCTGAAACGAAATAATAAAAATTTCAAAAAGTTTTGGAAATATAGTCAAACCCTGATAAGGACACTGTTTGGGACCAAACATCACTTCATTTTTATACAAAATATATTGGCCTATTGCTATGAATAAAGTCACTATGATAAACACTGATCTATATTGTACTGAGAGGCTGGTAAGATTTGCTGTGATACTGGAAAGTAGTTTAAGGAGAAGATGCTCAGACATGTAACAATAATGTTAGAAATCTTCCACACTTGTTTACACAATTCCCTACTTTACTTAAAAATATTTTCAGGTTCTGCAATCTCATCCTATTTAATGGTCGTCGTAAACAAGATACATTTCTCCAGTAACCTTTGCTTTTTTCGAATTTGAAATCATATATATTTGAAGTGAAATTTGTATTATAATTAATACTGGAAGTGATCTAAAAGACATGCAGGGGCATCCATTTAACCTTAGGCGTGCAAAGTGAAAGGGGGCGTTTAAAAGATAGAAGGCGTTTATTTAACAAAACAAATATGGTTTCGGCAAAAATATCAAGAAATTTTAAAAATAGGAGACTATGTAATCCAGTCTATCCATTGGGACGCCTCGGCCGTCTAGATATCGAAATCATTTTTCAAAAGCTCAATATCGATGTCAGAATTCTGGCTCCGGGTCATTGCCTCGTCATCATCAGCCTCTTCGATGTCCCAGTCAGTAATAACTTGGAAAGGGTTTGGGAGGTTTGGCTCATTCAGCACGGAGAGTTGTGCCTCTAACTGTTCCGCTCCTGCTTCACACAGTTGACCTTTCTTGAAGGAATAGAATTTCAGAATTTTCAGAGTCATCAATTGCGAGATTCAATGCACAGGACAATTTAGCAATTACATCTATAGAGAGCCTTGACAAGACAGTCAACACCCATTCCACGATGAAGTAAGAAACTGAAGAAACTGACTGATTTTGCTGTATTTCACTTTTCCTAGTATTTTGGAGTAATTGCCATGGGAAGCAGCTATAAGACAGAAGGAGTTTATAAGAGAGGGGCGTCTAATATAAACTTAACAGCTTGGGGGGGGGGGGGGAGGGCGTTTATTAGACAAGAGGCGTTTATTTGAGAGGGGACGTCATCATTTACAGTTATTCAAAATGTTATGTACAGTGAGTGAGACATCCAACCACACTTTTTTACACAGCATATTATACTTTTTTGATTGCTCCTTTTTTCTTTTGGTTGAGGGAGGGGGGAGGGGGTGCTCAGACGTATAATAAGAAAACTACAAAGACAGTAATCTCCCTCACCCGCAAACACAGTCTCCTCCATTTTTTTAGAAATACTTTCAGGTTCTGCAATCTCATCCCCTTGTGAACAAGATAAATTGCCCCAGTTTAACCACATGCATTTGCAGTCAAATCCATTTAAGAAATAATATTATTCATTAAACTTTTGGGCTCCCTATTGTACAAAGACCCTCTATAACCTCTCAACAGGCCAAAATCAGACCTCAAATGCCAATTTCTTGAATTAAACCTGGTCACAAGTGAAAACCAGTGCGAGACAAGCATAGGCAGAAGGCAGCAACTTGGTAGCGCTACACGTGCATCATCTTATGCTTGGATTTATTCAAACTTATTTCACAAAACAGGGAAATGACCTTAAATGATTTTTCCTTTTTAATGAGAAGTAAACCCACGCACTTGCAACAATTTTCCTGAATTTATTAATTAAGCGATAAGCTGATTAATAATATACATACAACCATTTCTGCAATCTGATTGGTGGAGAGAATCTCAATTTATCCTAAATGCAGTGCAGAAATGTAAAATTGAGTGCAGAAAGTTAAAATTAGTGCAACAAAGGTGAAATTTAAATGATTGACAGGTACGCAAATTTGCAAATTGGCTGTCTTGAAACAAAATTATGAACAGGTTTGAAGAGAGTACCAGCATTTTAATTGAAAGTTTAAGGAAAATGCAAAAAAACCCAACAAAGCACAAACACACTAACTAAGAGTTTGGAGGTCTTGGACAGCACAAACGGACTACAAACAAAATATTGAAAACTATGAACTGGAGGCACTCAATGAAATTCTCGAGGATTTTCACCCAACAGGGAGTAAGAAAGACTACGCGAGCATGACAGTCTTCACGCTGCAATTGAAAGCTGCCTAAGAAGGCAAGGTTACAAATACTCCATAATTAGAGACCAAAAGTAAAAAAGTTTGAAGCAAGTTCTTGAAAGTAAAGCTTAGCTAATGCGACAACAAGGTGAGCTTAAAGTCAAGCGGCTAAACAGGTCTCGGAAGTCTGACAAACACTGAATAAAATGAGCTGTGGAAAAGCAAAAGGCTTTGAAGCACAAGTCCTGGTACAAACGGTTTGATAGCTGACCTGACTCAATATTTTAGCCTAGAGCATCGTGTTGAAGATTTCCATGTCGGCTCACAGGCAGCCCAAGCTCACTATCAGAGAACCATTGAATTATAAGGATTTGTATGGGAATACAACGGATTTGTGTAAAATGGTAGAAAATAACTGTGTTTTGTCAATAAAGTCAAGTTACCCTGTTTCTTCTTGTATTCTTTGACATTTACTAGCTTTTCAAGCCGATTCGGAGCGATTTCGGCGAGTTAGCATCATTCGGGTTTCTACTGTTAAGTGTACCGAAAGGCCAAACAGTATTTCAGCCATGTCCGAAACACGAAACGGAATAAATCCGTTGAAATCATCCCTGGTGTCCCAATTCCTTCATAGAATCAAAGTAGAGGTAAATAGCTTTCCTTCCATTGCATTCCAGACTCGATTGAAGCCGTATCACCTTTGCTAGAAAGATTTTCTTTCAAGTCGGCTCGTTTCTAAAATTTCGAAAGACCCGCGGCCAGAACGCCATGGACACATTGAACACTCGGACACTGGGTAACAAAAGTTCCTTCGCACGGGGAAACAGCGGCCAGTTGTCCACAGGCAAACAGATTTGTTCCCGGGGTCCCCTGGTGTCCTTTTTGTCAAGACCGTCGATGAACCATTGTCTCCATCGACCAATCAAAATTAACTTTTGTACTACCTCTGGAGGTTGTCCTTTTACCCGGAAATTTGGAAATACCAGTTTCTTTAACTGTGATTACGACGACGTCGTCAACGAAAACGGAATTTAAAACTTAAACTCGCGTTTTCTGAATAAATTTGCGATATAATTTCTACTCATTTAGTTTGTGTAATGTGGCCGAACTATCCAGGAGCTAACGTCGTAGGGACACCAGGGATGATTTCAACGGATTTATTCCGTTTCGTGTTTCGGACGTGGCTGAAATACTGTTTGGCCTTTCGGTACACTTAACAGTAGAAACCCGAATGACGCTAACTCGCCGAAATCGCTCCGAATCGGCTTGAAAAGCTGGTAAATGTCAAAGAATACAAGAAGAAACAGGATAACTTGACTTTATTGACAAAACACAGTTATTTTCTACCATTTTACACAAATCCGTTGTATTCCCATACAAATCCTTATAATTCAATGGTTCTCTGATAGTGAGCTTGGGCTGCCTGTGGTCGGCTTGCATAAAAAAGAAATGTTGAATTCATTGAGAACCAGACTAAAACATGCCAGTCTGGACTGTTTGCAAAGCCCTGGCACTTGAAATCCAGTCAGTTGGAAAACATGCTGAGGACATGCAACAGTGATTGACTTGTCTTCAAACTTCTTTTAACATTGACTTAAAATTTTACTTTGTGATTTGAAAACTTGCTCTATAAGAAAAATAAAATCTCTAGCATGTTTTCCATACGTATGAACATGTATGTCAATCAAGCTTGTCATTTTCTAAACCAATCAAATACATGTAGGTGGAGTATTAGCTGACAGACAAGAAATAAACAAAAGCTCATTTGACATTTTTGTCGTATATTATTAACAATAATAACATGATTTTTCTTGGCAATTTGGAATAAATGAGCACTTGCAAAATTTTAAAAGACCACAAATTGCACTCGCCTGCAATTTTGTTAGCCTTTTAAAATTTTACTCATGCTCATTTATTCCAAACTGCACTTGGAATCATGTGATTACTTGTTAATAATATACGTACAAAAATTTCAAATGAGCTTTTGTTTATACAAATAGCCCGAAACCAGCATCTCACCAAAGAACAAGAAACTAATGCTTTCCTAATGTTTCTTCTTTGAATGACAAGAAACCTTAACAGTGTAATAATTATACTGTTAAGGTTTCTCATCATTCAAAGAAGAAATGGAAATGATGTTGTGTGTTAGTAATGTGCCAAGTAATTATTACTTGGCACATGAGTAACACAAAACATCATTTCCGTTTCATTTTATTTGGGTTGCCGTATGGTTTCTAAACGACAGAAACCTGGAGAAATCAGGAGCAGACAAACCTGGCTGCTACCAGCCAGAAAAGTCAACACTTGTGATAGTTTCAACTTGTTTGTCACAAAATGCATTATTTACATGACGTCAATTGTCAATTTCTTGTAGAAATTCTTATGATAAGCTGATGTCACTGGCACAAAAAATATTCTGATATAAATTGAGGAATTGAGATCGGTAAAAATCAAGATAAATCGATAAACGAAAAAAGTGTGTCATCGATTCTACCGATTGATCAATATAATTGATATAAATCAAATCAGATTTACCTAATTTTATCGACTTTATCAATTGACTACGCCAGGAAATATATAAACATTGAAGTGAACAAAAATCACATCATCAGATTACTTACAACAAATGGCAACTTGCAACCGTTGGCGAATTTTCTCAAGTTCTTCCACGTTCTATTGGAAAAATAGATAAAAATATCCGTTACCAGTTTGTTCTTCAATCAAGAAAAATATCATCGGATATTTCAGCTTCTTCTATGTCCTACAAAACAAACTTTATTAATAATAATAATAATAAGAAGAAGAAGAAGAAGAAGAGCCTTTACTTACCCTTGGCAGTGTTTATAGCACAAGTGCTAGTGGGGCCGAGCATTAAACTTCACAAAAGAATAATTTAAATTAATCGATATAATCAAGAAACACTTCCAACAAATAACAAGAACACTTTATTAAACCTACCTGAAATAGCTAAACCTAGTCAAGGCGGGTAGGTACATACATACATACATACATCTTTATTTAACAATACAGGTTAAAAGTGAATTGGCAAGACCGAAGTCCTGATGTGGACCTGCCTAACTACAGCTAATTAAATACAATCACATTAAAATACATATAAATTAAAATTAGGAAAACAAAGTGAAGTATCTTCTTAATTACAATAATAATCAGATAATTTAAATACAAACAAAATATTAATTTCGCATCTAAAAGTATAGAAAGCCATCTGGCAAAATTTATGCTATTCAGAAGTTGCTTGTTTGTCTTCCGCCCAATTTGAACGATCTTCAGTTTGCACATTCCTTTACATGATGCGGAAGAAGATTTCATGCTAAGGCGGCTCTGTGTTTAAAAGAAGACAAGCCAATTTCAGATCTTGGTCTTGGCACTTCAAGATTTAAAGAATTTCTTAAGCTGTAATTTATTTTTGCCTTAGAAATTAAAATATTTAGATCCGCCGGATTTAGACTATGATAGCATTGATAGGTCAGAACCAGCATTCTCTTATTAAATGAAATACAAAGAGATGGGATTCCCACAGCCACAGCAAAAACCTTATAACGATGTCGCTTTCAGCTTTCGGGAAGCAAATATTTTAGAAATCAGACTTTGCCAAAATTAAACGACAACAAAAACAGCTCGCACAATGTTCCCGATGCCCTACTTTCAAAATCATTGGCGCCCATCGGCGGGCAAGACGGCTAAACCTTCTATCGATCATCTGTCGCTTGAAATTGCACTTTGCTCGTTTCTATCAATCGATCCTAACACCTAAAGAAATAATTTACGTTTGAGATACACTGAAAATAGCTTGTCTCACCTTCAAATAAAGGAAAATTTACTTCTTTGCCACTCGATCACAAGGTGGCATCGATCACATACAAAAAGTGAAGCTACAGGCCCGGTTACTAAGCTCAAGTGTGCGTGGACTGGACTTGTGAGGTTGAGAAAAGATAACATCGGCCTAAGGGAGGTGACGTCATCGGGTTATTCTTCGGAGCAGCCACGATCCGAGATCCGATTATACCGGAAATTGACCTGCATTCACTCTCTTTTAGTAGTAATGGCGGACGACGTCGGTGAAATAAAGACTTCGAACGTTTGTTAGGATTCGTTATGGTAGAATACAGAGTTCTTTCTACTTTCGTTTCTCGGCGTCTGAACACTGATATTAAGGATTTTACGCTCGATTTGTGGAAGAAACGTGGAACTATGAAAACAGTCAAGATTTGCTCAGGTAACATCGACCTACGGGAGGTTAACATCGACCTAAGGGAGGTACGTTTTATAGCACCACGTTTGTATCGTATGTGTTATAAGGCACAATCGTACACATGGAAAGCTTATTTGCAAGCATTAAAACAATCTTGCGGGGGCTTTTCTAATCGTTGACCAGAGTGTCATTTCATTTATTACCAACTCATAACGCCCACCTACAGGAGGTTAACATCTACGTAAAAGAGGTAGAGTAGCCTACAGTGTACATTTTTAAGTTTATGTTTTATAATAGTCAAATCATACGCATATAAGCTTACACTCTAGCAGGGAAACTTGGGATCATAACGAGCTTTTCTATCATTGACTTGAATTTCATAATTTTCATTTTTACCAACTCATAACATCCACCTACAGGAGGTAAACATCTACCTAAAGGAGGTTATGATTTTTATAGCACCATGCAAGTAGGTATTATAATAAGGAACGATTGACTTGAAGAAAGCTTACGAATCTTAAGGGGCTTTTGCATTTCGTGTACATGCCATTTTAAAATAAATTCATTTATAAAGAATTATTATTATTATTATTATTATTATTATTATTATTATTATTATTTGAAAAGCCTTTTAATCTCACTAGAATGAGATTAATGAGAGTTTTCTCATTTTTTATTTACACTCATAACATGGAATATAATATATTATTATCATTATTAGTTTGTAGCCAACACAGACCTATGCCGGGCCATTTACATTCATCTAATGAAACACTTTTACAGCCATAAAGATTTGCTGTGAGAGGTGTTATGGGTTTAAATAGAAAAATTGCAGGTGCATTAAAATAGCATAATAGCTGTTATGATGATTAAAGGCAATTGTTCTCTCGTTGTTGCTGTCATTAAAGTGATTTTTTCTTGGTTGACCCCATCAACCTGTAATTTCCACATTAAATTTTGCTAGAAGTGACTGTTTATGACTGTTGAAATGATAGATCATTTTTAAAAATATAACCCTTAATATGTCAGAATTTGTTTTAATTTAATTTGTGATCACTTACAAGAGGTTTGACTGTTTACTACAGTACATTAACAATATTGGTTTTATTTTATTTCTTTTTAGAATGCAATACTTAAACTGTGCAAACTGCTACTTCAAAGGCACCTATGACTCATTTATTCCTCAAAAGACATCGTGTACAACAGATGTTGTTGAACTGTTATTGTCAAGCTTGGCCTCTCGTCATGTGGCAAAATTATGTAAAATTTGATATTCAAGTTTGTAGGGTTAATTGACAGAGGATCTCCCATATGATGGATTGGATGCAAATGGTCATAATTTTGTTCCTCTGTGGTAGGAAATTGTGTAGATTGGTATATATGTACCACTTAGAGTGCAAAGATACAAAATTACCAACATTTTTTAGTAATGTTTAATTGGAAGAAAGATTCTCAGTCCTTTCTACAACTTAAGGACTGTGCCTACTATTGTTACTGCGCATACGTTCTGTGCATCTGGAGATACTTGGGTTTCCTATGGGTGGTGCCTACTATTACAGGGATATTTTTGCGCACTTTAAAACTATGCGGAGAAAGCAGAACTTAGGAAGTAGTGATTTTGGTATCCAAAAAGAAAAGTGGGGGGAAACGATGCATTTTTCAGAGATAATAAAGCTTCAATTTGGAAAAAAGTGCCATACATTGCTTTTTATTTTGCTGCTTTTTGGAATAATTGTTGCTTAGTTATCTCTAAAAAATGTGTGGTTACCCCCAATTTACTTTTTGGATTTCAATACCCGCTACGAAGATCTGCTTTTCCCGCATAGTGATAAACCCGTGCAAAAATATTTCGCTATTAGTAGGCACCGTCCTTAAGCAGTTGTGAAAAGAAATCCCAAAAAAATAACTGAGCCGGGTCTTTCTTCCACTTAATCTTTCACCTGGTCGATATTGAAATGTATCTTTCAAGTATCCATATTCAATTACAGTTGTGGTTGCTAACCTTTATGGCTATTGAGTCAAAAAGATATGACATAAAGAGCTATTATTTTGTAAGTCAACAAATCTGTACCTCAAGTAAAGGTCAAAATGAAATTGAGCCATGCCATGAACCTTTGAGTGTGCTTTTCAAAAGATCCAAATGACTACCCCTAAATGTTTGCATTTTCATGTTTTAAGCTCATGACGTGTCATTTGTTATCAAGTAAGCTCTATGCTTCTAAATACGGGTGGAACTTTGTCATGAGTTGGAGAACAAGCCAAATTTGAACAAAAAATAAATGCCTTGTCCCCCCCCCCCCCCCCACCCCCACATGGCATTTGACCATGTACCATGCCTGGGAAGAAGGGAATTGAATTTGGCTGGGGTAGAGAAATTGAATTGAATTTACACTGTACCTTTGGCATGGGAGAATTTGGACTTTTCTCTTTTTGTTTTTTTCTTCTGTTTGAAAACAATATTTATTGAACAACTGAGACAATATAATATATAATGCTCTTTATTCATAATAATAGTACAAGAGAGTGCATGGTAATAAGTAATAAATCGATATTGAGATGCCGAAGCCGGGGGCTTATATGGCACAATTCATGCAGGAGATTGGTCAAAATGGTGCAATTACTTTACAGTTTACAAATAAATAAATGAATAAATAAATAAATAGATAAATATTAATGTTAATAATAGTGGTAATAATAATAATACTAATAATAATAATAATAATAATAGTAACTTAAATGAAAAAAAATTAAATAAATAACAAATAAAATATTAAATTAAGCTAAGCCGTGTTGTGGTTCAATTTTATCCTTGGTTTAAATTTTATTTTCCATTGTTTCAAACTCATTATCATACATTACCATGCCCAAGAACAATAGGAAGATGAAATTCAAACCAAGGATAAAATTGAACCACAACATATACCAGAGTTGAAAAGGACATGAATTCACAATTTGATTGGAAGTAATCTCTAAGTTTTTGTCTACAATTCGAGATAGTAAGCGAATTACCTAAATCAAGAGGGTTGTCATTCCAAATTTGAGGGCCTTGTGCACGAAGTGCAAAAGCCCCTTAAGATTCATAAGCTTTCTTCAAGTCAATTCTTCCCTATTATAATACATACTTGCATGGTGCTATAAACATCATAACCTCCTCCAGGTAGATGTTTACCTCCAGTATACGTAGGTGGAATTGTTATCACTTGGTAAAAATAAAATGAAATTCAAGTCAATGATAAAAAAAGCTCCTTATGATCCCAAGTTTCCCTGCTGAAGAGTAAGCTTCTATGCGTATGAATTGAGTACACAATGTCTTTTGTGGAATTAATGAGTCATAGGTGTCTATGAAGTAGCTGTTTCTTCAGCGGTCTGTGCAGTTTAAGTATTGCATTCTGAAAAGAAATAAAATAAAACCAATATTGTTAATGCCCTGTAGTAAGCAATGAGAGAGTAATGTACAATCGTCTGTTAAGGTTTCTTAATAACCATAACATTCTTTCTGACAATCAATATGGTTTTCGAAAGCATCACTCCACCGCTAGCGCTTATGCTCTTGCTTGTTTATATGACAAAATCTCTTCCACCATTGACAATAAGGAATGCACAGTTGGTATTTTTATAGACTTGTCCAAGGCCTTTGACACCGTTGATCATAACATTATGATTTCAAAATTAGAGCATTATGGTGTTCGTGGCACTTCACTTAAAACAAAGCACTTGATATATCTATTCAAATTGACAACAATGCAATTGAACGTGTAAAGAGACAGTATTTTTAGGTGTTATCCTCGATGAGCATTTGTCATGGAAGCCTCACATTCTTAATGTTTGTAGAAAAATATCAAAATCAATAGGTATCATTTATAAGTCTAGTTTTTGCCTTCCCAAAACCTCCTTACGCTCCTTGTACTATAGTCTAGTTTACCCTTACTTAATTTATTGTGTTTCTGTGTGGGGATCGACATATCAGTCTAATTTAAATTGGATTATTGTTCTACAAAAGAAGATAATCAGAATAATATCTAAAGTTTCTTTTGATGCTCATACTGGTGTTTTTTTTAAAGAACAGGAGATTTTAAAATTCTCTGGCATTTATTTATACAAAATAGGTGAAATTTATGTATCTTTTTAGACGAAGCTTACTTCCAAATTATTTTTGTGCCTATGTTTACTCTTGCTAGCCAGAAACATTCTTATAATACAAGAAATTCCAACCTTTTCTATATACCTTATTGTCAAACTAATCTTCAAAAATTCTCAATTCGGTTTCAAGGTCCTACGTTTTTCAACTTGCTTAGTCGTGAAATTCAAAACAGTGAAGGTATCAGTTTGTCTGGCAAAAGACTTAGAAAATTCCTTCTTTCTTTGTTAGATTGACTCTTTGTTAAGTTACACACCTTTTCTTTTTTCTTTCTTTTTTTTCTTCTTTTAAAAAAAATTTAATTGGAATTTTCATTCAGTACCATTAACTTCTATGGTTTATCCTATAGTTCCAGGAAGCCTATAGTTAATAAGCCCCAGGCTTCTATATAGGCTTCCTAGCCTTTAACACATTTCATCTTGTAAATAGTTTAGTAGGAATATTGTGTATCATCTTTAATGTATTTATGTTGTATTTTTTGGTTAATGGCAAATAAAAAATGAAGCAGTCAAACAGTCAAACAGTCAAACCTCTTGTAAGTCAGATCACAAATTAAATTAAAATAAATTCTGACATATTAAGGGTTATATTTTTAAAAATGATCCATCATTTCAACAGTCATAAACAGTCACTTCTAGCAAAATTTAATGTGGAAATTACAGGTTGATGGGGTCAACCAAGAAAAAAAAGACAACAACAACAAGAGAAGAATTGCCTTTAATCATCATAACAGCTATAATTTCTGGTATTTTAATGCACCTGCAATTTTCTATTTAAACCCATAACACCTCTCACAGCAAATCTTTATGGCTTTAAAAGTGTTTCATTAGATGAATATAAATGGCCCAGCATAGGTCTGTGTTGGCTACAAACTAATAATGATAATAATATATTATATTCCATGTTATGAGTGTAAATAAAAAAAATGAGAAAACTCTCATTAATCTCATTCTAGTGAGATTAAAAGGCTTTTCAAATAATAATAATAATAATAATAATAATAATAATAATAATAATAATAATAATAATAATAATAATAATAATTCTTTATAAATAAATTTATTCTAAAACGGCATGTACACGAAATGCAAAAGCCCCTTAAGATTCGTAAGCTTTCTTCAAGTCAATCGTTCCTTATTATAATACCTACTTGCATGGTGCTATAAAAATCATAACCGCCCTCAGGTAGATGTTTACCTCCTCTAGGTGGATGTTATGAGTTGGTAAAAATGAAAATTATGAAATTCAAGTCAATGATAGAAAAGCTCGTTATGATCCCAAGTTTCCCTGCTAGAGTGTAAGCTTATATGCGTATGAATTGACTATTATAAAACATAAACTTTAAAATGTACACTGTAGGCTACTCTACCTCCCTTAGGTAGATGTTAACCTCCTGTAGGTGGATGTTATGAGTTGGTAATAAATGAAATGACACTCAGGTCAACGATTAGAAAAGCCTCTGCAAGATTGTTTTAATGCTTGCAAATAAGCTTTCCATGTGTACGATTGTGCCCTATAACACATACGATACAAACGTGGTGCTATAAAACGTACCTCCCTTAGGTCGATGTTAACCTCCCGTAGGTCGATGTTACCTGAGCAAATCTTGACTGTTTTCATAGTTCCACGTTTCTTCCACAAATCGAGCGTAAAATCCTTAATATCAGTGTTCAGACGCCGAGAAACGAAAGTAGAAAGAACTCTGTATTCTACCATAACGAATCCTAACAAACGTTCGAAGTCTTTATTTCACCGACGTCGTCCGCCATTACTACTAAAAGAGAGTGAATGCAGGTCAATTTCCGGTATAATCGGATCTTGGATCGTGGCTGCTCCGAAGAATAACCCGATGACGTCACCTCCCTTAGGCCGATGTTAGTCGCCAGTTCTACGCCCAGGAAAGCAAATTGGCGGCTTAAGGGAATTGTTCTCGTACTTGACAGCCCGATATTACGGACAGCAACAAAATTCCCGGCAAAAATAAATTCCCACTACAGTCAAACCTGTATTAAGCGGCACCGTATTAAGCGGTCACCCTCTATTAGGCGGTCAGTTGTCAAAGTCCCGAAAATTACTTCCCTTATTTACTGTAATCCTGACCTGTATTAAACGGTCACCTCTACTAAGCGGTCGCGGTCACCCTATACTAAGTCCCAGCGAGCTGTTTCTATTGTCTTGACCTGTTTTAAACGGTCACCTTGTAAAAGGAAAAAATATGGTAACAAATAGCGTGCCAGGCAATTGAGCTTCTAATGATTTGAGCTGCACAATCGTGGCGTTAATGTTTTACTAGTCCGTTTCAATACCATGCTCTCCTTTGTCATACCATTTTATCGCCGAACTTTCTTAACCAAGTAAGTGATGTATTCTGTGCAACCTGTATTAAGCGGTCAAACCTGTATTAAGCGGTCACTTAGCCATTCCCCTTGGGTGACCACTTAATACAGGTTCGACTGTATAACGGACTTTGGATGGTAAGGAAACTAACTCACGGTCCCGAGGGTGTCCGCAATAAAGGGAGTTGACTGTATTTAGCTAAAACAACGATTTATTTTTTACCCTGAAATCAGCCTTTTTTTAAATACTTTATTGCCCTAGTACTGATTCGTCTCGTCCTTAGATCTAGAGCTTCAGTTTGTTCAAACCATTGTCGACCCCTCGGAGTAAACTTTACACGACTCTACTCTACTCTGATCATGCGCGCGAGAACAGACAAGCAAAACGTGCAAACGTAAGCAAAGCAGAAATGTGGCCATCCGTTTCCAGATTTTTTGTCTGATAGTGACACGTCTCTATATCTACAGCACTTCCAAGAAAAATGAACCTCTCAGCTTCCTAGCGTTTAAAATTCTACCATTGACGTAATTACCCACAGAGTCATCTTACGTCTCCTAAAAACGACTGCGTAGGAGGCTAACCCCTGATAGGAGCACTCGGATTTCTTTTTTCCGAGTATACCTGAGTCACCTTCTAGAATAATACATCATTCTCATTCATTCACTAGGCTGGAAATATACCATCACATTTATTTCATATTGTAACTAAATATTGTTAGCATTGTCGGCAGTATACGTAAGTATTGCGTGTCTTGTGAACTTTGTAATTAGCACTGTTAATATCGAAAGTATACTGGGGTCATAGTTAGTACAAATTGTAAGTGTTCCTACTGTCAAAGTCATCGTAATTATTATAAGTAGACTAGTCTAAGTAGTGTTTATTATAAAATAAATGTTGGATTATGTGTCATGTAAGGCTAAAAAAAAAATCTGTTTCCAGATACTATAGTCGCCTGCATACTTTTATTATATTTCTCAGTTAGTACGCGAAGTGATTGGTCAATTTTGCATGTTGTTATTCACTGTGCGGCCCGCTAAATTTGAAAGTTTTCCTTTCCTGCGCGCCCGATTAACCTGAGAGATATAATAAATATTTTACCAACCTCGTTTTCTCGGTCCGTACTGTAAGTTACGGATCCTCGTTTCCCCCGTTGATTTATGGCCTGCGCGCTTCGCGCTTGGGCTATCAATCAACGGGAAAAAACTCGGTCCGTAACTTACAGTACAGTGTACGGTTAGCAAGAGGTATTCATATACCCATCGTGTATGATTTTTTTGTATCTAATTTTATCTGTTGCTGTAGATGCATGGGAATGCTGGTGGTTAACAAGTTTCTGCTCTGCGTATCTTTTTCACGGGTGTTCTATAATGACGAAATTTCACTTAACAAGTATTGCAAATTGTCACATTTAGCATTAATGTTAACTGGAAATTGTTGTTGTAGTTATTCCGCGAAATAAAAAATATTATAATAATAAATTGCAGCTAATAAGCCAGACTCCCTGGTAGGCTTCGGTTAGATGGTAAGAGAGAAACCCTCGGTGAGAGAGAAGACAAATGGGCATATTGCAGCTAACGGTCACATGGTACAAAATCTACCTTGCTGGAGAGCAAGTTACGCACTGGGACATCCGAATCAAAGCGGCTTCATCCAGTCACAGTTGAATTTCCTTTCTTTAGGATGTCCCAGTGCGTTGCTTGCTCTTCAGCATGGTGGATTTATTACCGTGTGACTTATAACAGGAAAGCCAGTTTATAATAAAGAAATACCCGAAAATCGTAATAGATGTGCAGCATTATGATGTGTAATCAATCAGCAATCGATGGGTAATCAATAGGAAATCAATCAGTGATCAGTACAGTAGCATCAATTAATAACCGATAAGCCACAAAATTTTTGCTCATCGATTCGTCATCGATTACCCATTGATCATCGCCAATAATCAATGACTAATCAGTTGATTACTCATTGATGTCATTGATCATCGATTAGTCACGTCTGGTTGCATTGTATCCTAAGTATTGAAGCCATCGATAAGTGCACAACTGAGAACTCACAGAGCACAGCCAGACTGTCAGACCTCTGGCTGAACATGAAGCCTTGGCAGAAACCAGGATGCAGTTTCACAACAGATGATGCAGCGAGTGAAATAGAGGGTGGCAAATCTTCCAAATTGTAAATTATTTCGAACCTGCTGAAAAATGTGAGGACACGCGCCATTCCAGACCTCCCTCTTCAATTGGGTTTTACCCCGCGAGGGGGGTGGGCGAAAACGGGAACAGATTTTGACCATTGTGGTCTTAAATCGGGTAAAGTTTTCTAAGGAACCACGAGAGCGAATAAATGTACAGTCGAACCTCTCCTTGCGACCACCTCTCTTGAACTACCAGTTTTCAAAAATACCAAAATTTCCCCAGTCAAATCACTATAGTTGGAATCTCTCGTAAGCGACCACCTCGTGTCATTTCCATTCGCCATATTAGGTGATTTTCACAGGCAAACCACTAACTTGGATACTGAAATTCTTTGGAAATATAATTTTGGAAAGTTTAAAAATGTTTTCAAAATTTAAAATTTAGACCTCTTGTGGTCTGACCTCTCGTAAGCGACCACCTTCCGTAAGCTACCACATGGGCTTGACATTTTGGGTGGTAACTTACGGCAGGTTTGACTGTATTTATCTTTTTCAAGACGAAAAGAAAAATAGAGAAAAAAGAAGTTTCCAAAACTTATCATTCGAGCTGAATTTCAGGGTGAAATCTACCAATTGTTGACTTCGGCACATATGCAAAGCTTAATTACGCCATAACCTGTTCTGAAAACTCGTATGGGATTTTAAAAGCCAGGTCCGAAATAGGGTCAGGATTTGGACAGCCGGGCGACATAAAGGCTCGATTTCCAGCCGTATTGCGAGTCCGGTATGATACTCCTCCCAACGAACAAGGAACGCATTCTCCCAAAAGGGCTGGAAATCGAGCCTTAGCGGCACATCCCTACCAAGAATTCCGAGGGGTACCCCCAGTGGGGGCGGGCGGGGTTACACGTTACTATTTAGTCTATGCATTCCTGCACTTTTGATAACCAGGAAAGAAAATACGCTTTGTTCTATTAGAGATATTGATAATCACCACATTTAATAATAATTACTTTGTCAATAACAATGACAGTAAAACCCCTTTAAAAATATGAACAATTACAGTATCAAGAATGGATGTTAAGTTTGGCCTCTATTCTTTATTCCAAATAAACCGTTACTACTAATAGAAACTGAACAATTAACCATTACTAAACACTAATTCGATGGTTTGGTTTGGTTTACTTTTGAATAACGACAACGGCAACATCAAACATCATCATCGGTAATATTAAACAACAAACTTGCTGTGCAGGAAACTCGAACGAAACATACTTAAAAACTCTGTCACATCATTAAAAGGAAAAATATTCGGGCAAGTGATAAGGCTTGGCTCTTTTTCGTCCAGACATAATCGCTCAGTGGAAAATTTTTAATCCATTATTACGGGTAATTTTGATGCATTTGAGTTACTTTTAAGTTCACGGGAGTTTTCTATTTTTTAGTTTTCACGTGTCTGAAAATGTGGGCGAAGAATAACATAGGTATTACTCGTAATAAAACAAATCTAGGGTGTCATTGTATTGCACTCCCATTGAAGCCATTGACATTGTAGCTGTTGTTAGCGTTAAAAATGTTCCTTTAGGACTGTTAAATAGTGTTTGTATAAACAAGATGCCTGTATGAGTGGACTAACTTCAGAGAAATGTATGGATCTTCAGACCATAACAACGAGTGTCCATATCTAGTGTCTCTACAGTGAGGCCAAAGTAACATGTAACATTTTGTAATTGGAAGCTTCATGCTCTCCAAAATTATTTTATCGCTATTCCAATGTGGCAAATCTTTAACCAGAACATTATGCGTTTTTCAACTTACACTCAGCCACGAAAACGACAAGTGTGACAAACATTTTGGAAAAAAAAAATGATTTAAGCTAAACACTTGTCATATGATTTTCATAGTGTTCAAGAAGAAGGACCTCATTGCTAAGTTCCTCTTGACAAATCCAACAGATATGTGTTTGACAATGGTCTGACTGATCGTTTTGCAAAATAGGGGATTGTGTCAGTGCGTTATCTCTTCTACAATTTGCAGCATCCTTGCAGGCATTTTTACACCTCCTTAGACTTCTCAATTGGCTAGAACTCCTGCTGTACCGGTTGTATCTGGAAGCTTTCTCTCCAGTATGGAGTCTTTCATGTATCATTAAATCTTCTGCTTGATTAAAACATATTCTACAGTGTTTGCATTTATGAGGCTTTTCTCCAGTATGGGCTCTTTTATGTATTATTAAATCTTCTACTTGATTAAAACACTTGTCACACTGTTTACATTCATAAGGCTTCTCTACAGTATGGACTCTTTGATGTCTCCTTAAGTTTCCTGCTTGGGGTACACTTCTGTTATAACGGAGAAGTGTCATTACAAAAAAACTTTTACGACAAGATTACCGAAATTAAAAAACAAATACATCAGTGGTGCTGTAGAGGCCTCACTTTATTTGGTAAAGTATCTATCATTAAAAGTCTTCTTCTCCCCAAATTGGTATATATATTTTCTATCCTCTCACCTCCCTCGGAATTTATATCGCTGATTCAAACGATAATATATAAATTCTTATGGAAAGGGCCTGACAAAATAACCAGAACAGCTACAATTAATAGTTCTGACTATGGTGGGTTAAATCTCACTGATCTACAGACTTTGATCAAATCTCTTAGGTTAGCATGGATTTCGAAAATTTTCAATCCTGAACCGTCTCCATGGAAAAGCTATCTTAAACATTTGCTCAAACCTTTTGGAGGTTTTTTCTCTTTTCACTGCAACTATAATATTAATGACTATCATATTAATTCCATTTTTTATTTCGAAATGCTGCAATGGTGGTCTGAATTTCGCTCAAGTTTTGCAATGGATTCTAAAGCTTTTGATTCTATAATTTGGAATAATAATAATAATATAAAGATAGACAGCAAACCGATCTGTTATCACAATTACATAAATACTAGTGTAATTTTTACCAGCGATTTAAAGTTTTCTCGGAGCAATGTTGAATCCTTTAACATAGCAAAGGACAAGGGACTAATAGGCTCAAATTACTTGACGTGGTCTGCTGTTCGTTGCTCTGTGCCGAAGCATTTAAGGAATGTCATCGTTGACAGAAATGCTTTAAATACACTTGAGTTAAAATGCGGTCACAAAGATTTTGATCCTATCTCGAGCAAGAGTAGAAACTTTTATGCTTTTTTCATTCAAGAAAAAGCCAAACATTCAAGAGGTTTCTATAAACTAATGTCAAATTTTAACCTAAGTGAAGAAGAGACTCGAAAAGCATTTGTACTGGTAAAATCAGTTGCGCTTGAAACATTTGTACAATTTTTTCAGTTCAAAATTTTAAACGACATTTTGTTTTTGAATACCCGGTTATTAAAAATCGGAAGGATTCAAAGTGATCTTTGTATGTTCTGTCGCACCTCTTGAGAGACGCTAGAATATTTCTTTAACCTATGCTCTTTCTCAACAGATTTTTGGACTAAATTTGAAAACGTTTGGCTAACAGTAACCGAGGAGCAAATAAAACTGGAATATATTAATATTATTTTAGGAGTATTAGATGAGAGATCTGACCTGCTAAACTACCTTATAATTTTAGGTAAAATTTATTTGTGGAATTGCCGCAAAAATAACCAAATCCCTCTCTTTTTGCTTTTCGGAGATGTGGTCAAGAGAAAGTATGAAATTGAAAAGCTTATAGCCTCTCAAAGCAATTTAAGTTTAAAACATTTTCAGGCAAAATGGAACCCTGTTTTAAATATCAATCCTAATTATTTTGTAAAGGAGTTGGTGCCGCCTGTTCTTTTGTTCTTTTCTTTTTTTTTCTATTAAATAGAATTCAGAAACATGCAAAAATTAACGATAAAAACCGACGTTTCGGTGTCTTCGTGACGCCATTGTCAAGGAGAAATAAAAAATTACAGAGTCTGCGGCAAGGTGTAACAATAAATTAGCATATGGTGTTTAAGGCTAATTAAGTAAATAGTTTTGCGCAAATAGAGTCGTTTCGCACGTTCAGAGTGGGTTTTAGGTCTCTGATGAAAAGCATTTCGTTAACCAAACAATCAAACTTATTTCTACACTTTTTCAGAATGCTAAAACGCCTCAGTAGGTCTTTCGGGACTTCGCCATGCTGTTCGTGGTAGTGTTTATACACTGAAGATGCTTTTTGTTTATGTCCATCCACACGTGTGTGTAAGTGTCCGCGTGTATAGCCTACATAACCCGCATCACACAGGTCACATTGAAAATGATAAACGACGCGTTGTTGGTCGACGATCTGTGGCTTGGTTTCGGGTACATTTAGATCCTGCTCAATTTTGCGGCTAACGAATACTGGCTGGACAGTTGTCTGCACCTTTATGCTGAGATCCTTAAGTTCTTTTTTAACATAATTTGCCGATTCCTGGTCTTTAAACGGTATGACTACACGAACAAGGGCTCTTGGTTCTTTCGGCGTCTGTGGGGGCTGCTGGTCAACTATTCTTGAGTGTAGGAAGGTGTTAATGGTCGAGTTTATTAAGCGTTCAGGGTATTTAAGGTGTGCGAAAACGTTCTTTAGGCGATCACACTCTTCAGAGAAATAGGCCCAGGAGGAAGATAATCGGTGTGCGCGATCAAGCATTGTTGTCAGTAAACTCCGTTTGTAGCGATTGTCTACATGGCTGTGATAGTGTAATAATAGACCTGTGTTTGTTGGTTTCACATAAACCTTGGTTTCAATCTGCGGTGCGTGGTTGAGTAGCTCGGTGCCAAGGAAAGGTAGCTTGCCGTTCTTTTCCGCCTCCATGGTGAATTTGACCGAATTGTGGGCACTGTTGAGGGTATGCAGGAAAGTAGTTGCTGTTGCTAAATCAGGCATTACAGTGAGCGTATCATCGACATATCGACGGTAAAAGGATGGAAGTTTTCCTTGCCGCTCAAGGGTATCTTCGATGGGTGACATAAAGACGTTAGCTAATAGGGGCCCGAGAGGGGACCCCATAGCAACGCCATCTGTCTGTTCGTAAAGAGCCCCGTCGAACTTAAAAAGTTGGCCTTTAGTGGCTACGCTTAGGAGTTAGGAGATCGACAAGATCCGTTCTGGTAAGGTCAAGATTGTGCGTTGTATTGAACCAATTGTTCGTAAAGGCTCTGTTGACCAGGATCTCTATTACTTCGTCCAAAGGCACGTTTGTGAATAACGAGGAGACATCATACGAAACCAAGGTTACGTTCCGTTGCACTCAATTACATCGAGCGCAAGAGTCCGAACCCTTCAAAGACACTGCTGAGAGCTATCGATGAGTTAAAACGACGCGACGACATCGTTATCACGAAACCCGACAAAGGGTCTGGTGTTGTGGTCTTGGACAAAACCGAATACTTACGATTACTATCTGAAGCCTCCATCAATGATACAAGCAAGTTCTGTGCCGTTCTTCTGGAGAAACCCAAGACCAGGGGCAGACCACCCGAATATTATCACCCTCTACTACAAAAGGAGAAGACCTTAGATTCCATTGTTCGTAGAATCCTGCCGAAGACCATCGCAGACTCCGTGATCCCTACAGGTTCCAGATTGGCACATTTATATGGGTTGCCAAAAACCCACAAAGAAAAATTGGCTATGAGGCCTATATTATCAGCGACCGACACGTACAATTATCCCCTTGCAAAATAGCTCGACGAGAAATTGAAGCCCTTGTCGCTTAATCAGTATACAGTTACTGATACTTTTGATTTCACAAATGAGATTCACCAGATGAAGATCAACAATGGGGAAATCTTGGTTTCGTATGATGTCTCCTCGTTATTCACAAACGTGCCTTTGGACGAAACAATAGAGATCCTGGTCAACAGAGCCTTTACGAACAATTGGTTCAATACAACGCACAATCTTGACCTTACCAGAGCGGATCTTGTCGATCTCCTAACTCCTAAGCGTAGCCACCAAAGGCCAACTTTTTAAGTTCGACGGGGCTCTTTACGAACAGACAGATGGCGTTGCTATGGGGTCCCCTCTCGGGCCCCTATCAGCTAACGTCTTTATGTCACCCATCGAAGATACCCTTGAGCGGCAAGGAAAACTTCCATCCTTTTACCGTCGATATGTCGATGATACGCTCACTGTAATGCCTGATTTAGCAACAGCAACTACTTTCCTGCATACCCTCAACAGTGCCCACAATTCGGTCAAGTTCACCATGGAGGCGGAAAAGAACGGCAAGCTACCTTTCCTTGGCACCGAGCTACTCAACCACGCACCGCAGATTGAAACCAAGGTTTATGTGAAACCAACAAACACAGGTCTATTATTACACTATCACAGCCATGTAGACAATCGCTACAAACGGAGTTTACTGACAACAATGCTTGATCGCGCACACCGATTATCTTCCTCCTGGGCCTATTTCTCTGAAGAGTGTGACCGCCTAAAGAACGTTTTCGCACACCTTAAATACCCTGAACGCTTAATAAACTCGACCATTAACACCTTCCTACACTCAAGAATAGTTGACCAGCAGCCCCCACAGACGCCGAAAGAACCAAGAGCCATTGTTCGTGTAGTCATACCGTTTTAAAGACCAGGAATCGGCAAATTATGTTAAGGTTACCCAGGACCTTCAGAGGTGTCTTCAGAGGTGTCTCGCGTCCAAGCGATGTAGCGTGTCCGGTTTAAGCTGTAGATACCTGAACCCTTATATCAAATTAAAGCTTATAGAGCTGGCTATCCAACTAAACCAAGAATTTTGAAATAAAATGAATTGCCGAATTTTTAGCGCTGTTTTCGCGAATAAATTTTTTTTCACTTGGAGGAGCCACTTCAAAGAGCTAAAACTCAAAAGGAATTCGTTCGTTTGCCTTCAAATTTGGACAGTAGCTAGTTTAACATATAAACAACAAAAACGTGTCTGCGAATTTTTTCTTTCGAAATATTTTTTCTCCGAGAGTGATTTTTGTACGATTACTCCACATTTTTTTCATCCTATTTCGAAAATGCTCTATAACTTTTCACTGCGATTGAATATGGCAAAACGCAGACACGCTTTTTTAGCGCTTTGGGTCAGGAAACTGAGGAACAAATAAAATTAGCAAAAAACAAAATTCACTTAGACTTGTAGCTTTAAAAAGGTGATTCGGACGCTCGCAATCAGAGGTCGTGAAAAATTCGACAATTTATTTTATTTCAAAATGCTTGGTATGGTTTGATAGTCAGCTCTATAAGCTTTAATTTGATATAGGGGTTTAGGTATCTACCGTTTAAACTGGATGCGCTACATCGCTTAAACGCGAGACACCTCTGAAGGTCCCGGGTAACCTTAAAAAAGAACTTAAGGATCTCAGCATAAAGGTGCAGACAACTGCCCAGCCAGTATTCGTTAGCCGCAAAATTGAGCAGGATCTAAAAGTACCCGAAACCAAGCCACAGATCGTCGACCAACAACGCGTCGTTTATCATTTTCAATGTGACCTGTGTGATGCGGGTTATGTAGGCTATACGCGCGGACGCTTACACACACGTGTGGATGGACATAAACAAAAAGCATCTTCAGTGTATAAACACTACCACGAACAGCATGGCGAAGTCCCGAAAGACCTACTGAGGCGTTTTAGCATTCTGAAAAAGTGTAGAAATAAGTTTGATTGTTTGGTTAACGAAATGCTTTTCATCAGAGACCTAAAACCCACTCTGAACGTGCGAAACGACTCTATTTGCGCAAAACTATTTACTTAATTAGCCTTAAACACCATATGCTAATTTATTGTTACACCTTGCCGCAGACTCTGTAATTTTTTATTTCTCCTTGACAATGGCGTCATGAAGACACCGAAACGTCGGTTTTTATCGTTAATTTTTGCATGTCTCTGCATTACCAAATCTTTATTGTTAACTAGAATTATGTAAATTATGTAAATTTATATGTATATTTTTGATAATTTTAATACCTGTATTGTAACTCTATCTTGTAAATAAAGAAAGTAATTGTGTAATTAGAGTACAATGTAGCGTGAGATTTGTATTTGCAGTTGTGTAGGCAGAGTATCTGTACTATTTGTAGTGTTTGTAACTGTAGTGTTTGTAATTGTAAAAAAGAGTGACAATAAAAAAAAAAAGAAAAAAAGAATAGTGTGGTGAGATAGTTTTCTCTAATTGTCGATTTCCTTCTGTATCTTATTTGAACCTCTTTTGTTTCCTGTAAGCTTGCCTGTGGAAGTACCCAGAGGAAGCCAGAGAAATTAATCATCATCATAACATTGACTCGCCATGCACTGGTTCAGGATCAAGATTTTTAAAAAAAATCACTTGTAACGCAAACTAAGAAATAGACAATAAACAAACTCTGTTCACTGAATGGAATCTCATCCAGAGGGGGCAGCATTTACACATTCTCCAATTTAAGTTAAACAATCGCTGTATACAAAAGGTATATTTTGTGGGCCTATTTTAGAAATTCCAGGGGGGAGGGGGGGGGTCATATGAAAAGTCCCTTTTCGTGGGTGGGGTATGGATATTTTCTGGAACCACACATTCAATAATCCTAGCAGTAAGGAAGACTATTAAGAACATTCAAAAGTGGTAAGTAAATCAAGTAAATAAATAAACATAGTTGTATATACCTCTTACCAACCAAGTTGGAGGTCCGTACTTGAAGTTACAGACTGAGTTTTTTCCCGATAAATCAATGGGAAAAACAAGGATCCGTAACTTACAGCACGGATCCAGAAAAACGAGGTCAGTAAGATATCAATTTTCTTATATCTCTGAGGTTAATTGGGTGCACGAGAAAGGAAACTTTCAAATTTAGCAACCATAGAGTGAAATACAGCCCACAAAATTGACCAATCACCCTGTGTGTACTAACTTAGAGATATAATAAGAGAGAATAAATCACATCATCATATTTTAATATACTTACAACAAATCAGAACTTGCAAACGTTGGTGAATTTTCTTCAGTTCTTCCACGTTCTATTGGAAAAATCGATAAAAATCTTACCAGTTTCTTCTTCAATCAAAAAAACTCACCGTATATTTAAGCCTACAGAAAAATCAAATCTAACAGTGTTCGAGGAATGGTATACTGTTCAGTTGGACCGGGTAAAGGTTTGTATTCGCATAGCCCCGAATAAAACTTTGAACTGATCTGTGCTTGATATTCTGTATTTGACCTTTGCGGCGCACAGCGTGACACTTGTAAATCTTCTGAAAGCGAACGCAGAAAATTAACTTTACTAAATTTACTAATTTGACCGTCACACAGTAGCTTTATTCTTTCATGATTCTTTTTATTTTGAGACAGAGACAACTTTCACTTTATCATGCTTGATTTCAAAGTAGAAACTTAGATCACGCGAAGTACGTGACATGACTGCACAAGCTGTGATGAATGAAGCCGGAAATGCACTGATCAAGCGCAATTATAAATAGGGGCGTTTGGCGATGCGGGCAGGCGTTTTTTTTTTCGCTCTCATTTCCTGTCCCCCCCCCCCCCCCCCCTCAGCCTCCCTCAAATACGCGAACTAAATTTATTATTCAGCGCTCGCCCATGAAAAACGCCTGCACTGCAGGCTAAAGGTAGCATCGATCACAAGCTTGCATGCGTAAGTGAAGCTTCAGGCCCGGTTACTCAGCCAAGTGTGGGTGGACTGGACTTGCGATTTCAGTGAATTGGATCTGAGGAGTGAGTCAGTGGTCGCCAGTTCCACGGCCGGGTGAGTAAATTTTATAGTGGATTGGCGGTTGAAGGGAATTGAAGAAAAAAATTATTGGCGTACTTGTAATAGCTTTTATACTACACAGAACGTTAGCGCTGAGAAAAGTATTAAAGAATTTTGAATGGATCAACGAAACTAAATACAGTCAACTTTCGGCGCCTAGCAGACACTTTGTCGATTACGGACAGCAAGTAAATCCCCGGCAAAAATAAATTACACGCGTTTGCCTCAAATGAATACCCACTATATATGGACTCTTGTTATTACGGATGCTTACTCGCGGTCCCAAGGGTGTCCGAAATAAAAGGAGTTGACTGTATATTTTTGAGCTAAAATAACGATATTATCCTTTGTTGTCAGTGCTGTAGATAGAAATTGTTTTATTTAATCAATCCGTTGGTTTCAATTTTTTACCGCACATGGAAATGCTGGTGGTTTAATTAGTTTCTACTCTTCACATCTTTTTTATGGGTGTTCTATAATGACCAAATTTTGCTTTTCAAGTATTGTACTTTATGAAATTTAGTATCGATGCAAACTGGAAATGGGCCTTTTGCAGTAACTGGTCACAATCTACGAAATCCACCATACTGGATAGCAAAAGAATGCAGTAGATTCGAACACAAAGGAATTGCAACCTGTCAGTCTTGACTTTCCTTTGTTCTCGATGTCCCTCTTTTTTGCGCATTTTTTACCATGTGACCACTCAGTGCAAAAGGCCCATTGTTGTTCCGCGAAATAGAAAAAATATGATCATAACAAATTGCAACTAATAAATTTTATTAATGAATAACTGGATCATTGTCATATAATTCCAGAGTTTTTGGTGGCTTTTGTTGCACGCAGAAATTTCCTTTCTCAATTATTGTAATTTGTGACGTTTAGTATTGATGCAAACTGAACATTGTTGTTGTAGTTATTCCGCGAACTAAAAAATATGATAATAATAAAATTGCAGCTAATAAATTTTAATAATAATAATAATAATAATAATAATAATAATAATAATAATAATAATAATAATAATAATAATAATAACAATAATAATAATAAAAAGAATGAAAAGAATGAGGAACCTTATCACATTACTATCACTTGGATTAGAACATTGCTTTCTTTTGAGATTTTAAAGTCGGTACACACATGCGTACGAGGCTCCAGGACACCTTTTCACAAAATTCCATTTGGGGATTTCATTGATGACTGCCGCTTAAACGCTAGCCAAGCGTGTCTCCGCTAATTTTAGAAAGTGAATGATGGCGTGACGTTGTAAATTAGTATTTTAGGATCTTTTTAACAACTTTTTTATTTCATCAAAATTTTAGTCTTACTATTGTTAAAAAATTGTGCTTGAAAATAGCTCTGTTGTACTTGGAAATAGTCGCTTTTTTTTTTTTTTTTTTTTTAATCGAAATGAATTTTAAATATTGAATTGTAAATAGGTTTTAATAGCTCTTTTTTTCTACTTTTAACTTGTAAATATCAATTTTGCTTGGAATATTATAATAAAGAAAGATTTTATTTGTTGAAAAAATTTATAATAATAATAATAATAATAATAATAACAATAATAATAATAATACTAATAACATCGCAACTACGATAAAAAAACTGGGTCATTGCCATGCAATTCCAGAGTTTTGGTTGCTTTTCTTTTACACAGAATATTTAGTATTTAAATTTCCTGTCAATAGACTCCTTAGTAGGCCTCGGTCTGGGGGTGAACGAGAAACCCTTGGACAGGGAATAAGCCAATGGGCCCTTTCCAGCTAACGGTCACATGGTACAAAATCCACCTTGTTTAAGAGCAAGTTAAGCACTGGAACCGTGATTTGAAAAAAAAAAAGCGGCTGCATAAAGTTACATTGAATTTTTGTATGTTTAGGATGTCCCAAAGCGTAGCTTCCTCTCCAACATGGCCCGTAGCAAGGCTTAACCACTTGAGGGCGAGCGAATTGGTTAAACAAAACTACCCTCCCTCCTCTCCATCACTCAAAAAACAAACCGAATAGGAAGTTCAAGATGCAACAAGAACGTCAAAAAACCGTATATTTAGTAATCAAAACAATAACTTTGCACCAGCTTCACTTTTTGATACATTTCTTTGTCGTCTCTTTTACGCAGAGTACCACGTTTAATTTTCTTATTGAAAGGGGAAGTAAACAAACGACGACAAATTTTCCTTTCTATTTTTAAGTTGGGAATCGGGCAGTGAGAATCCGACTACAAGAAAAGTTCCTTCTGTGGCTCCTAAGAGGGCATATTTGTGGGCTTTCCACAACGCGCGAACACTAAATTGTTTTCAAGTAATAATAATAATAATTAATACTAGTCTCCCTCGCAGCCGTTCTGTGTCTCGACTAGAGAAGCGTTGCGTGACAAGACACAGAACGGAAATAGATGAAAGTAAATGAAATTAATGAAGCAGCGAGGAATATAGAGGGTGGAAATCTTCCAGATCATAAGTAATTTCGAGCCTTGCGCAAAATTTGTTGCCTCGCGCCATTCCAGATCTCCCTCTTCAGTTGGGTTTTACTCGTTACAATTCAATCAATGCATTCGTGTACTTTTGTTACCCACCAAGAGAAAATATGCTTTGTTCTATTGGAGATGTTCATAATCACCATATTTAATAATAATTACTTTGTCAATAACAATAACAGCAAAACCCATTTAACAATGTGAACAATTACAGTAACAAGAAAGGATGTTAAATTGGGCGTCTTTTCTCAGAACGATTTCAAATAAACCGTTAAAATTAATAGAAACCGAACAATTAGCCATTATAAAGCACTAATTCATGGTTAGGTTTTGCTTACTATAGAATATTAACAAACAACAACGCTTACATAAAACAAAAAACTTGTTACATGCAGAAAACCTGAACGAAACATACTTTAAAACTCTTTTCATATCATTAAACGGAAAAATATTCCGAGAAGTGTCCAGTCTTGGCTCTTTTTCCTCCAGGAATAATCGCTTGGTGAAAAATTCTTGATCCATGTTTTATAATTTCCCATCTACCTCCCAAACTCAAAAAGACAAAAACTGTTCACAGCATAAACTATATACAGAGTTCCACGCAAGACTTGATCACCTTACTTCCATGAAAAGCAGGCCTCCAATTTCTTATCCGTTTATAAACTTTACACATACCCCCAAAACACCCGGTGAATGGGGACACCTCATTATTACGGGTAATTTCCATGCATTTGAGTTACTTTTAAGCTCACGAGAGTTTTCCATTGTTTACTTTCCATGTGTTAAAAAAAGGTGGGCGAAAGAAATCTTTAAGTATCAGTCCCGATAACACATATCAAGGGTGTCACTGATTCCACTCCTCTTTCAGCCATTGACATTGTAGCTGTTGCTGGCGATAAAACTGTTTAATGAAACCCTGTTATCATGGATACCTATAGAACTGTTAAATAGTGTTTGTATAAACAGGATGTCTGTATGAGTGGGTTAGTTTCAGAGAAATGTATCGATATTCAGACCAAAATAACAAGTGTCCATATCAAGCGGGTGTCTCTAAAGCGAGGCCTGACTGAACTTTTGTAATTTTAAAAGCTTCATGATTCTCTCACTTATTTTATCACTATTCAAATGTGGCGATTCCTTAACAACCAAATTTTTGCAACCTTACACTCAACCACGAAAAAGACAGATGTGAAAAACATTTTGGTAGAAAAGCTAAACACTTGTCATGTGATTTTCATAGTGTTCAAGAAGAAGCGCCTCACTGCTAAGCTCCTCCTGACAAATCCAACAGACGTGTGTTTGACAATGGTCTGACTGAGGGTTTTGCAAAATAGGGGTTTGTGTTGTTAGTATGTTATCTCTACTACAATTTGCAGCATCCTTGCGGGCATTTTTATGCCTCCTTAGACTTCTAAATTGGCCAGAACTGCTGCTGTACCGCTTGCATCTGGAAGCTTTCTCTCCAGTATGGACTCTTCCATGTGTCCTTAAGTTTGCTGCTTGACTAAAACACTTGCCACAATCTTTGCATTCATAAGGCTTCTCCCCAGTATGGACTCTTTCATGTTTCTTCAGAGTTCCTGCTTGGCTAAAACACTTGCCACAATCTTTGCATTCATAAGGCTTCTCTCCAGTATGGACTCTTTCATGCATTCTTAGGTTCCCTGCTATGCTAAAACACTTGCCACACTGTTTGCATTCATAAGGCTTCTCTCCAGTGTGGACTCTTCCATGTGTCCTTAAGTCTCCTGCTTGGCTAAAACACTTGCCACACTGTTTGCATTCATAAAGCTTCTCCCCAGTATGGACTCTTTCATGTGTCCTTAAGTCTCCTGCTTCGCTAAAACACTTGCCACACTGTTTGCATCCATAAGGCTTCTCTCCAGTGTGGACTCTTCCATGTGTCCTTAAGTCTCCTGCTTGGCTAAAACACTTGCCACAATCTTTGCATTCATAAGGCTTCTCTCCAGTATGGACTCTTTCATGCATTCTTAGGTTCCCTGCTATGCTAAAACACTTGCCACACTGTTTGCATTCATAAGGCTTCTCTCCAGTGTGGACTCTTCCATGTCTCTTTAAGTCTCCTGCTTGGCTAAAACACTTGCCACACTGTTTGCATTCATAAGGCTTCTCCCCAGTATGAACTCTTTCATGGGTCCTTAAGTCTCCTGCTTGGCTAACACACTTGCCACACTGTTTGCATTCATAAGGTTTCTCCCCAGTATGGACTCTTTCATGTTTCTTTAGAGTTCCTGCTTGATTAAAACACCTGCCACACTGTTTGCATTCATAAGGTTTCTCCCCAGTATGGACTGTTTCATGTATCCTTAAGTCTCTTGCTTGGCTAAAACACTTGCCACAATCTTTGCATTCATAGGGCTTCTCTTTAGTATGGACTCTTTCATGCATTCTTAGGTTCCCTGCTATGCTAAAACACTTGCCACACTGTTTGCATTCGTAAGGCTTCTCTCCAGTATGGACTCTTTCATGTGTCCTTAGATGCCCTACTTGACTAAAAGACTTGCCACACTGTTTACATTCATAAGGCTTCTCCCCAGTATGGACTCTTTGATGTATCCTTAAGTCTCCTGCTTGGCTAAAACACTTGCCACACTGTTTGCATTTATAAGGCTTCTCGCCAGTATGGACTCTTTCATGTTTCATTAGAGTTCCTGCTTGATTAAAACACTTGCCACACTGTTTGCATTCATAAGGTTTCTCCCCAGTATGGACTGTTTCATGTCTCCTTAAGTCTCTTGCTTGACTAAAACACTTGCCACACTGTTTGCACTCATGTTTCCCTCCAATATGGACTCTTTTAAGTGTCCCATGATTGTCTGCTTGTCTCTTATCCATGAATAACCTTTTCACATTCAATTTACCCTTCTTAAGCTCTGAAACGAAATAATAAAAATGTTACAAAGTTTTGGAAATATATTCAAACCCTGATAAGGACACTGTTTGGGACTAAACACCACTTCATTTTTATACAAAATTTATTGGCCTATAGCCATGAATTAAGTTACCATGATAAACACTGTTTCATATTGTACTGAGAGGCTGGTAAGATTTGCTGATACTGGAAAGTAGTTTGAAGGGAAGATGCTCAGACATCACATGTAATAATAATGTTAGAAAGAAAATAATCTCCCACACTCGTTAACACTCCATTACTTAAAAATACTTTCAGTTTCTGCAATCTCATCCTATTTAACAGTCCTCGTAAACGAGATAATTGCTGCAGTTTAGCCTTTGCTTGTTTTGAATTTTAGACCACATATATTTGCAGTCAAATCTATGTTACAATTACTGCAAATGATCTTATAGACACCTGGGGCGTCTACTCAATTTTAGGGGTTCAAGGGTGAGGCACGGGGGTGTGGGGACCGGAGTTTAATAGATAGGAGGCGTTTATACTCATAACTGTAACAAGCTCAACGGAACTAATATGCTTTTGGCAAAACTGAATATCAAGAAAGTTCGAAAATAGCAGACTATCCAATCCAGTCCATCCATTGGTACACCTTGGCCGTCTAGAGATCCATATCCTTATTTCAAATCTCAATGTTGATGTCAGAATCCTCTTTCAGGGTCGTTGTCTTGTCATCGTTAGCCTCTTTGATGTCCGAGTCAGTAATGACTTGGATAGGGTTTGGGAGGTTTGGCTAATTCAGCATGGAAAGTTGTGCCTCTTACTGGTCCGCTCCTGCTTTACACAGTTGACCTTTCTTGAAGCAATGAATTTCTGAATGTTGAGAGCCATCAACTGTGAGATTCAACGAACAGGACTTGAATGATTCAGCAATCATATCTGTCGAGAGTCGTGACCAGGCTGTCAACACCCATTCCACAATGAAGCAAGAAACTCAAGAATATTGACTGATTTTGCTGTATTTGACTATTTCCTAGTATTTTTGAGTAATTGCCATGGGAGCATCTATTAGACATGGGGATTTTATCAGAAGAGGGCATCTAATACAAACTTCACAGCGTGTTGGGGGGGGGGGGGGGGGAGGTGTTTATTAGACCAAGGCGTTTATTTGAGAGGGGGCGTCTATTAGATCATTCAACGTAATTCAAACTCTTGAACAAGTCTTATGTTATGTACATGTACAGTGAATAAGACATCCATCCACACTTATTTACCCAGCATATTTAAATAAAAATTTGTATCACCTACATGTATAATTGTCAGAATCCAGCATGCCCTGCCTGCGGATATTTTCAGCAAAAGAAAAGTACCGCAAACACCAGCGTACAAGCTGCACGTTTTTCCCTAAAATTTTTTTCTCAGAATTGGGGATGTAGCTTATCTGCGAGTACATCTGCAAAGGGTTATATTTATGTGCAATGTTCAGTACTTTTAGAAGAAACAAAGACCATTTTAGCTAAAGACAGTGCTGCGTATACCACAAGAAACTATCAATAAGACGAGAATTGGTCATTCTTTTGCTGGCCACTAAAGAAGTCACTTTTGTTGCAGACATCATTCCTAAAGAGCTGCATCACAAACGCCATCCATGGGACACAATCCTCATGTTCAGCCCTCCCTCTATTGGAATGCCTGTTTACTAAGCTTTGTGAATGTAAAAATGTTACTCATTGCATCTTGGAAATCAACGACTCCATCAAAAAACCGCCTTCAATGACAATGTGCCTGTAAAAGAAAAGAAGACCTCTAAAACGAAGACCCTAAGACCCCGAAAACTCGAAAACGGAGAACCCCAAAATTTCCGAGTGTAAGTACAAAAAAATAAAATATCATAAAAATACATTAATTTATACCTCAAGTGAAATTTAAGAGCGACTTTCCACAAATATCGACCGAAATCAACTTTTGGTGGCACAAGTCAAAAAATCGATTTAGCTCATATTTTGCTCATAGGTAGGCCTTAGTAAGAAACAAAACGGGCTGTAGTTAGTTTTTCCAAATACGGCTTCCTTACGCGTAAACAAGCGAAAAACGATTTTCAGTTCAGTTGAGTTCAAAATTCGCTTCCGGTCGGGCGGAATTTTCCTTAACTTTGGCCGGCCGCGTATCAATCCACAGCCAGTCACGGATCATGAAATAACAGCTATTGCTTTTCTAGGTCTTCATCTCCTGTTCTACAGAAAAACATTCAAAACTTAGGTTACTTTTATGCCCGAAACAGATCTAGAACAACATGCTATAAATGCAAATTTTTAACAACCAAATTTTCGAACTGAAATACCGGCAATTTTACCCATGGGCGATAACTAAGATTATCATAAAATGCCTTTCTATGGCTTCACTGTGTACTTGTCAATCCTAACATCAAAACAAAACTTTGGGTAAATTATTTTAAGTGACCCGCAGGGCCTCGAATTTAACAACTACCCAGTCGAAAATCTCGTATTCGCATTGTAAACAATGGCGTGACATAGCCGGTGACCGCGAACCGCGAAAGCGAAAAGAGAATCAAAATTTGAGACACAAAGGAAACTAAGCTAATACCTTACTGAAAACCCAAACATAAGTTTTGGCCATCTTCTTCATCTATTCCCGCTTGATACAAGATATTAGTGTGTCGACGACGAGGTTTTCAGTATTTGATGATCATTTCATGCACGCTTTAACAAGAATTTAGCATCGAATTCTTCATTAACCCACACTAGGGTTATTTCTGTACTCTTACCTTCTGAGTAACAAAGCAATCCAGTTTACGAATTAATAAACATTTTTTTTTAAATAAACAACTCGCAAGCTACACTGTTGCGTGACAACCATGAACGGGAAGTGTCACCATAAAGATTTATATGTTTCCGCAATGTCTCAATGTATGTTTCAATGGGCATACAGACGCTTTTAAGGGACTAGTTTTCGTAACTAATGTCCGTTTGCTTCCATACTTTCACACGCAGAATAAATAATCAGAAACGGGCACATTATATTCGAAGACCAACAAAGTTAAATCATTGACACAATGCTCTGTTTTAGTTCCCTTTCCGTTTCTCTCCAGAAAGAAGTCCTTTCCTCTTTATCAGGTGTGGGACTTCATTAACAAAAGGCCGAAGCCGAAGTAGCAATAAGGACATGCTACGGCTCCTACATTTGGTATTTCTGTGTCTACCTTCTCTCCAATTTATCCAGGAGTACCGTAAACTGCCGCGGCTTATAAGCCCCGGGGGCCGTTTCTCGAAAGTCCTGGTAACTTACCGGGCCCGATAAGTGTCTTTGGTGATAAATGTTTCTCAACAGCTAAGCCCAAATCGTCATTGTCTTGATGTTTTCTGGCGTTGAAAACATGGCCCTCGTTCCCTACATCTTGAAAACCATAACATGACTTGTGCTGGTCAATATTCTTTGTACAGGAGACACTCAGGACAGCAGAGGTACCATCTCGCTGGACCTTGTTCTGTCTCTGCGAGTACACGAACATGGCCCACCAACTATCGACTTAAAAGAACAGCAAACTTCCATGTTCGCCGTTTTGTTTACAGTTCCTGACCGTTTCTCTGGTGTTATAATAATTCAATTTATTCATAGGTCCAAAACTGCGACGTTCAAAAATCTAATTAGTTAATTACGTCCATCTTCACACAAAGAATATTTCAGGATCAAAAAGCACAGCAAAATAACATTATTAATAACACGAGTATTGACCACTATCTTGGTTTCATTAAATTTGTTACGGTTTTTATCGTTATTACTTTTTCCCTTTAGAAACGTTCAGAATTCTGTCTTGTTTTTTTGTTGTTGTCGTTGTGTGTGCGTGTTCTTTCTCACGTATATTTCACGCTAACGATGCAGTTTAATATAACAGTCGAAACTTTTAATCAGATTAATGTAGTTCAAATCTGCTGCGTTTACCCTATTTCTAGTTTAATTTATCCATGGCAGTGATAAAGAAAGAGGAAAAGAAATTTTCCAATTATTTGTTTTAACAAAATAATATTCAGCCACAATAACGCATTGGACTCCGCATCAGAGCGAACGGATACTCTGGAATTTCCATCTATAAAAAGCAGCCGCAATATATATTGGTCAGTAACGCTACCAAACTTTCGATCCAAATTTTTCTACTGCGAATGAAAAATGCTTCCTTTTAAAAATGTTGCTTCATTCTTTTTAATAAGAAAAACTATTTGTACCCGTGACAGTCTGTCACGCCATCTTTTTTGCGCTTCGATCGCCAAATCTCAAGAAGTGCTGATAAATCTGAAGCCTAGCCGTAAGCGGTCATTTATTTTCATTTACCCAGAGCTTTGTTTTTATATTATGATAAATAGGTATACAGTGAAGCCATAGAAAGTCATTATAGGGAAATCTAAGTTATCGCCCATGGGTAAAATTGGCAATGTTTTAGTGCTAAAATGTGGTTGTTGAAAATTTGCATTTATAGCATGTTCTTCTAAACCTATTTCGGGCGTAGAAGTAACTTAGGTTTTAAATGACCTAATAAAGATGACCTAAGGAAGACCTAATAAAGCAATAAGTGTCATTTGAAGGTTACTAACAGTCTGCGGATTGATACGCCAGCCGTCGAAAGTTAAGGAAAATTCCATCCCGTCGAAAGCGGACTTTGAGCTCAACTGAGACAAAATCGTTTTGGGCATATTTACTCGAAAGGAAGCGGTATTTTGAAAAACTAACTACAGCTCAGTTTGTTTCTCACTAGGGACTACCTATGAGCAAAATATGAACGAAATCGATTTTTTGACTTGTGCCACCACTTGGTCGACATTTGTGGAAAGCCGCTCTTAATTCCTTCCTGTGGTCCTACCATGGTTATCCGCCATCTTGAGCTGAGCAGCCGCGTTTCTTGTTATACTGACCGGAAGTGTGTGTTTCCCGCTCCACTGGACCGGAAACGCGTTTCCGAACGTCTCAGTTGCACTGCTGGGTTTTTATTTAATTACCAACTACAAAGAAGCGACTGTTAAATCCCTCCTTCTGGGAATTACAACCACGCGATCTTGAGAGCAAAAGAAATGAAGCCTAGGCTTTCTTTGTGAAAGTTGCTATATGATTTTGAGGTTCTTCAATCCCGAGTACATCCATACATTTACCTCTAAGGCAAACCAGCCGTGAACTGTTACGAAGCCAAAGTTCGTGGGAAAAATTACAGGGAAATGTATGGAAATGTTAAAACACTACTGGACGCTTTCTGGCACATCTTACATCCCTCCAATTTTTTTTCTTGAAATCCTTTTACTATTGCTGAAAGGTTCCAATTCATGAATTTTTCAGAAGCGATGTTTTATGAAAATTATTTGACATCGGATTCCATACAAACACTGTTATTTTAAGCCTGTTTGCCTACTCGTCAAAATGGCGTCGAAAACCGTAATAAGGCCTATTTTACAGGGAAGCTGATGAATTTAGTCAAAAATAGGAATCGACACTCAGGATTGAAGAACTTCAAAATCATTACAGCAACTTTCATAGTATAAAGCCTTGGCTTCATTTATTTTGCTCTCACGATCACGTGGTTGTAGTTCCGAGAAGGAGGGATTTAACACTCGTTTCTTTTGCTAGTTGGTTACTAAATAAAAACCCAGCAGCGCAACTGAGACGTTTGGAAACGCACTTCCGGTCCAGTGGAGCGGGAAACACACTTCCGGTCAGTATTCCAAGAAACGCAGCTGCTCAGCTAAAGATGGTGGATAACCATGGTAGGACCACAGGAAGGAATTAAATTTCACTTGAGGTATGAAATAATGTATTTTTTGCTATTTTATTTTTTTGTACTTATACTTGGAAATTTTGGGGGTCTTCGTTTTCGAGTTTTCGGGGTCTTAGGGTCTTACTGTCTTCGTTTTAGAGGTTTTCGTTTTCGAAACACCCTGTAAAAGGGAGGGTTGCTGCCTAAAGGCCCCCTGTCGCCAGGGGTGCCTTAGTCGCGAGCGTGGGCGACCAGATTCCTGATCAAGTAGCCTGCACAGGCCAGCTAAAGTTTGCCTAGTAGACATCAGTTGCTTTGTTAATTGGGATTCATTTGCTGAAATTTAACCAAAGAAACTGTTGTTTATAGTTGGCAAAAATTTCAGCTAATGAGTTTTCCAAAACTTAGCGAAAGGAGCATTAAGCTGTGAAGACCTTTGTGATTCCTTGGAAGTCTTGTAAGGAGTTGAAGACTAGGTCTGAGATTTAGCTCCCACACATGGAATAGAAAAATTATGGGTTGTGCAGTTGCATGGCCATAATTTAGTCAGAAATATGTCTGGCAAAATATAATACAATATAATTTAATATAGATATAAATATACATGAAGCAAATTTAGAAAAAGTCCCACTTAAGGCTTAACCTGATGTTCCAGATTAGAATCGTATTGTCAATTTTAACTGGACCAGCCCTTCCTGAGACCCAAGGAATTGAAGAAGGACCTCCTGAAATTGTTGAAAGTGACGATGAAAGCCTCGATTAACTTTTAATCCTAGATTAGCGTTAATCAGTTTTCGAACAACCCGGCCCTGATCGCTTGTGGAGTAGTCAGATATGGAAACTGCTTGATTAATGCAATTTCTCTGTGCCTTACGGTTAGCAAAGAATACCACCACTGTTCTTTCTATTCTATAGAAAGGGTATTGAATTTCTTAATGCTAAGCCATGCAAAGTAATGCTTAATTTTTTTTTAAGAAAGTTTTTTAGATAAAGCTAGTGAGCAGCACGTCTGCGAACTCTTACAGTTGTAAAACGATTTATTTTCTCCTACGCGTTTCGTGTGACTAACGCACACTTCGTCAGAGAGTTTTACAATACAACATAAGTGACCTGTATATATACCTACATAAAAGACTAAAATAAATTTTACATTACGTAAAACCATACCTACGCTAGGCGTTACATATTTTGTGCTTGACATAATTTTGGGGCCCACAGTTTTAGTCCTTTCATTAAGGTGCACGTGAACCCTTTAATGACCTTTGAATAACAATACAAATAACTGAATCAATTATATAGACTTTTCTTCTGCTTCCAGTGTTTGTATCATCAACAATTAAACAAGCCCTACAAATTTCTGCATTGCTGCTTTACTTACAACAGTCACCTTTCCTCTGTAAACACAGCTATGACATAAAGCAGTCTATTTCAGACTTGGTTCTAGCATGATATTATTGTGTTCAAATCAGGTCCTGAAGTTTATTCTTTAGACTCCCAACAATCTGGTTTGGGCTCGAAACTTTCAATTTTGGAGCCCAAAGGGCTCCCTTAATTTTGTCTTAAGCAGCAGCCTTGAAAAGTATCAAAAACATGCATCACATGCTCAAGGCGGTATACTTGCCTTTTTACACTGTTTTAAGAGGAAAATTTGAAGTTTTATTTTGTTAAATTTAAAAATGGTCAAACAATCGATAAATGACTTAACAAAATGTTACAGCAAAACTTTGAACTAGTCTTCCTCATTACCTCATTTTATTTGTTAAAAAAAAAACTTTTTTTCTCCAAAACCCAAGCTTCAAAAGTTTATCTGTGAGTGCACCCTATAGGCCTGTGTTTATGGTACCAGTAGACATGCTCAGCATGACCTCACAAACAATTCCTAACACTCAGTTAAGGACTAGACTGCTAGATGAGAAAAATAATTATGAGATCAAATCCTTCAAAACAATTCTGAGAGAAAAAAATCAAAGAAAACTGGCCTCCACTCAGCTGATCAAATATTGGACAAATTATGACCACAATTTATGCTGGTTTAAAAATAAAATTTCAAAATGTGGTGTTCCAATATTGCTAAAGCTAAAATGACTCCCCTATTCCTTGAAGACAACGAAGAAAAATATAAAGTATTGCTACGGTAAATCCGCCAAAGTTCAGGTGTAATATTATATAACTACCACAAAATCAAAAGCACTGCATGTGCCATGCTGGATAACTCACATTACTTGAGCTCTTTTTAGTGTGGGTATCTCACTAAAATGAGTCAAGCATTATAGTTTTTAAGTTTTATCACTGTTTTAATGGAGAAACGCCATGCATTAACCCACTTATTTTAACAATAATCCAGCTTTTATTAAAAATCCAAATATTGTTCTGTTTAAATGTTGAAAATATTATTAGCTGTGATGTTCAAGGTGAAATCATACATACATACATACAAATTCTATAGTCCCAGCAGTAGAAAGACTATAAAGAATATTCAAAAGTGGTCAGGGCAGGAAAGAAAATAGAAAAATACACAAGCTTATGTTGAACTAGCTGGCAAATCAAGTAAATACTTGTCAATAAACAGATTTATATACAATCTTCTCATGTACACCTCTAACCAACCAATTTCAATGTCCGTACTGTAAGTTACAGACCGAGTTTTTCCCTGATAAATCAACGGGGAAAAAATGAGGATCTGTAACTTACAGCACAGACAGAGAAAATGAGGTTTGTAAGATATGTATCATATCTCTGAGGTTAATCGGGTGCACAAGTAAAGAAACTTCCAAATTTAGCAGGCGATACAGTGAAATACAGCTCACAAAATTGACCAATCACCACACAAGTACTAACTTAGAGATAGAATTATATGAGTGAATAAATCACACAATTATATTACTTACAACAAATGACAACTTGCAAATGGTGCGGTTTTTCCAGTTCTTCAACGTTCTATTGGAAAATCAATAAGAATGTTACCAGTTTGTTCTTCACTCAAGAAAATATCACCTGATATTTCAGCTGTTTTTATGTCCTATAAATCAACCTCATTACAATGTCACGACAATTAAAGTCACAACACAAATTTTGGGGCCATTAGGTATTCATATATTCAAGCTATTGTTCTCCGTTATTACTTATGTCTTATTACTTCGCTTCTCTGGGCCAAATATTCATTTTTCGGATAATCTCTCAGCCGCAGACATTATCAGCGGACATACCAGCAAGCCAGAAAGGGGTTTATTTATTTTATAACCCTCCCATTAATTTTTATATCGAGCGAAAACCGCTCGTAAAAAAGCCAGTGCTGATCTATGGCTGACGTACGCAATTGACCTAAGCATGATTGGACCAAAACTTGACAGACTGACTCAGTTTGCGTAGGACTGAACTGAAAGTCTACTTGTAACTTTCTACACCTTCAAAAACGTTGACAGCATGTTTTGTTGACATTTTTGTACTTTCCGCAACAGCCTTTGCAACCAGCTTTTTGCTGTAAACATGCCTGGACATCTACAAAACGAGATGACAAGGTGAAACTTTTGACATGGCTTTTTTCCCCTGGCTTTGTTTCTTTTCAATAGAAATAATAGGTGGGCAAATGTTGATGCAGGCAGGGGTTATTGCGTGATAACTGTCCTGTGAATTTGCACCATGTGAGGTAAACTAGCCAATAAAATCACGCAAAAATTAATGGGCTGGTTATTACACCTGATATTTCAGCCGATTTTAATGTGGCTAAATGTAATTTAGGCAAAGTTAACCTCGAAGCAATGCTGGTCAGCTGTTTTCCCCAACTATATTAGGGGTAGCCCGATGTCTCTAGCAGGGGCACCTCGTGACTTTTATACGCAGTTGCTTGCTTGCAGTTCTTCGCAAAGTGTTGTCTCAATTGCTTGCTGTTTGCGTGCCAGTTTGTGCTTTGTTTTTTCCCATCCCATCCCTCCCTCTCGGTGGGGGCTAGGTAAGTATTGGGTCGGTAAGTATTCCACTGAACTGTTCAGTGTGACGGTGCTTGGTGGGGGCCGCTCGCAGGGTTGCCATGGATACCTCCTCCTCATGCTAGAGCATTGCCCGGCTCCACCAACTTCAAAGGCACCAACTCCCAAGCTCATCTATTGGTGATGAGTTTAATGTCCTATAAATCAACCTTATTACAATGTCACAATTTAAGTCCGTACCCCAAATTTTGGGGTCTTTAGGTATTCATATATTTAAGCTATTGTTCTCCCTAAGTACTAATGTAAAAAAATTGCTGAGGATGCAGCATGTTACCAAAGGTCATAAACCCTTTGAAGTGAGTGAGATATGTTTTTGTTGTAGAATTTCTACTGGATCTAATTTTGAACCACTTTTGTTTCCTGTTATTGTCTCGGAAAAACTGAAAGCTTGCCCGTGGAAGTAGCCAGAGGAAGCTAGGGAAATTAATCATCATCCTAACATTGACTCACCATGCACTGCTTCAGGATCGATATATTTAAAAGCAATCACTTGTAATGCAAATTAAGAAATAGACAATAAACAAACCCTGTTCACTGAATGGAATCTCATCCAGTGACAGCAATCCATTACACATTCTCCCTTTTCAGTGAAAAAGTTAAACAATTGCTGTATACAAAAGGTATATTCTCATGCTTTAGCCGTAGGCTCAAGTCACAGAGGGTTGTGTTCAAAATCACAAATCAGGTTTTTAACTAAAATATAATTATATATTTTTAAAAAACTAAAATTTGACTTGTTCGAGAAAAACGTTTCATTCAATGAATACCACATGTAGGATCTCTTTTCAAAAGTTCTTACTCCACAGTGATTCTTTGGAGTTCCTTCACATACACTGTACCAAGAACAAAAGGATATGCTCACAACTTCGCTGCTCAAGACCGCTTAGTTTGGCTATTGTTTGAGTCTTTTGCATTTCCTTCAGGGTCTTCCTGTATTAAAGTTCTCATCTAAAAACTGAAATTATTTGCCACAGTGTCGGCAGCTGCCGAAGTGAATGCCCAAAAGAGAGCCTTCAGGCAACAAAATCCAACGGAGTCACCAATTTTTGAATGACACATTTCAATTAGCGTGTAGTTGTAATGTTCATCAGTTGATTAGTGTTCGAGGAATGGTTCTTTCAAATAATTTGTGCAGTTTGACCAAAACTCATCGTAAGCCCTGTGGCAATGTCGCTTTCAGCTTACAGGAAGCGAATATTTTACAAGTCAGATTTTGCCAAAATTGTACGACAACAAAAACAGCTCGCGGAATGTTCCCAAATGCCCTACTTTCAAAATGGCGCCCATCGACGGACATGACGGCTAAACTTTCTATCGATCATCTGTCGGTTGAAATCGCACTTTGCCCGTTTCTATCGATCGATCCTAACACCTTAAGAAATAAGTTAGGTTTGAGAAACACTGAAAATAGTTTGTCTTACCTTCAAATAGAGGAAATTTTACTTCTTTGCCACTCGCACACGAGATAGCATCGATCACATACAGAAGTGAAGCTACAGACGCGGTTACTCAGCTCAAGTGTGGGTGGACTGGACTTGTGATTTCAGTGAATTGAAGGACTCTAAGGACTGGAACAACTTAGACAATGATATTAAAAACATCAAATCATTGTCCCTTTTTAAGGCAAAGCTTAAAAGTTTGTGAATGATGATTGTTTAGCTATTTTTAAATTCGTTTGATCTTGTGAAATCATATTTTAAGTAATTTTATTTTTTATTTTATTTTTAATTTGCAGGGCCCCACTGAAAACCGCCAGGGCGATTGGGCTCCCTGGATAAATATTATTATTATTATTATTATTATTATTATTATTATTATTATTATTATTATCATCATCATTATCATTATCATTATCATTATCATTATCATTATCATTATCATTATTGTTATTGTTATTATTATTATTATTATTATTATTATTATTATTATATTGTTATTATTATTATTATTAATTAATTTATCTTTCCTTTTTTTTGTTACTTGGCCCGATCCTGTATATTCAGTAATTAATTTGGACTTCTATGGACTTCTTTCTCTTTTTTAACAAACTGAGGTCACATTTCTCCTGAAAATAAGTTCATTATTGAGTGTAATCCTGGAAGGTTAAGTTAATTTTTTATTGGAAACAAGAAATAGTAGTAGGTTTTTCCTATTACAGTTGTTACCAGTAACACGCGACCTACGGCATTCAAAAGAGTCGGATAAAGTTGCGCTTTGGTGGACGTCAATCAAACAAAAGCCGTTGAAATTAATTTGAATTCTGACAAGATTCCAAGGTAACCCGGCAAGAAACTAAGAATTTCACCTCGCTTAGAGAAGGTAAACTTTATTTAAATTGATTCTCGAACCAGATCAAGCGCAAATAAAAGGTATTTTCGAATTAAAAATTTCAATTTTCACTGCACGTGATAATTTACTCACTTGCACACATCGCTGATTTAATTAACAGGTGTAGCGATCTCAAATGTTTCATAAAAAAAATACGGCTTCGTCTAAACAATGCCCATTTTGTTTTAGATAATCTGGCTTGGAAATCAACTTTCATAAAGTTTACCATCCGTCAGCGGATAAAACTGTTAATTTCTTGGTTCTGTTGCCTTGTGAAATGTTCTCAGAATTCAAAATAATTTCAACGGCTTTTCTATGATTGACGTCCACCAAAACGAAACTTTATCGGAGTCTTATGAAGGCGATAGGTCGCGTGTTATTGGTAACCGCTGTAACATCCCTTGATATTTATTTGGATTTGCAATTCCGTTGAATTTGTACCATACGTTGGCCGTGTTCACCTCATTCACAATACGTTCTTTAAAAAAAGTTGGGTTTATATCAGATATAGAGAGTTCACCATATATGTATTCCATTCTACAGTTTTCATTTGTAAGTACAAACCGTTTATAAGAACATAAGAAAACATCGTTCCTAGGACGCTGCCTTGGGGTAGTCCTCGCTGCACCTCTTGCCATTCTAAGAACGTGTTGCCTTTCTTCACACATTGCATCCTACACTTAAAACAGTCTGGAAGAAGCGCACAACTATTGCTCATTGTTTTTACTATACCCCTGCACAGGCTTAGCCAGTTAAAGTGCGTTCGGTATCTTATCCAAAAGGGTTTGAAAAGTTCATCGATATTACAGCAGCGCTTTCTTTATTGTCAAGACTTCGCCTCCAATCCTGAGTCAGTTTGACCAAGGAAGTCTTGCAGCTGCAATGCCTAACCTCGTACCCAGATCTTCTCGCTCACTTGAACAGAGAGACAACACTATGAAAAAAAATAATTATGTTTGGGAGAACTTGTCGCAGTTTAATAAAACGTTAAGCTTTAATAGATGCATGAAGCAACTTGCAAAGAGGACAGAAGTTTCAAGACAGATTTTTTTGAAAGTCTTGCGTCTAGGAGCGTGCAAGCAAAGATGAAAATCGTTGAGGCGAATTGCATCGGACCAGTTTTCATTGACCAATCAGATTGAAGAACGCGATCGGTTTTACCAAATGTTTTCTCCGAAGAGAACCTACTGGACATACTGCAAATCCTGAGTACGTTTGATCAAGGAAGTCTCGTAACTGTGAAATATTTTTCAAATAGAACTCATTAACCTGTAATACCAGCAGCCTCTCAAAAACATTATTAAGAGCCGATAATACAGTTACTGATCAATAGATATAGTCATGCAACAAGGTTCTAGAACCCTCTAAAATCTATTTTCAATAATATTGCATCAGTGCATGCTATTTAAAGACAACTATATTATCCATCACTCAGCATTCTAAGATGTTCTAGAATGTTCCCTAAAATGCCCTGGAATGTCCAATACAATGTTCTCGGAAAATAGAGACAATCGGAAAATAGAGACAATCGGTTTTGTAACACTCTAGTAGTGGTCCAGATGGCCAGATGATGAACTGACGATTCCGCCGAGGTGTTCAAGCGTCATTGCCGCGGACCTTTCGTGAGTTAATGCTTTATAGAGGTTGTTCAACTTGTTTTTTAATGGGTTTAATTTTCTCGTTTTCATCCACAGCCAAATGTGAAGCCCTAGTTTGGCCGCAAACAGGCTTTTAAGAGACAAACTATGGGGACGGGGAAACTTCTCCATCCTTCGTTCAGCTAAACACCTGTCCTTCACTGCCGATAAGCCAGAGTAAGACAATACAATACAATGCAATGCAATACAATACCCTTTATCTTACGTGGTAAATGTTCTTAGCTAATCAGGCAGCTACTTTACAGACATACCACGAAAATAAACTAAAAATGTATTTAAACAAAGACAGTTTGCGTGCACTGACTCAGTCAGTGTCTAAATGGGTAGAAAACGCGGAAACGTGTGCGCACGCAGCAAAGCCTTTAAAAGGCAGTTTTAAACGGTTTTAACGTATGTTTGCTTCAACATTCTTTTAACGCTCCGTTGAACAAAACTTTTGGGGGCATTTGAACAAGTCATTCAACATTGTTGAAACTCTCATTCGTTGAATGACGTTGAAACCGTTTAAGAACTCCGTTCATCCAGCATTTGACCAACATCAGTTCAACTTTTTCTGAACGGAAACAATAATAGCGACCTGTCTCACTTGAAAGCACTCCAGTCACAAATTGCGACTCCGTTCAGTAAGAATCACCCTGTCCGACAGGATTTTTCTTTTCACTTCTTCAAAACTGAACAGAAATTGCTATCGAAGGTAGTGCACGCAGTACAAGCGGTGCACACAAAAAACATTTATTTTGAGGTGTGAAAAACATATTAGAACTACCATGGTGAAGTTCGAAAAACCTTCATTTACTTAGCTATCACAAATACTGTACGAATTCCAATATTAGTACCCGTTATTGTGTCCTGTGCATCAAATGGAGCCACCGATAAGTGTGCAACAAGCGCGCAGTCTATCACAACCGACAGGATGAACCTTAACGGACTGATCAGTATATAGTTTAGTGACAGATGAAAACTCCAACGGGGATAGAGACAACTCAACATGACAGGGGTGGACAAGGTGGAAAACGGTCTCAAGTAAAAATTGTGAAAAAGGTGTTGGCTCGCGCCATTCCAGATCTCCCTCTTCAGCTAGTTTTCACTTTTTCCAATTCCATCCATGCATTCGTGCACGTTTGTTACCCGTGAAGAGAAAACGCGCATCGTTCCGTTGGAGATGTTAATGTACACCATATTTAATTACTTAGCGGACAATAATAACAGCAACGGTAAACACAGAAAGCGAAAACTCTTTTAACAATATAAACTATTACAGTACCAGTGGGTATGCGAAATTACTTGAATGTATGGTAGTCAGGCGCCAAAAACCCTCCCACTTTTCCCTCTATCGACTGATGAGTAAATGAAAATATGAATGAAGGAACGAACGAAAAAAAAAATAAATGAAGGAGGGGTGGGTTATTTGCAAAAAATGAGTGAAATAAAGCGTAATGATCGGACTCTTACAATATGGCACTTCATGTTTTTCCAAAAACGAAAACAAAGTCGTTTTTGAACAAAAAGGGCGAGGAAGGTTCGGTAAAATGGTACGGGGCACCTTCATTTGTTCTTTCCTTCATTCAGTCGTTCATTTCTTTTATCTTCCATCTTTTTCATTTTCCGTTTTCTGTCGGGCCCAATCCTCTCGTTTTTATCCACGGCCAGATGTGAAGCCCTAGCTTGACTGTAAACAGGCTCCCTAACGGTCAAATGTGATCTGTTCGCTCACGGACCTATGGCCATTCTCTTCCCCACCGCAGGTAAGCGAAAGCTTACAAAAGAACAATTTGCGAGCAACCATGAGAAAGCTACTGAGTCACAAATTTCCTCAGTAACGTGCAACTATGTTCGGCAAGAATTCGAAGCAGCACACGGATGGCAAGTGGTTCAAACAAAAAGCGTTTTTTCTGATCCCGTGAAGTAAGTATAGGTGGTGTTGTGATGAAGTTCCAAAACTTCTTTAATTACTTGTGTGTTATGAATACTAGAGAACCAAACCAGATTCCTTGATTAGTTTCGCTAATTTATCCTAAGCATTGAATGAAGCGATCGATGAGTTGACAACTGACAACTCACAATGCGCAACCAGACTGTCGGAACTTACTGGCCGAAAATGTAGACTTGCCAGATACCAGGGGCCCGTATCTCGAAAGTCCCGGTAACTTACCGGGCCCGATAAGTATATTTTTAAATGTTTTTTCGCGGATTACACAGTGATTACAGCCATTGTACTTGGCCAATGTTTTCATACAATTAAAAGAGTTTAAAATTTTAGTATTCAAAACTAACAAAATTACTTTGTCAATAACAACAACAACAACAATAGAAAAACCCTTTACCAATACGAACAATAACAGTAACAAACAGGGATGTGAGAGTTGGGTGTCTTTTCTCTAAACGATTTCCACGTTAAAATAAATACAAAGTGAACAATTAACCATTATTAAACATTTATAGACCCTATGCAAAATAGCTGACATTTTAATATTCTTTTGTTTGCATTCAAATTAGCCTCACTAACCTCGTTATTCAGTTCAAAAATCAAAAGAATATTTCACCGTGAACGAGGCTAGTGAGGCTAATTTCAATGAAGTTAAAATGTCACCCATTTTTGTATAAGGACTATTCGATTGTTTAGTTTTGTTTACAACGGTAACATTAAACAACAACAACAACGGTGCTATTGTGCAGCAAATTCGAACGAAATATACTTTAAAACTCTTTTCACATCATTAAACGGAAAATATTCAGGCAAGTGACATGATTTGGTTATTTTTCCTCCAGGAATAATCACTCGGTGGCTAATTCTTGATCCATGTTTTATAATCTCACATAGCCGTCCCAAACTCTAAAAGACAGAAACTGAAACTGTTCACAGCATAAACTATATACAGAGTTCTACAATTCCACGCAAGACTTGATCACCTTAATTCCATGAAAAGCAGTCCTCCAATTTCTTATCCGTTTATCAACTTTACACATACCCCCAAAACACCCGGTGAATGTGGACACCTCATTATTACGGGTAATTTTCATGCGTTTGAGTAACTTCTAAGTTCACGAAAGGTTTCAGTTTTTTACTTTTCACCTGTTTAAAAAATGTGGGCTAAGGAAATCTTTAGGTATCACTCGCGATAGCACAAATACAGGGTGTCATTGTATTCCACTCTTCTTTTAGCCATTGACCTTGTAGTTGTTGTTCGTGATAAACTGTACAGTGAAACCCGGTTATTATGGATACCTTCAGAACTGTTATATAGTGTTTGTATAACCAAGATGCCTGTATGAGTGGGTTAATTTGAGAAAAATGTTTGGATCTTCAGCTCATAATAACAAGTGTCCATATCAAGCGGGGGTCGAGGTTCAACTAAAATTTTGTAACTGGAAGCTTCATGAATTCCTCACTTATTTTATCAGTATTGAAATGAAGCGAATCCTTAACAGTAAATTTGCATTTTTCAACTAACATCCAGCCACGAAAAAGACAGCTCTGGCGTAAACGATCGTAGAGCAGTGATTTAAGCTAAACACTTGTCATATTATTTTCATAGTGTTCAAGAAGAAGCGCTTCGCTGCTAAGCTCCTCTTGACAAATCCAACAGATGGGTGTTTGACAATGGTCTGACTGAGATTTTTGCAAAACGGGGTTTGTATCAGTTTCTTATCTCTACCACAATTTGCAGCATCGTTGTGGGCATTTTTATGCCTTCTTAGACTTCTCAATTGGCCAGAACACCTGCTGTACTGCTTGCATCTGGAAACTTTCTCTCCAGTATGGACTTTTTCGTGTGTCATCAAGTTTCCTGCTTGACTAAAATACTTGCCACACTGTTTGCATTCATAAGGTTTCTCTCAAGTATGGACTCTTTCATGTATTCTTAGGCTCCCTGCTACACTAAAACACTTACCACACTGTTTGCATTCATAAGGCTTCTCTCCAGTATGGACTCTTTCATGTGTCCTTAGGTGCCCTGCTTGACTGAAACACTTGCCACACTGTTTACATTCATAAGGCTTCTCCCCAGTATGGACTTTTTCATGTGTCCTTAAGTCTCCTGTTTGGATAAAACACTTGCCACACCGTTTGCATTCATAAGGCTTCTCTCCAGTATGGACTCTTTCGTGCCTTCTTAGGGCCCCTGCTACACTAAAACACTTGCCACACTGTTTACATTCATAAGGCTTCTCTCCAGTATGGACTCTTTCATGTGTCCTTAGGTACCATGCTTGACTAAAACACTTGCCACACTGTTTACATGCATAAGGCTTCTCTCCAGTATGGACTATTCTATGTCTCCTTAAGTTTCCTCCTTCACTAAAACACTTGCCACACTGTTTGCATTCATAAGGCTTCTCTCTAGTATGGACTATTTCATGTGTACTTAAGTGCTCTGCGTGACTAAAAAACTTGCCACACTGTTTGCATTGATGAGGCTTCTCCCCAGTATGGACTTTTTCATGTGTCCTTAAGTCTCCTGTTTGGCTAAAATACTTGCCACATTGTTTGCATATATAAGGCTTCTCTCTGGCATGGACTCTTTCATGCATTCGTAGGTTCCCTGCTACACTAAAACACTTGCCACACTGTTTACATTCATAAGGCTTCTCTCCAGTATGGACTCTTTCATGTATCCTTAAATCTCCTGCTCGAATAAAACACTTGCCACACTGTTTACATTCATAAGGCCTCTCTCCAGTATGGACTCTTTTGTGTATTCTTAAGGCGTTTCTTCGACTAAAACACTTGCCACACTGTTTACATTCATAAGGCTTCTCTCCAGTATGGATTCTTTCATGTGTCCATAGGTGCCCTGCTTGACTAAAACGCTTGCCACACTGTTTACATTCATAAGGCCTCTCTCCAGTATGGACTCTTTCATGTGTCCTTAAGTGTTTTGCTTGGCTAAAACACTTGCCACACTGTTTGCATTGATGAGGTTTCTCTCCAGCATGGACTCTTTCATGCATTCTTAGGTTCCCTGCTAAAATAAAACACTTGTCACACTGTTTGCATTCATAAGGCTTCTCTCCAGTATGGACTTTTTCATGTGTCCTTAGGTGCCCTGCTTGACTAAAGCACCTTCCACACTGTTTGCATTCATAAGGCTTCTCTCCAGTATGGACTCTTTTATGTCTCCTTAGGTGCCCTGCTTGACTAAAACACCTTCCACACTGTTTGCATTCATAAGGCTTCTCTCCAGTATGGACTCTTTTATGTCTCCTTAGGTGCCCTGCTACACTAAAACACTTGCCACACTGTTTGCATTCATGTTTCCCTCCAATATGAACGCTTTTAAGTGTCCCTTGATTGTCTGCTTGTCTCTTATCCATGAATAACCTTTCCACATACAGTTTACCCTTCTTAAGCTCTGAAACAAAATAATAAAAATAATAAAAAGTTTTGGAAATATATTCAAACCCTGATAAGGACACTGTTTTGGACCGAACATCACTTTATTTTTATACAAAATAAATTGAGCTATAGCTATGAATTAAGTCACCATGATAAACACTGATCCATATTGTACTGAGAGGCTGGTAAGATTTGCTTTGATACTGGAAAGTAGTTTGAAGGGAAGACGCTCAGACATGTAACAATAATGTTAGAAAGGAAAAAAATTCCCAAACTTGTTACCATCCCATTAATTAGAAATACTTTCAGGTTCTGTAATCTCATCCTATTAAATAGTCCACGTAAACAAGATAAATTTCTCTAGTTAAACCTTTGCTTGGTTCTAATTTGAAACCATATATATTTGAAGTCAAGTCTATGTTACAAATACTGTGAATGATCTTATAGACACCCAAGGCATCTATTTAATTTTAGGGGCATTTATTCCCATAACTGTAACAAGCTCAATAAAACTAATATGCTTTAATAGGCAAAAATGTCAAGATAGTTTAAAAATAACAGACTATCCAATCCAGTCCACCCATTGGTACCCCTCGGCCATCTAGAGACCATATTGCTCCTTCAAATCTTAATGTGGATGTCAGAATCCTTGTACAGGGTTGTTGTCTTGTCATCATTAGCCTCATTAATGTATGAGTCAGTAATGGCTTGGAAAGGGCTTGGGAGGTTTGGCTCATTCAGCATGGAGAGTTGTGCCTCTAACCGCTTCGCTCCTACTTCACACGGTTGACCCTTCTTGAGGCAATGACTTTCTGACTCATCAACTGTGAGATTCCACGAACAGGACTTGAACGATTTAGCAATCACATCTGTAGAGAGCCGTGACCAGGCTGTCAACACCCATTCCATAATGAAGTAAGAAACTGCACAAATCAGCTGATTTTGCTCTGTTTCTCTATTTCCTAGTACATTTGGAGTAATTGCCATGTTGGTTTTCACAAGACGTCATAAAAAAACTGAAATTCGTAACTAAACACAATTTTGGGTTTTTATCTTTATCACATAAAAGAAAATATAAATTTCCATTGGCTTGCTTGTTTTCAGCAGTATAGCATTTTTTGTTTGAAAATAGAGCATTTAGAATTTTAGATTTTTGCGCAGTGCGTGACAGAAGGATTGCTGCTCTAAACATGTCACATTCATGAAGACATCGATTTGCCTCGTTTTTTTAGGTCTGATCAGCTAACATGTAATAGAAACATCTATATCAATGTGTGAAATTTAAGTAGAGAGAAGAAAGGCTTTGAAATAGCCAAAGTAAACTCCAGGTGTTTTGCTGGTTTCTGGGCGCCATTTTGGTGCCCCTCAGATGGGACACCAACATGGCGTCCCATGCTCAACTCTGTAATTTTTCGTGGTACATTTTCTCAAATAACTGGATTATGAGATATCGCACAGCTGTTGTTTATGTATCACTCTTCTACAACATATAAATTTCTTGACTTTATCTATTGAATAGTTAAGGATTTTATTTTTTTACTTGCATGATGATGTGTGAGGCAAAAACCACCAATAAGACAGGGGGCCTTTCTTACTAACTTAACAGCGGGGGTGGGGAGGTGGAGGGTGGGAAGCTTGGTAGACAAGAGACGTTTAGTTAAGAGGTGGCGTCTATTAGATCATTTACAGTAATTCAAACTCTTAAACAAGTTTTATGTTATGTACCGTAAATGAGGCATGATACTTACAAGTTCAACATGAATTCACCCATGGCTAATCACTAACAAGAAGCAGCGCTTTCACAAAAGGACAACTCAAAAAGGGGAATGGCTTGTTTCTTTTAGCTTTATTTTCAAGTAATGTTGCAAGCTGGCAAATTCTATAAAATCTGCAACCCTTTGTTTTATTGTTTCTTCTGTCAATTTGCTTATTACTCTGAAATAATTTTCACTTTTATTGCCATTCAGTAGCCCAGTGCTTTGAAAGTGCAAAACCTACTAGCCCAAATTGGCATTTTAGAAGATTATTACAGTCATGTTTGCTAAAGTTAGTCAAGGCTAAGTATCAGATTATTTGGGAAAATTGGGGGCAGGGGGGGTCAGCAGCGAGGCCTGGATCCGAGTTTACATGATCGCCCCAGTTAAGAAACTTGGCCGAGCAGGACTAAGTACTGATATTTTGATAAACAAACATGGCGGCGATTTTATGTGAAAGCGCGTCTGTGCAGATTCGCAAACAATTTGGCTATTCAACGTTCAAACATCACAGGAAGGTTACGGTCGCTCTTTTACCTGAAGTTTGGTCATCAAGAGGGATCACGGATGCAAATTCTGCAGTGAAAAACGAAAATACTGTAACCAGCGACTGGCTCTTGTAGAAATTGACACTTGCGAGAGGTAGTAAGACTTCCTTTATTCTACTTTATCGTTACCTTCCCTATTTTTTCATTTAAGTACACTGTAGAATTTCCTCCCTTACAGCAACTACCCACTGGAGGTTCTGGTGATCTAATTTTCTGTTTTTCTTAAGTTAAATTGTTACTATCATACTCTCAACAGATTTTCTCTTCCAATCTCTTCTAAATGGTGAAAAGTTGAGACGTGATGTTAGCAGCACTTTGCTCTTCAACTTTGCCAAGTGAGCCACAAATATTGACTTTTGAATTCGGTATGTGTGCTTGGTAATAAATATCATCATTTTAAAGAGATGAAGTTATCTTTCATTATTTTAGATTTTGTCTGTCATACCTCTGGAGTGAGAGCTGGAACATAAAAGAGGCAGGGTGCTAAACAGCAATACTCCAGCCAGTCATTACACTGTGCAAGTGTGTGAAAATGTGCAGTAATTGCATAATTTACAAAATGCTAATTATACTTGACTATGTTACACTTACACAATATGTACCAATTAAACAGTATTGCAATATGTTACAGTTCTGATGTATATTGTCATGTGCTGATGACATAATTATACTGCAGAGTAATGTGGTCAGCTGGGTTAATCCTCGAGTTGCTAGAAACACTTCAGTAATCAAGGGGTGATAATTTAGATTGTCTTCTTCGAAATGGCTGTTGCATACATAGAGAAACCATGGTTGATTTGCCATCCCGGGATCTATTTGTTACTGTATCTCCCTTGCAGTTGGGTTTTAGGGTGTATTCCTAATAGCCCCATTTTGGCATCCACCAATGGGGGAAAACCACCATACCGATACAGGTGGTCATGGACATCTTTTTTAAAGGGTGACAGGTAAGACAATAATATTTACATGTACCTTCCAAGGTTTCTGCATATGCATGTGGTTTCTACAGGATCTCAGTGAATCAGTACATTGTTCACCCAGTGCTACTGAACTCAACTTCCCGGCCAATTTTTTGCCAGGAGAATAAGGGTCTGAATGCCTTTTCACACAAGTTAATCTCCCCGTACAGACAAGAGACAAACACCCTTGCAACCGCTCATACAAACCTGGTAGCTCTATTCACAATAATGTTGACCAATCTTCTTCTGAGATCTTTATAAGCTATCCTTTCCAGTTGCAAAATTTTCTTAACTAAAAAATTTCTTAACTCAAGCCGTTTTCCTTGTGCACCGGTATGCATTTAAACCATTTGTGCATTAAAATTAAACTTACAGGAATAACTGTCGTCACGCAACATTTAAACAGAGGGAGAATTCCATAAAATAAACATACTGTTTCATTCGTAACGACACTTTCAACAGTTAATACGCATGAAACGTGGGACAAATACTTTTAATAAGCTTACATTAAAGTTCCAAGCCGATCTTCAGAAATAAGCTTACATTCTGGGCTTTCACGATGACAGTCGTGAAACACTGCGTGGCTTCTAGTTTCTTCAGAACTGAACAAGTATCGAAATTGAAATCTACTATTTTGTCGACGTACAATATCTTCCTGAGACGACGAAAACCATAATCGTTTGCTACATTAGAAATCATATTCTTCACCACACACACTCGCTGGTAAAATCTCAGCTGAAAACATGTCGCTCGCAATTGCAATTCTGACGGCTCTACTAACCTAAAACAAGGCTGGCACCTCGTTCCAGCGGTCTTTTCTTTTTTTTTTTTAATGCAAATCTTTATTGGAAATAACAAGATTACAATTTGTAGTTTTACATTTCAGAAATACACACAGTTACACAACACTGGACACATGCACAAAAAACGTACACACAAACACAAGTTGTAACAGGCATCTTAAATATAGACTAAGTAGACTAAGTAAATAATGAATATTAAAGAGGTTGAATTATGAAAGGCCTTCAATGTGAAGTTTGAAGGCAATACGTTGCTTAAACTCATCAAAGTTGATTTGTTTTTTGTTCAGTTTTTGACAGTAAAGATAATATTTTGCAAATAACAAGCAATAATAAAATTTCAGCGGTCTTGATTAATCGTAGTGTTCAAACTTCATACAACCGCAAAAAAACATGCTAACAGTAAGTAAACAATAACTTAATACGAATGCGTTTTCCACCATCGAGTCGCCACGGACAAAACAGCATGAATCAAGCATGAATCCTTCGCATTTCGCGCATGCTCGTTACGGTTTTCGAATGATTGACAGATTTCTTTACTAGGGCGATCATGTCTTTCCGAAAAGCGGCAAGATCAAAGATAGCTGCCAGCCCCCCCTGATTGGGGGCAATGGTAGAAAAATGAAGTATTCTTCATACATTACAAACTAAAACATCAATGTAAATTCACAAATAACAAAGTCATTTGTGAAAAACAATATGTAAAGCTAGCACATAGTTGACCAATCAATGAGGTAAGAAAAAAATGCTTTTCACCGACCTAGGTTGGTCCAATCGGGAAATCAATGCCCTCAGCCTTGAGTACTCAAGACCTCAGCCATTCTTTCTTTCTTTAGGAGAGAAAATTCCCTCCAAAATAAATGGTTGCGAAAAAAAAAATAAAGCCGCGCGATGCAGTTCCAGTCGATACCCACATTTGACCCTTGCTCACCATAGAGTCTCCAGTAGCTCAGTGGTTAGAGCATCCGACTAGATCACGGAAGGTTGTGGGTTCAAATCTTACATCAATGTGTGGAATTTCTTCGTTTCTCCCTAATTCACATTTAAAGTAAATGGTCTTTCTCTTAAGCCAACCAGGGTTTTAACACACTCTTAAAAGGACCAGACTTAACGAGAAAATATTATGAGCAACCTGAAATGTTCAAAGATCTCAAATCCTTTACACAATTCTGAGAGAAAAAATCAAAGAAAACTTGCCTCAACTCAGCTGATCAAATGTTGCACAATTACGACCAAAATTTATGCTGGGTTAAAAATAAGAAATTCAAAATGTGGCATTCCAATATTGCTAAAGCTAAAATGACTCCACTATTCCTTGAAGACAAAAAGGAAAAATAGAAAATATTGCTACACTAAATCTGCCAAAGTTCAGGTGTAATATAAGTACCACAAAATCAAAAGCACTGCATGTGCCATGCTGGATAACTCACATTACTTCAGCTTTTGTTAGTGTGGTTATCTCACTAGAATGAGTCAAGCATTATAATTTTTAATTTTTATGACTTTTTTAATGGAGAAATGCCATGCATTAATTCAATTATAATTAATAATTTCATTATCAATTTAATAAAGATCCAGCTTTTATTAAAAATCCAAATATCGCTCGGTTGAAATGCAGAAAATAGTATTAGCTGTGATGTCCAAGGTGGAATTATACATATACCTATACATACATACTGGTACATATATACATATTCAATAATCCTAGCAGTAGGAAGATTATTAAAAATATTCAAAAGTGGTCAGGGCAGGAAAGAAAATAGAAAAATATATATGAAGCTAATGTTTCACTACCTGGCAAATCAAGTAAATACTATAAACTAAATTCGATTTTGAGACAGCAAGACTTTATATTGACGGCTAGCTTCGCGACTCCGCCCAATACGGAATATATTTTCTCCTAACGCCGTCAATATAAAGTCGTATTTTTTATCGCGATACTGACATTTTGTTGGAGACAGTAAATGGATAAAGTACAAATCATGGGCTGATTGAAAGAAAAATTCTTATTTCAGTTAAACTGTAGCCATGGTAATATCCGTGCGCAAAATTTTTTCTCGGGGCGGGTCATTTGAATTTTTGGCTTTAATTTTTACGTCAAAACAAAGAAATTGCAAAAATTTAAAGTCCATAAAGCACATACCATTGATGAAATAGACGAGCTAGTAGGTTTGAACATTTTACCAGCAAATGTTATTGAAAATTTGTTACTGCCTAGATATAAACAACAACATGAAAACAGTGATGAATAAACCTCACAACCAGAAGCAAGAATAAAAAGAGGAACCATACTAGTACCCAAAAACGAAAACAGAGCACTGTTATCCTAGCTTACATGCCGTGGAGATTTAGAAATTTGAAGGAGACCAAGTAGCAAAGAATACTGTAAACATTACTGAGTCTGCCGTTCGTCGCTACGACAAGAAGATCAAGTTGACAGACCTGAGCCATTAAAGAGAACGCAGCAGAGCTCTTGGAGCAAATTTTTCTAGAGATAAGAGACATCAGAAAGAAACAGATCCTTTTGCGTTGAAAATGAAAATTTTAAGCTCATTGTTATTTACCGTGGCCGCTTTCACACTCAAGAAAGTCTATTAAGTAAATTTCTCTTCATCGAATTTTCGCTTACCTTCAATAAAAAAGTTGCATCTGCTGTATCATGGTACATGTTCACCACAAAAATAATATTATAAATGGTCCTTGAACAGTGTCAGGAGCTTTGTAAACTCAAATGAAAAGAAATAAACAACACCATCCAACATCGCATGTTCATTCACAGACAAAAAATTTTGATCTGTGCACGCCGAACCCATTTAAGTGCCGCGCTGTCATACTTACATGACAGTTTTTGAGCCAATCAGAAACCGTCATTTTGAGACAACAGTATCGCAAAATAACATCGTCTCAGCGCAATGGGATGATCCCCCAGGATCGCGATAAATATAAATAATTAGATTTACAGCGTACAGGTGTATATACATGTATACCTCTTACCAACAAAGTTTGAGGTCTCTACTGTAAGTTACAGACCAAGTTTTTTCCCGAAAAATCAATGGGAACAACAAGGATTCATAACTAAACTTAAAGCATGGACCAAGAAAACTAGGTTAATAAGATATTTATTATATCTCTGAGGTTAATCCAGTGCATGAGAAAGCAAACTTTCAAATTATTTATTTATTTAATTCAATATTTATCCAGGGGCATCCAATTTAGCAGAGCTAGTTTAAATTAAGTGGGCCATACAGTGAAATACAGTCCACAAAATAGACCAATAACCCCTGTGTACTAAGAGATAAAATAAGAGTGAACAAATCACATCATCATTACTTACAACAAGTGACAACTTGCAAATGTTGGTGAATTTTCTTCAGTTCTTCCACGTTCTATTGGAAAAATCGATAAAAATGTTACCAGTTTGTTCCTCAATCAAGAAAATATCACCTGATATTTCAGCTGTTTCTATGTCCTATAATTCAACCTCATTAACACGTGACAGCAATTTATTAAGTGTGTACCCCAAATTTTGGGGTTATTAGGTATTCATATATTCAAGCTATTGTTCTCCCTTATTACTTATGTCAGAAAATTTGCCAAGGATGGAGCAGGTTACCAAAGATCACAAACCCTTAAAAGTGGGTGAGATAGTTTTCTTTTGTCGTAGATTTGCTTCTGGATCATCTCATTTTGAACCTCTTTTGTTTCCTGTTATTGACTCAAAAAAAAAAAAAAAAAAAAACTGTAAGCTTGCCTGTGGAAGTACCCAGAGGAAGCTAGAAAAATTAATCATCATCATAACATCGACTCACCATACACTGCTTCAGGATCGAGATTTTAAAAAACACTCAATTGTAACGCAAACTAAGAAATAGACAATAAGCAAACCCTGTTCACTAAATGGAGTCTCATCCAGTGATAGCAATCCATCACACATTCTCCCTTTTAAGTCAAAAAGTTAAACAATCGCTGTATACAAAATCTCATCTCAAATTTCCAACCAAGGCTCTAAGTTTCTCACGCCTTTGGAAGTATAAACACAAGCTTTAGCCATAGGCTCAAGTCATAGAAGGCTGTGTTCAAAATCACAGATCAGGTTTTTAACTAAAATATAATTATATATTTTTGAGAAACTAAAATTTGACTTGTTCGAGAAAAAAAGTTTAATTCAGTGAATACTACATGTACGATCTCTTTTTTAAAAGATTGCAAAAGACTCCACAGTGATTCTTTGGAGTTCCTTCACATACAAAGAACAAAAGGATATGCTCACAACTTCGCGGCTCAAGACCGCTTAATTTGGCTATTGTTTCAGTCTTTTGTTCTCGCTTCAGGGTCTTCCTGCATAAGTTCTCACTAAAAACTGAACTTATTTGCCAGTCTCGGCAGCTGCCTAGGTGAATGCCCAAAAAAGAGCCTTCAGGCAACAAAATCTAACGGAGTTACCCATGTCTGAATGACACACTTCAATCAGCATGAAGTTGTGATGTTCATCAGTGTTCGAGGAACGGTTCTTCGAAATAATTTGTGCAGTTTGACCAAAACTCATCGTAAGTCCTGTGGCAATGTCGCTTTCAGCTTATAGGAAGCAAATATGTTAGAAGTCAGACTTTGCCAAAATTAAACGACAACAAAAACAGCTCGTAGAATGTTCCAATTAATGCCCTACTTTCAAAATGGCGCCCATCGGCGGGCAAGACAGCTAAACCTTCTTCGATCATCTGTCAGTTGAAATTGCACTTTGCTCGTTTCTATCGATCGATCCTAACACCTAAAGAAATAATTTACGTTTGGGAAACACTGAAAATAGTTTGTCTTACCTTCAAATAGAGGAAATTTTACTTCTTTGCCACTCGATCACAAGGTAGCATCGATCACAAACAAAAAGTGAAGCTTTAGACGCGGTTACTCAGCTCAAGTGTGGTGGACTGGACTTGTGATTTCAGTGAATTGGATCTGAGGAGTGAGTCAGTGGTCGCCAGTTCTACGGTCGGGAAAGTAAATTTTACAGTGGATCGGCGGTTGAAGGGAAGTTAAGAAAGAAATTATTGTCGTACTTGCAACAGCTACTTACTACCCAGAACATAAGCGCTGAGAAAAGTAATAAAGAATTTTGAATGGATCAACGAAACGAAATACAGTCAACTCTAGGCGCCTTGCGGACACTTCGACGATTACGGACAGCAACTAAATGCCCGCAAAAAATAAATTACAGACGTTTGCCTGAAATAAAGACCCACAATTTAAAGACTTTTGTTTATTAAGGTCACTTACTCGCGGTCCCGAGGGTGTCCTCATTAGAGGGAGTTGACTATATTTAGCTAAAAGAATGATGAGATTCTTCTTTCAACTAATTTTATATGTTACTGTAGATGAATAGATAGCAATTGTTTCGTTCAACCAATCTGTTCATTTTAATTTTTTTACCGAATATAGGAATACTGATGGTTTAAATAGTTTCTACTCTTCGTATCTTTTTCACGTGTATTCTACATATGACGAAATTTCACTTTTCAAGGTCTTCAAGCATTGTCATTTGTGAAATTTAGTATTGATGCAATCTGAAAATAGGCCTTTTGTGCTAAAGCCTGGTTTACACGTACGACGCAAACATAAGCACAAGAAAACCTATGTGTAAACTGGTGCGACGAAAGCATAAGCGCCTTGTGTCGCCCCGTTTGCACGTCCGACTCAACGACAGAAGCACAAGCACAAGAGAATGGAACGATTTCCGTTTTCTTGAGCTTGTGCTTCTGCTTGCGTCGTTGACTCGAACGTGCAAACTGAGACGACGCAAGCATAAGCACAAGCGCAAGGAAAGGAAACTGAAAAACAGTGAAAAATTGTCAGTGTACATTCTAGTTCGCCACGTTGGAATCAAATCTGGCGCCAAAAGGCAGTCCTCTGTTTTCGATGTCCTAGTTTTTTGCCATCCAGTATGGCGGATTGTTACAGTGTGGCCAGTTAGTGCAAAAGGCCCATTGTTGTTATTGTTATTCCGCGAAATAAAAAATATGCAGCTAATAATTTTATAACTGAAAAACTGGGTCATTGTCATGTAATTCCAGAAGTTTTGGTTGCTTTTGTTGCACGAACAAGATTTATTTAAATAGCCTGTCAACAGACTCCTAAGTGGGCCACAGTCTGGGGTGACAGAGAAACCGTCAGAGAGGGAATACACCAATAGGCCAACAAAGCACCTTGCTGGAGAGCAGGTTGCACACTGGGACATCCGAAAAAAAGTAGCTTCATCCAATCACACTGGCATTTTCTTTGTTTAGGATGTCCCGAAGCTTTGCTTGCTCTCCAACATGGTGGATTTTGTACCGTGTGATCAATAACAGGAAAGACAGTTATAATAAAAACAAAATGCCGGAAAATCGTAATAGATGTGCAGCATGATAGTGCTTGTGTAATCAATGAGTAATCGATGGGTAATCAATAGGTAACCGATGACAAATCAGTGACATCGATGAGTAACTGATCGATAGGCCACAAAATTTTTGTTCATCGATTACCCATTGATCATCGCCAATAATCAATGACTAATCAGTTAATTAATCATTGATGTCATTGATCATGGATTAGTTACGTCATGTTGTATCCTGAGCATTCAATGAAGCCATCAATAAGTGCGCAACTGACCAGTAACAACGCGCAACGGATGCATCATTTAAAAATAGCGCAAAAGTCGCAAGAATAAAAAATGTAGCGAAATTCAAGGCTTAGAAAGAGAAGAAGCCAAGGAGGGCAACAAAAAGTCCGCAAATATCGTAAAGTTACAAGGATTTTTCTTGCTAGCTAAAACCACCCATTACAAATATCGCAAGAATAACAAATGTAACAAGATTCAAGACTTAGAAAAATAAGAAGCCAAGAAGGGCCCCGAAATGTCCGCAAATATGGCAAAAATCGGAAAAGTAACAAAGATTTTTCTTGCTAGCTTAAAACACCCATTACAGATATCGCAATAAATTGCAGGAACAACAAATGTAACAAAATTCAAGACTAAGAAAAAGAATAAGCCAACAAGGGCACCGAAATGTCTGCAAAAATTGCAAAAGTAACAAGGATCTTTCTTGCTAGCTAAAAAACCCATTACAGACATCGCAAAAAATCGTAGGAATAACACATGTAACAAGATTCAAGACTTAGAAAAATAAGAAGCCAAGAAGGGCCCCGAAATGTCCCCAAATATCGCAAAAATTGGAAAACTAAAGGGGATTTTTCTTGCTAGCTTAAAACACCCATTACAGATATCGCAAAAAAATCGCAGGAACAACACATGTAACAAGATTCAAGACTTAAAAAATAAGAAGCCAGCAAGGGCACCGAAATGTCCCCAAATATCGCAAAAGTAACAAGGATTTTTCTTGCTAGCTAAAACCACCCATTACAAATATCGCAAGAATAACAAATGTAACAAGATTCAAGACTTAGAAAAATAAGAAGCCAAGAAGGGCCCCGAAATGTCCCAAATATCGCAAAAATTGCAAAACTAAAGGGGATTTTTCTTGCTAGCTGAAAACACCCATTACAGATATCGCAAAAAAATCGCAGGAACAACAAATGTAACAAGATTCAAGACTTAGAAAAATAAGAAGCCAAGAAGGGCCCCGAAATGTCCCCAAATATCGCAAAAGTAACAAGGATTTTTCTTGCTAGCTAAAAACACCCGTGACAAATATCGCAAAAATCGCAAGAATAACAAAAGTAACAAGATACAAGACTTAGAAAAAGAAGAAGCCAAGAAGGGCCCCGAAATATGGCAAAAATCGCAAAAGTAACAAGGATTTTTCTTGCTAGCTAAAAACACCCGTGACAAATATCGCAAAAATCGCAAGAATAACAAATGCAACAAGATACAAGACTTAGAAAAAGAAGAAGCCAAGAAGGGCCCCGAAATATGGCAAAAATCGCAAAAGTAACAAGGATTTTTCTTGCTAGCTAAAATCACCCGTGACAAATATCGCAAAAATCGCAAGAATAACGAAGCCTTACTTGAGCTTTTCCCTTGCTACATGTAGAATTTCGTTCAAATTGCCATTGTTGCTATTTTCGCCTTATTTGTAACTCTCTCCTTTCACATAGTAAGAAAAAGTCTTGCTACTTTTGCGGACTTCTCGAAGTCTTACTTGACCTTTTCCCTTGCTAAGTGTAGAACTTTCTTAAATTTGTCATTGTTCCTATTTTCGCCATATTTGTTACTCTCTCTTTTCACATAGCAAGACAAAGTCTTGTTACTTTTGCGATTTTTGCGAAAGTTGCGGACTTCTTGAATCCCTACTTGACCTTTTCCCTTGCTAAGTGTAGAATCTAGATGAATTTGTCATTCTCGGTATTTCGCCACATTTGTTACTCAATCTTTTCACATAGCAGGAAAAAAGTCTTGCTACTTTTTCGAGTTTTGCTATTTCGTCTATACTTTTCTAATAGCAGCTTTCTTTAAATCTTTTTTGCTAAAATAGCGAAAATAGTTTGCTAGCAAATTTTTGCTAACAAAATCGATCCTGGACATAAGTGGAATCCTTAACCAGCAAATTTTTGCAAACTTAGATTCAACCACGAAAAAGACAGGTTTGAAAAACATTTTGGTAGAAAAAAATGTTTAAGCTAAACACTTGTCATGTGATTTTCATAGTGTTCAAGAAGAAGCGCCTCGCTGCTAAGCTCCTCTTGACAAATCCAACAGATGTGTGTTTGACAATAGTCTGACTGAGGGTTTTGCAAAATAGGGGTTTGTGTCCGTGCGTTATCTCTACTACAATTTGCAGCAATCTTGCGGGCATTTTTACGCCTCCTTAGACTTTTCAATTGGCTAACACTCTTGCTGTACCGGTTGCATCTGGAAGCTTTCTCTCCGGTATGGACTCCGTCATGTGTCCTTAAATCTCCTGCTTGACTAAAACACTTGCCACACTGTTTGCATCCATAACGTTTATCACCAGTATGGACTCTTTTATGTTTCCTTAGGTGTCCTTTTTGGCTAAAACATTTGCTACAGTGTTTGCATTTATAACGGTTTTCTCCAGTATGGACTCTTTCGTGGGTGCTTAAATGTACTGCTTCACTTAAACACCTGCCACATTGTTTGCATTCATAAGGTTTCTCCCCAGTATGGACTTTTTCATGTCTCCTTAGGTTTCCTGCTTCACTAAAACACTTGCCACACTGTTTGCATTCATAAGGCTTCTCTCCAGTATGGACTCTTTCGTGTTTCATTAGGTTTCCTGCTGGACTAAAACACTTACCACACTGTTTGCATCCATGAGGCTTTTCTTCAGTATGGACTCTTTTCTGTTTCTTCAGGTTTCCTGCTAGACTAAAACACTTGCCACACTGTTTGCATTCATAAGGCTTCTCTCCAGTATGGATTCTTTCATGTGTCCTTAAATCTCCTGCTTGGCTAAACCACTTGCCACACTGTTTGCATTGATGAGGCTTCTCTCCAGTATGGACTCTTTCATGTCTCCTTAAATTTCGTACTTGGCTAAACCACTTGCCACACTGTTTGCATTCAAAAGTCTTCTCTCTTTGACAGATTCCTTTTTGTATCCTTAAATTGCCTGCTTGTCTCTGTGCCATGAATAACCTAGAACACAATTTACCTTTTTAATCTGTAAAAACAAATAAAAAGAAAGAAAAACGTTTGGAGTGCAGTCAATCCGTGATAAAGACACTGGTTTTCTTTATGTATACAATTTCTGTTCTCACTAGACATGAAAAGAACTTATTAAATAGACTCTCACTCACACTTGAAAATAAATACAGTAAAAACCCGCGTGTAAAAACCTACTTTTTTAGAGTTTGGCAAGACAGGTTCTTATATTTTGGGGTACTTACTGGCATTTTAGGCTAAGTAGGTTCTTAATTAGGTTCTTAATTTTTACAGAGTAGAAAATACTGTAATGAGCTGCAAGATGATACAGGCATGGAACACTTAAACCAAGACCAAGATTACATACAAATGATACATTCTTTTAATTGTAGCCGAATTGTTTTATAACAACAGTTCACATTTAACATACATTGTGCATTTTTAGTTTCACTGTGCAATTTTTTGATCTCTAAAGACAACCTTTTTGGTAAAATATTATAAATAAAATAGTTAAACCCCGCATATAAGAACCTGTTGGAATTTTTTTGGCTAAACAGGTTCTTATATTTTGGGGTATTAAAGTAGCAAATTTCTGCCAGGAGGTTCTTAATTTTCTGGGTTCTTACACGCGGGTTTTAACTGTATTGCAAGTAATTATTATGAAGTAACCAGTGGATCCTAGCTCTTTGGCAGGAAAGGTGAACTGTCTTACAACAACTTTTATTTTAAGAGGATCACTTTAAGTATCTGACAGGAACATTTAAAATCACCACCACATCATCTCAAGTGTTCAATGGAACACTGTGTCTTCAACTTTTTCCAACACTGGAAAAACTATAAAATTTAGCAAAGTATAATAAGTTAAGCTTGACTTGAACTCAAATTGACTCAGGATTGAACTTGACTGACATGCTACAAGTAAACTCCTCAGGTAAGGATTTCTATTAAAAAGCGGCAAACTGGGCAACAGCAACAATACTGATGATGAATCATTCAAGACAGTTTGGACCATTCTTTAGTGACATCTGTTATGAACATGAAAACACTTAAAAACTGGAGGAGAAACTAAAGATATATTCGGGCTTGACTTAAACTTGACTCGTGAATTAAGCTTGACTCGGTGTTGAACTTCAGTTCTGGTATGAGAAAACTCTTAACATTTTATTGTCCAACATGATTTTATGCAACCCCGTTCCCAGTGTCTCTCATCTTCCCGCCCCCTGGAGCAAGAGAGAAGGGACCCTGGTTTGGGCTGGTCACGTGTCTTCCAGATTTTAGCGGATTACAAATAAGCGGTTTGAGGGAGGGGCAGATAAGTGAGGAATTTGTCTCCACTTAGTCCACTGGCGAGCGTAGCTTGTCGGCAATCAAAACAAACTACACATGAAGCGCTTTGGACCGAATTATGTCAAATGGGAGTATTCAGCAGCATCCCAAAAATATCAGTAAATCTTCCACTACTGCAAATATCAGTTGTTGCAGGCTTTGTAAATCAGTTGGAGATGTATCTTGCTTGAAGAACATTTATGCAAAAGGGATTCGCGCATTGCTTGCCGCTGCTGAGGACATCTATGGCCGGCCGTTGAGACAAGATAAACTGTTGCCACAGCTATTATGTTCGCCTTGCAAAAGACGCTTGAAAATTTTTATTTCCTTCAAAACAGTGATCAGTGAAAGTCAGAGTTCTCTCGAAATAGTGAAGCGTTGTACCGAGAACTCATCTCTATCATTTCCAAAGAATCGGCAACTGAAGAGATCAACAAGGTTAGGATCGTACCGCGGTCTTGTCTGCCCATTGCCTAAAATGCCACAGAATTTACTAATGGCCGAAGGACTCTAAGCAGCCCCTGTCCAGAGCATCACAGAAGAATTGCCTAATCATTCTATGGCGTAATTGTAACGCAGGAGGAAAATACTAAGTTCCCGCAACACAACCTCACAGTTACAGGGCGGAGCGATAACAAAAACACAGCCGTTTTATGAACTAAAGCGGCCTTTAGCCCTCAATTTAATGCACTGCTTAGCTTTCAAAGAAGCTACAATCCTAAAGAAAGGATCAAGAGACAAATAACCATGATAAGAAGCAAAACATCTTGCAACAAAAGCAAATAGCCGGGCCCCGCAATACACAAGCTACAAGATAATGTATAATTATTACACAATTCAAATCCTATCCTTACAAAGATAAAAACAGAGGCTATACTGGCACCAGACACACTGAAATGAGCCATAACAAGCCTGAACAAAAGGCCACAAACGGCATAAGAACGACAGTCACTAAACAGAAACAATAAGAGGTCATATCAAAATGACCTTTGAGATCAAAATACAAAACATGCGACAGTTAAAGTGCCCATAACGGAATTTTTTTTATTTTCTCATCTGAATCTTTACATCACGCGAAGAACATCCGCGAAAAAATTTTTTGATTTGCATGAAACGCAAATTTTTTATGAATTTTACAAATCTTTAAAATCCTATTTTATTGCGGTCCACCCGCCCCGCTGATGAGAATGCCGACGGGCTCACAATAAGGCCACGTGACATGGTCTGTGACGTACATTCAGGAACTCTCGAGTTTATGCACTCACTTGACCTTCAGTAAAGTACATTCGCGGCAGAAAGAAAATCGTCAGATTCACCGGTAGGAAGGAAAAACTTAGCTCTAAATAAGTATATTCCATGGCAGAAAACTTATCTGACACGGAAAGTGAGCAAACCGCTGAAGAAAGCAGCTAGAAAGAATTTGAAAGCGTCGAAATTTAAAATTAAGTAATACGTGTGAAGGTGATGATACACTCGAACCGTACGCGACGAGCCGATAGCAGACGAAGAATGGCTAAAAAGATATCGCAAGGAATAAGAGGAGAAGCGACGACTCGAGGAAGATTTAACGAACGCTTGGAGAATAGAGTGCGTGTTAGTGGATGGTAAAGTTCTCACCTTGCATTTTGCATACGCGCTCTTCATTATCATCTGTCAAAACTATGGCCAAGTACTCACATACATTCGAACGAATTATTTTCCATGTAGATGTACTTGTGGTAACTGTAGCCGTGATCTGCTAGCAAATATCAGCGAGTGCTACTGCTACAAGGAACTCGAAGGCAATTGGGAAGCGCTGACTAGCGACATTGTTCTCGCGGAACTACAGGAAGGACACGTGTTGAACTGTGATAATATTAATAATAGCTTGTCTCGTTCTCTGAAATTTCGGCGGTAAATTTGATTGTAGGATGGAAGTTGTTAGCTGGTCCAATGAACAGGTTAATTTCCGTTTTGTCACTGTCCCACAGTTTACGAAATCCATTGTATCTTTTAGGCGCATACGTCTTGCGAAATGTTCGAAGTCTCACAAGAGTTGGCGTCTAATGTATTTCGTGTCTGTCACCGGTGTCGGGACAAATTTGAGCCCTTTAGAAACAACGCTAACAGGCCGTCGCTAAGTTGTTTGTTTGAAAAATTCTTCATGAATTTCTCGTGTTTTTCTCTTTGTGTCTCAATCCGTTTTTTAGCCAATTTTTTTCTGCGCTCTTTGCGCTTGTTATTTGTTTTGTGCCCTTTTTTTTATTTTGAACCCCCGTTGTGGTGGTTAGGTTTTCAGAGATAATGCTGTTATACTTTTCAACATTTTTATTGTTTGCAGAATTCTGCAACACATGTGTGTACAATATTTGTTTGAGCTCGTTGAATTCTTGCTGCAGTTTATCTACCTTATCTACATCGTGGTTTACAATGTTTTCTGTGTTCGCCGAGTGCGACTGTTCTCGCATCGATCTATTTACATCAGTGGTAGCATTTGTGCTAGTATTTTTTGAGAGCTTGCTCTCAACGAAACTTCGCGGATCTCACGATCTATGAGAATATATACCAAAACAATTACGCCATATGTTATAAAACTTGCGACTGAGTTAACAGTGAGGTCAAACTATAAACCTCAGAAGGTTACAACGCTTAGAATGTCACAAGCGGGTGTGAATATTCAGTATCGAAAGCTTACCATTCGCTTTTCCCTGCTCCTCTTCGAAGGTGGCTCTTGGTCTTCGTCTTCCTTTCGCTTAGCTGTTTTAAAGGATAAACACAAACGCGATGTCATCCTCCTTCAGTTCACGTTTTAAGTCTAAACCTGAATTCATCGGCCTTGTGAAATCCTCGTCATTAAAGTGCATCGAGCACAAGGACGAGGTCTTTCCAGGCGCGCGTCCACATCTTCCTACGCTCCAGCATAAAATCGATCCATTTCTTTCGCCTCCTCAGTCTTTGCGGGCATGTGGTGCCAAAGAAAGGAATCCTGTGCATGCTTGTTCCATTAGCTTCGTCTTTGATGTTTCCACATCTCGCTGCAACACATCTTTCCGGCATTTTCGAGAAACGCGCAGAAATACCGCGACTTGTTTTCAGTGAGATCCAGAGAAAGGCTGAAGTCACGTGTTCCTGAATGTACGTCACAGCTCTTGCTAAACCGAGAGGAGACTAATGCGAATGGTGGGCCAAAATGGCGGCAAATTTGAACGTCTTATAAAATTCATAAAAAATTCGCGTTTTATGCAAATCGAAAAATTTTTTCACTGAAGTTCTTAGGGTGATGTTTAGATTCAGATAAGAAAATAAAAATTTTTCCGATATGGGCACTTTAAGCACATGGCTTTGTTCAGCCGACTATTTCGCAAATCCTTCAAATCATAAATGGCATTTAATAAGAAGAAAATCCAGCGCTAAAAGAAAATTTACAGGGAGCACCACTCATTTCATAACCCGTGAGGGCAAAACTTTTCAATTTAGGCTAAAACACGCACATGAGAGTTGCGCAAGCCTGTCAACCCCATTATTAACGCAAAAATCGAGCAAACAAACGACTCGTCCCTGAGGAATTTTTTTACTCTGTAAACACGTGGCCAGCCCAAACCAGGGTCTCTTCTGTCTCGCTCCAGGGTGCGGGAAGATGAGAGACCCTGGGAACAAGGTTGGATTTTATGTATTATCGTGTAGTGTGGTTTCCTTTAAATAAGTTGAATTTAAAGTGAAGTTGAATTTAACTTGAAGTTAAATTGAAGTGGGTGAGATAGTTTTCTCTTGTTGTAGATTTCCTTCTATATCTTATTTTGAACCTCTTTTGTTTCCTGCTATTGGCTCGGAAAAACTGTAAGCTTGCCTGTGGAAGTAACCAGAGGAAGCCAGATAAATTAATCATCATCATATCATTGACTCGCCATGCACTGTTTCAGGATCGCGATTTTTAAAAACAATCACTTGTAACACAAATTAAGAAATAGGGCTGATCTCCAGTGTAATAGCCACAGCTGACGTCACATTTTGCTCATTCTGAATGGAATCTTATCCAGTGACAGCAATCCATTACACTTCTCCCTTTTAAGTCAAAAAGTTAAACAATCGCTGTAAACAAAAGGTATATCTCGTCTCAAATTTCCAACCAAGGCTTTAAGTTTCTCATGCCTTCAGAAGTATAAACACAAGCTTTAGCCGTGGGCTCAAGTCACAGAAGGCTGTGTTCAAAATCACAGATCATGTTTTTTACTAAATTTTTTTTTTTTTTGGAAAGAAACTAAAATTCGTCACATGGTATTTTTTTTATTCTATTTAACCATCATGCAAACAAGGCAACTTTGCAGAAATGCTCTCAAACCTATTCAGTTGAGCTAAGCATCTTTAATTTGAACCGCCGCTTAACAACAAATTCCGGTTTTACTACAGCCTCTTTTCACAGCTCCTAAAAATAAAAATGCTTTTTTTAGGGAATAAAAATTAAAGTTTTGACTTGTTCGGGAAAAAAGTTTCATTCGGTGAATACTAAATGTAGGATTTTCAAAGCTCTCAAAAGACTCCGCAGTGATTCTTTGGAGTTCCTCCACACACCAAGAACAAAGGGATATGCTCACAACTAAGAAACTTCGCGGCTCAAGACCGCTCATTCCCGTCAGGGGCTTCCTGCATAAGTTCTCATCTTAAGACTGAACTTATTTGCCACACTCTCGGCATGGCAGCTGCCGAAGTGAATGCCTAAAGGAATAGAGAGAGCCTTCAGGCAACAAAATCCAACGGAGCCCACGGAGTCACTCATTTCTCAGATTTCTGAATGAAACACTTCAATCGGTGTGAAGTTGTGATGTTCATCGGTGTTCGAGGAATGGTTATTTGAAAGAATTTGTGCAGTTTGACCAAAGCTCAGCGTAAGCCCTGTGACAATGCCGCTTTCAGCATACAGGAAGCGAATATTTTACAAGTCAGATTTTGCCAAAATTATACGACTTGACAAAAACAGCTCGCGGAATGTTCCCAAATGCCCTACTTTCAAAATGGCGCCTATCAACGGACATGACGGCTAAACTTTCTATCGATCATCTTTCGGTTGAAATCGCACTTAGCCAGTTTCACTCAATCCTAACACCTAAATAAATAATTTACGTTTGAGAAACAATGAAAATAGCTTGTCATACCTTCAAATGGAGGAAATTTTGCGTCTTTGCCACTCGATCACAAGGTAGCATCGATCACAAACAAAACATGAAGCTACAGATCCGGGTTCTCAGCTCAACTGTTGGTGGACTGGACCTGCGATTTCAGTGAATTGGATCTGAGGAGTGAGTCAGTGGTCGCCAGTTCTACGGCCGGGAAAGTAAATTTTACAGTGGATTGGCGGATGAATGAAATATAAGAAAAAAATTGTTATTTTACTTACAATAGCTACTTACTACCCAGGAGCCCGTTTCTCAAAAGTCAATAAATTTAATATTCAAAGATAACAAAGATTGACCGGGACTTTCCACCGTGACATTAGCTCTGAGAAAAGTAAGAATTTTGAATAGACCAACGGAACGAAATGCAGTCAACTCTCGGCGCCTTGCGGACACTTCGCCGATTACGATACCTCGATTTTACGGACAGCAACTAAATCCCCGGCAAAAAATAAATTCGGCCAGACATTTGCCTGAAATAAATTCCCACTATTATGAACTCATACTATTAAGGACACGCGCTCCCGAGTGTGTCCGCAATAAAGGGAGTTGACTGCATTACCGGGTTGGGATACTTCCCTATATGGGGTATACGGGGACGTGCCGCTGGATAGGATATGGTTTTTGGCCCCTCTGCCCTGAACAGGGCATATAATTTCAAGTCAGTCTGTCCTGGACCCGTCCTAGACAGGGTATGGTTGCAAGACTGTCGTTGAGTATTTGGCAATCCGAAATCAGAGATGTTTGTCTGTATTTATTTTAGTGAACAATGCTTCAAGTTAATTAAGTTTCCCGCTGTTAATGCGAATTTTTGGGATTTTTTCGCCATCACTTCTAGGTGATGTATTATTTTATCTGTTGTGATTGGTGTTCGCGTTTCAATGCGTGGAACATCACGTCCGGTAAGTGACAGTGGGCCTTTACATGTAGTTACTTTTGCCAATAAATACTTCCGTAAAACAAGAGCTTGATGTTGTCCTTTGTCTTAAATAGGATCTTAAAATAGAGGGCGTTGCCCTACACAGGGTAGGTATTTTAGCGGGTTATTTTTCTCCTAAACGGGGTCAGGGTTTCAAACCCCCAGCGGCACCCCTATACCCATACACAGGTAAAGTACCCCCCGGGACTGTATTTAGCTAAAATAACGATATGATCTTTTAAAATAATTGATCTTTACTTTTTTTAAAAATCTTTTTGTTGTTGTTGTTGTTATTGTTGTTGTTGTTATAAGCACAGTCCTGCATATTTACTATTGAATTTGGACTTCTATGGTGAATAAATTTCTGTTGCTGTAGAAAGTAATTGTTTCATCCAATCAATCTGTCTGTTGATTTTAATTTTTTTTACCGGACATGGAAATGCGGGTGTTCTATAATGACGAAATTTCACTTTGCAAATATTGTAATTTGTGACATTTAATATTGATGGAAACTGAAAATTGTTATTATTGTTATTCCGCGAAATGATAATAAATTACAGCTAATAAACTTTATTAAAAACTGGGTCATTGTCATGTAATTCCGGTGTTTTGGTTGCTTTTGTTGCACACAGGGAAGACTGGGGAACGAGAACGACGACGGCAACGACAGCGCCGCAAAACAATAGGTTTAACGAGAAAAAGAATCGCTCCGCTTGCGCGCTTTAAAGTTTGGTCCATTTTTTTGCCGCCCTCTTCAAACAGCAACGTAAAATAACCAAATTCAAGGTTTTGTGGAGAACGTGAACGCATGACGGTGAATTTTTCATTTTCTTTCTTAACTTGAACGCCACTCCTTACCAAATTGGTTCCTGGGTAGTTCACCGTTTGCATAAAAGTTAAACGAGTTCAAATAATCGTGAAATAGCCTGTCAATAGACTCCCAAGTAGGCCTCAGTCATATGGTACAAAATCCACCTTGCTTGAGAGCAAGTTAAGCACTGGGACATCCGAAACAAAGCGGCTTCATCCAGTCACACTTGAATTTTCTTTCTTTAGGATGTCCGCAAGGCGGAGCTTGCTCTTCAACATGGTGGATTTTGTACCATGTGATTTATAACAGGAACGCCAGTTATAATGATAACAATATAATAATAAAATGCCGGAAAATCGTAATTGATATGCAGCAAAATAATATATCTGCAATCGAGAGGCCCGTGGCAAGGCTGAACCACTTTGGGGGCTAGCAAATTGGTTAAACAAAACTAGCTTCCTCCAACCCCCCCACCCTCGTCAATCAAAAAACAGACCGAATGGGAAGTTTAAGATGCAACAAGAACATCAAAAAACTGTAGATTTAGTAACCAAAACAATAACTTTGCACCTGCATCACACCTTTGGGTACATTTCTTTGTCGTCCTTTTCTTTTTACGCGGACTACCACGTTAACTTTTCTAATTTCACGTTTGCCGGAGTGAGTAAACAAACCACGAGAAATTCTTTCTATTTTTAAATTTGGAATCGGGTAGTTAGAATCCAACTGCAGGAGAATTTATTTTTCTGTGACTCCTGGGAGGACAGATTTGTGTGGCTTTCGTCAACGCGCGAACACTAAATTGTTTTCAACTAAGGATATCATTGAGCGGACTTGTTAAAAAACAAGCAGTTTATTTCAACCGCTCCGTTTATGGCTTGAGATTGGTTGATCTCGACCCATTTTGGTTCTTCGTTCTGATTCGCAAGGAAGAGTGCCTATGTAGCTGTTGTATATAAAAGCAAACTGTTAGCGAACTGTGTAAAGGCACTTGCAGAGTCAGAATTCAAGATTGATTGACGAACATTAATGTGTTTTAATTATATATTTTTTGGCACATTGCTTTAATAGCTTCCAAAAATTCTGCGGGGGGGGGGGGGGTGGCTCAAGCTCTACCGCTCCCCTTCTACGGGCCTGATCAATGAGTAATCGATAGGTAATCAATAAGTCATCGATGAGAAATCAATAGTATCAATGAATATGAGTAATTGATAAGTCACAAACTTTTTTGAATCGATTACCAATTGATCATTGCAAATAATCAATAACTAATCAGCTGATTACATATTGATTACCCATCGATTACTCATTGATCATCGATTAGTCACGACTGATTGTATCCTAAGTATTGAATGAAGCCATGGATAAGTGCAAAACTCACAACTGACTCAGAAAGGACTGTAAATGAAATGAAATGAAATTAACGAACCAGCGAGGAATATAGAGGACGGAAATCTTCCAGATTATAAATTATTTCGAACCTTCTGTAAAATTTGTCGGCTCGCCCCATTCAGGGTCTCCCACACAAAAAAAAGACCTCCCACTGCAGTTGGATTTTACTCATTACAATTCAATTCATGCATTCGTGTACTTTTGTTACCCACCAAGAGAAAGTGTGCTTCGTTCTATTGGAGATGATGGTAATCACCATAATTAATAATAATTAATTTGTCAGTAACAATAAAAGCAAAACCCCTTTTAGCTTTAACAATATGAACAATTATTACAGTAAAAAGAATGGATTTTAAAGTTATGCGTCTTTTCTAAGAATGATTTCAACTAAACAGTTAAAATTATTAGAAACCGAACATTTAATCATTACAAAAACACTAATTCGATGGTTTGGTTATGTTTACTTTTGAATAACGACAACGGTAACACTAAACAACAATAACGGTAATATTAAAAAATAAATTTGCTGTGCAGCAAATTCGAATGAAACAAACTTTAAAACTCTTTTCATATCATTAAACCGAAAAATATTCATACAAGTAAAAAGGCTTGGTTTTCTTTCGTCCAGAAATAATCGCACGGTGGATGTTTCTGTAGCATGTTTTAACTTTTTTTTAATTGGAAGCTTCATGCTTTTCTTACTTATTTTATCACTTTTCAAATGTGGCAAATCCTTAACTACCAAACTTTCCATTTTCCAACTTACACTCAGACACAAAAAAGAAAGGTGTGACAAACATTTTGGTAGAAAAGTGATTTAAGCTAAACACTTGTCATGTGATTTGCATAGTGTTCAAGAAGAAGCACCTTACTGCTAAGTTCCTCTTGACAAATCCAACAGATGTTCAATTGGCCAGAACTCCTAAAGTACTGCTTGCATCTGGAAGCGTTCTCTCCAGTATGGACTATTTTATGTGCCCTCAAGTTTCCTGCTTGACTAAAACACTTGCCACACTGTTTGCATTAATTTTATAAGGCTTCTCTCCCGTATGGACTCTCTCATGTAGCCTTAAAACTCCCCCTCGACTAAAACACCTGCCACACTGTTTGCATTCACAAGGCTTCTCTCCAGAATGGACTCTTTCATGTCTCCTTAAGTCTCCTTCTTGAGTAAAACACTTGCCACACTGTTTGCATTCATAAGGCCTTTCTCCAGTATGGAATCTTTCATGTTTCTTTAAGTTTCCTGCATCACTAAAACACTTGCCACACTGTTTGCATTCATAAGGCTTCTCTCCAGTATGGACTCTTTCATGTCTCCTTAAGTCTCCTCTTCGACTAAAACAGTTGCCACACTGTTCGCATTCATAAGGATTCTCTCCAGTATGGACTCTTTCATGTTTCTTTAAGTTTCTTGCATGACTAAAACACTTTCTACACTGTTTGCATTCATAAGGCTTCTCTTCAGTATGGACTCTCTTGTGTATCCTTAAAACTCCCCCGCGACTAAAAAACTTGCCACACTGTTTGCATTCATAAGGCTTCTCTCCAGAATGGACCCTTTCATGTCTCCTTAAGTCTCCTTCTTGAGTAAAACACTTGCCACACTGTTTGCATTCATAAGGCTTCTCTCCAGTATGGAATCTTTCATGTTTCTTTAAGTTTCCTGCAGCACTGAAACACTTGCCACACTGTTTGCATTTATAAGGCTTCTCTCCAGTATGGACTCTTTCATGTCTCCTTAAGTCTCCTCTTCGACTAAAACACTTGTCACATTGTTTGCATTCATAAGGCCTCTCTCCAGTATTGTCTGCTTGTCTCTTACCCATGAATAATTTTGCCATATACATACATCTTAAGCTCTGAAACGAAATAATGAAAATAATAAAATGCTTTTGAAATAAACTCAAACCCTGATAAGGACACTGTTTGGGACCAAACATCACTTAATTTTTATACATAATAATTTGGCCTATAGCCATGAATATAGTCACCATGATAAACACTGCTCCAAATTGTATTGAGAGGCTGGTAAGATTTGGTAAGATACTGGAACGTTGTTTGAAGGGAAGATGCTCAGACATGTAGTAATAATAATGTTACAAAGAAAATAATCTCCCACTTTTGTTAACACTCCATTACTTTCAGGTTCTGATATCTCATCCTATTAAATTGCTCCAGTTTAACCTTTCCTTGTTTCGAATTTTAAACCACATATATTTGAAGTCAAATGTATGTTACAAATACTGTGAATGATCTAATAGACACCCGGGGCATCTATTCAATTTTAGGGGTCTAAGGGGAAGGGGGGGGGGGGGTTAATAGATAGGAGGCATTTATTCTCATAATAAGACTAATATCCTTTAATAAGCAAAAATATCAAGTAAGTTTAAAAATAGCAGACTATCCAATCCAGTCCACCAACTTGTACACCTCGGCTGTCTGGAGATCCATATCGTTCTTTCAAATCTTAACGTTGATGTCAGAATCCGCGTTCAATGTCATTGTCTTGTCATCGTTTGCCTCTTTGATGTCTGAGTCAGTATAACTTGCAAAAGGTTTAGGAGGTTTGGCTCATTCAGCACGGAGAGATGTGCCCCTAACTGCTCCGCTCTTGCTTCACACGGTTGACCTTTCTTGAAAGACCCTTGAAGCAATAAATTTCTGAATCGTCAGAACCATCCACTGTGAGATTTAACGCACATGACTTGTACGGGGAATGGCTGGTTTGTTTTGAGCTATACCTTCAACTAATGTTGCAAGCTACCAAATTCTATGAAATCTGCCAACAGCATAACCCTTTCTTTTAATGTTTCTTCTGTCAATTTGCTCATTACTCTGAGATAATTTTCACTTTGTTTGCCATTGAGTATTCCCGTGCTTTAAAAGTGTAAAACCTACAAGCCTAAAGTATCATTTTACAAGTTTGTAACATGTTTGCTAATGTCTCAAGACTAAGTATCAGGCCTGAATTAAGAGTAGTAAAACATCTATGCAAATACACACATAATATGCTCATTTTTTGAAAAAATATTTAAAGCTAACATAAAGTTGACAAATCACTAAGGTAAGCAAAAAATAATAATAAATCTTTTCACCGACCAAGGTCAGTCCACATTGGGAAATCAGTGCCCTCAGCCTTGAACCTCATTGTCCTCACTGTTTAGCCTTGGCTGAACACTCTTTTCCATGCACTATTATTCTACAATGCTGACATGAGGCCATACTAATTTGTTGCTCAATGCTTCAAGTTCTCCATGCAAAGTTGAAATATTTGAGCTCCTTATTCTACAAACACCCTCTAAACAGGTCAAAATCACACCCCAAATGCCAATTTCTTCAATTAAACTGGCCCACAACTAAAAAACAGTGTGAGATAAGCATAAGCATAATGACAGCAACTTGTCATCACTGCACATGAATGTAACATGATACTTGAGCTTAGGTATGTACTTATCTTGCAAGTACAACTCAAGCATCATATAATTTTTTTGATAACAGGTATTAACAGAGAAATACCACTTCTTTTTAGCATCACATTGCCAAACAACATACTTCTTAATGGCAACATTAAAATATTCATTCAGTTTGATTAGCAATACAGTCAAACCTCAATTATCCAGACCTCATTTATACAGACTTTTTGATTGCCTGGACTTGCTTCTCTGGTCCTGTGTTTTTCATGAATATTAATAAGATGTGATCTTGAAAAATTGAAGAAATGAAAAATTCAACAATTCTTCCAAATGTATGTTTAAACTCCAGGGCTGAGTTGCTCGAAGCATGGTTAGTGCTAACCATTGGTTAAGAGGTATTAAAACCTATAGGTTGTCATGGTATTTAACCCGGGTTAGCGCTAACCATGCTTTGAGCAACTGGGCCCAGGATTTAATCTGTTTCGCTTTGGCTTATGTAGACACGTGAACAATCGATTGTAAACTCAAATCACAGCCATGTCTATGAAACGAAAGCAGTCCGTTCTCTCGATAAAGGCTGAATGGAGTGGTTCATGGTTCTGCGCATGTCCCCAATCAAAATACTCTTTTGCCTTTGCTTGCTATGACCCAAGCCTGGTTAACTAAATTCGTTGTTTATGAACCATTCAGAAAGGAATAGCTAACTTGGGTGGCAATTTTTTCATATGATTGCATTATTTTGCATGAAAACAACTGTAAATACATCAACCATGGAATAAATTCTTTGGGTCGACACTAAATTCAATATCAACAATATGGGTAGTCTGAAATGTCAGCCGTCTCCTCTCCCTAACCCACAGGGGGCGCGGGAGAGAGAGACGTCTGAATTCCGAGCGTTATAATGTCGTCCGTTGACGTCACGTACTTTTGGGAATATGGTAGGTAGTTTTTGATTGGTTCTTCCCTAATTGAAATAGGTAACCATTTCTTATTTGTCGAACTTGCGAAAACAGATATTTCATTTCGGCGGCAAATATAAAGTGTTGACAGGCCAGACACAACTCGTAAGTTCCTGGTGTGAAAAGTGACTTCTCGTTTAACGTGGTTTCGCTCTCGCGAGTATATCTCTTAAAGATTTTCCTTTTTGGTATGAGATAAGTGGGAGGCTCTTTCAATATTTCTCGAGCCAGGTGTTAAGTTGTGAAGATGGGAAAAATTTTATTTCGCACTTTCTCGTTTTGTTGTAAAGCCGACTTCCGTTCAGTGAATTTAATCTCAGAGGTTATTTTTTTCAATGAGATTGTGTTGATAGCCTCTTGCCTGAAGGCGCGTTTTGAAGTTGGTGGTATTGCAATAGAATAATTTCACTGAGTAGTTGGTTCTCAGAAGTCTCAGCGATTCTACAATCATGCAGGAATCCTTGACATTCGCACGCACTTTAAACCTACAGAGACTTTCCAGTACACATTTTTCTTCCTGCCACCCACCGGGGTCAGAAAAGGAATAATAAAAAATGAAGCCCTGAGACTTCTTTGAAACACCTCCTCTGCAAAATCATTCTATTACAACATCATCCACTTCAAAATGCACTTTTGGGCTAGAGGCTACCCTCACAATCTCATTGAAAAAATAACCTCTGATTTTCGCTGACTGGAGGTCGGCTTTACAACAAAACGATAAAGTGCGAAACAAAATTCTTTCTTTTGTCACAACTTACCACCCGGCGTTGCCTAACCTCAAAAACATCTTGAGGAGCAAATGACTTTTAATTCAAAACCAACCATTGCTTCGAGAAATATTCTGAAGGACCTACTCTTATTTCATACAAAAAAAACAACAGTCAAAAAAAGCAAAACCATAACGAGAAGTCACTTTTCATACCACCATACCATGTTAATATGAGTAGTGTCTGGCCTGTCAACACTTAATTTACTAGTGACATTTATCGGAACATTTTTCAATTCATCTTCAGTGGAAAATGAAGTGCGATCCCGTACATACATTCTTGATGCTTTATCTTCAAATTTTACGGCTTACAAAACGCACACAACCTCCTATATTATGCATGCTGCAATGCTTCCATGCGCTTCCATGACTCGTGGCCGCCATTTGGTTTCAAAGGTTTTTATTTATGCAAATTTGCATAAATTACTGTGTGACGTCAACGGACGACATTATAACGCTCGGAATTCAGACGTCTCTCAAAAAGGAACAGATTAAACACTTGAGTTTGGAATCAGCAAGCAGCAGATCTCGGACGAATGATGGACTTTGCTTAATGCGCTCATGTTGTCGTTGGTCAGACAAAGGGAAGGTTTGGAAGACAGGCTGGTGTCAGACACAACTTATGTCTATTCATTGAGGTCTGAATGGTTTTATTCATCGAGCAATTAAAAATGTTAACTATTGGTGAAACACGTCCAAACTGTGATGTAAATGAGGCACAGGAGGATGGGCAAGGGACAAGACAGATTTAGCGGGGGATATTAAACAACAAACTTCAGCACAAGTAGCAAAGAAGGAGACATCAGGAAGCCACAGAGTACCACTTCGAATCAACTATCCACCCAGACCTAGTATAGCTTCGTGACGTTTTGCTAGTCATGTATTTCTAGTAAATACATCATAACATACAGGCTGTACATACATGCAATTCTGATCTGTATTCACAATTAAATTCTGTTTTCTTTATTTCCTTGTTCACATTACTTTGTCATTAATTAATATTCATATTTTGGATTATCCCAACTCTCTCTATTATCCAGATTAATTACTCATTTCCCAGCAAGTCTGGATAATGGAGGTTTGACTGCACTCTGTTGGAGCATAAAAATATTATCCCCTGTAATTTCCTAATATTGATGAACAATGGCTGCCATAAGCACCCCACCATGCAGTCAGCGCAATCTAAATGCATTTAAACGCATTTATTCTAACAGTCCATCTTCAGTAACACCTAACAGCAAACCTAAGACGAAGACAAAGGAAAATGACCCAGAAGAAGATAAAATAGAGAAGATATCACTTAAAGATGTGTATGATCTTGTCAAGCAATTAAAATCAGATATAGATACAATTGTTGCGAAAGTAGAAGCTTTAGAGAAGCAAATCTCTACTGTTGAAGTCAAATTAACAGAAAAACTAAAACAGGAGACTGAAGATCGAAGAAGAGCTTAAGAGATTGAAGAAGAGCTGAACACCTCATTTCAGATGTTAGAAGAAGGCTATCTGCTGGCAGATATTTACCTCGCATTTTTCGTTGTCATTCACCAGCATAAACAATATTGTTTGAACTAAATTATTGCCTCAACATTGAACTACAGTGACTGTAATAATTTTGAATCAACAGAAAACAGTTTTCTTATCCCGATAAAAATAACTCTTCGAGAACTAAGTAAAAACACCGTAAAACAATTATAGTTCAGGAAGCAAATATCATTTGTCAAAATTAACAAGCCACGTGCGATATAAAACAGATAAATAAACAACATCTTGTTGCTTCACCAATTTTAACTCAAAACATTAACTATATTTTTGCACAACAGACAGGAAAAATTTATTCGATACCCATAGTAAATCACATCGTATTAATGATTAAATCATTACATTTGCATATTACAAAAGGCATCCCAAGTAATTCACAGGAAGTGTGTAACATGAATCATTATTCACACAATTTGGTTTACAGAACATTCCAGCGTGTGCGTTGAAATGGTTTTTTTTTTTTGTTAATTGAAATGTTGAAATGTTTTCGAATGCAGGCATGCTGCTTCCAATGTCATTTTTGGCTAAACTTTGAATGAAAAAAATCTAGTTCTGAAAAGATTTTCTAGCTTTGCCAGGTCCCCAGAGTAGGCAGTTTACCATAGTCTAACAAGTCAAAAATAAAAGAAAAATTATGCAAGTTCCGAAATCGGGGACATGTCAAAATTTGACAGTCAGACTATAAGACGATGGGACGCTAAATATTGTCGCGGGAAAAGATTGATAGTGCCTATTTATGTATTTTATTAGTGTGCTATTTTGTATTGATTTTCTGTTATTTGTTTATTTGCTATTTAATCAGGACTCTGTTTAAACTAGCTATGCTAAACCAGACTTCCTGTATAAATAAAAAAAAAAGAATTACACTGTACGATCCAAAAAAAAAATGCGAGAAAGCGAAAAGCGTTCTTTTCAGGCAAATTCTCGCAATTATCTTCCAACTTTACTGAGAAAAAATGGTTTACAGCAAAACTGATAGCTGTTTGATTCATTTGTGGGTTTTAAATATAATTGGCAATCATTTAATACAATTCCGCTTTGAATTTCTCAAAATGTTCAGGTCTTTGCAATGTTTTATTCTCAAACAGACAAAGAAAGCGCAAGAATCCTGCACCAATTCTTGATCTCGTGATAACGCTTGCTGACATTAGCGGTCAAATTTCTGCAACCGTGAACAAATTATTTCGGTCTCAAGAAGAATGCATACTGTGACAAATATCTGTGGTGTGAGCTTACTTGGATGATTAATTTTGTCGCCACTGACACAACTCTGAGAGCAAGACAAGATTGAAGGTTTCTGCGTGGGAAAAATATTTCGTGACACAAAAATAACAGTCACTATAAAAGAATGACTTGGAGAACCTTATCTCATTGGAAAACATGAAAACAGCAGAATCTTTTTAAAGGCCAAGAAAGATTAGATTTTCCATGTAATCTGAGACACCATATTCTTTCTGAAATATGTAAAAACCACGGAAATTTGATACTGTTTTGATTGTTTTGTTTCTACTGGTGCAGTGCAAAGCGTTTCTTTCCCCAGCGCCCTTGAATGTGAACTTGCATTTGGAATTTCCAGAGGGATATATTTTTTTGTGGACCTATTTTAGAAATTCCAGGGGGGGAGGGGGGTCATATGAAAAGTCCCTTCCATGGGTGGGGTATGGATATTTTCTGGAACTACACATTCAATAATCCTAGCAGTAGGAAGACTATTAAGAATATTCAAAAGTGGTAAGGGCAGGAAAGAAATATCTAAGCTTATGTTTAACCAGCTTGCAAATCAAGTAAATAAATACACATATAAATATCTTACCAACCAAGTTCGAGGTCCGTACTTTAAGTTACAGACTGAGTTTTTTTCCCGATAAATCAATGGGAAAAACAAGGATCTCTAACTTACAGCAAAGACTGACAAAAACGAGGTCAGTAAGATATTAATTTTATTATATCTCTGAGGTTAATCGGGTGCACGAGAAAGGAAACTTTCAAATTTAGCAACCATAGAGTGAAATACAGTCTACAAAATTGACCAATCACCCTGTGTGTAAATCACATCATCATATAATTACTTACAACAAATGACAACTTGCAAACTTTGATCAATATTTGCTCCAGTTCTTCCACGTTCTATTGGAAAAATCGATAAAAATGTTACCAGTCTGTTCTTCCAAAAAAATCAAATTTAACAGTGTTCGAGGAATGGTTCTTTGAAGATATTGCAACTGATTGTTGACAAAAACTCAACAAAACCCCTATGACAACGTCGCTTTCAGCTTTAATACTGGAAGTCAAACTTTGCCAAAATTATACGACAACAAAAACAGCTCGTAGAATGTTCCCTCAGTAAGGACTTGTTTCACTTCATGTAATTTTAAATAAATGTCCAAGGACACTTTGAGATATGGAAACAAGTATTTACCTGTTCCCAATGCCCTACTTTCAAAATGGCGGCCATAGGGCTAAACCCTCTATCGATCATCTGTCGGTTGAAATTGCACTTTGCTCGTTTCTATCGATCGATCCTAACACCTAAAGAATTAATTTACGTTTGATAAACACTGAAAATAGCTTGACTAATAACTTACCTTCAAATAGAGGACATTTTACTTCCTTGTCACTCGATCACAAGGTAGCATCGATCACAAACAAAAAGTGAAGCTACAGGCCCGGTTACTCAGCTCAACTGTGGGTGAACTGGACTTGCGATTTCAGTGAATTGGATCTGAGGAGTGAGTCAATGGTCGCCAGTACAGTTCTATGGCAGGGAAAGTAAATTTTACAGTGGATTGGCGGTTGAAGGGAATTTAAGAAAAAAATATTGTCTTACTTGCAATAGCTACTTACTACCCAGAACAGTAGCGCTGAGAAAAGTATAAAACTCTTGGCGCCCTGTGGACACTTCGCCGATTACCGACAGGAAGAAAATCTCCAGCAAAAAATGAATTACATGCGTTTGCCTCAAATAAATACCCACTATATATGGACTCTTGTTATTAAGGACGCTTACTCGCAGTCCGGAGGGTGTCCGAAATAAAGGGAGTCGACTGTATTTAGCTAAAATAACCATAAGATTTTTCTTAACTAATTTATCTGTTACTGTAGATAGTAATTGTTTCATTCAAACAATCTGTTGATTTTAATTCTTTACCGGTCATGGGAATCCTGGTGGTTTAACTAGTTGCTACTCTTCGTATCTTTTTCACAGGTGTTCTATAATGACAAAATTTCACTTTTAAAGTATTTTAATTTGTAGAATTCAGTACTGATCGAAACTGAAAATGGGCTTTTAACACCAACTGAACTTGTCACATAGTACAAAATCCAACATACTGGATGGCAAAAGCATGTACCAGATTCGAACACAGAGGAATTCTAACCTGTCAAGATTGACTTTCCTTTGTTTTCGATGTCCCATTTTTTTGCCATCCAATGTGGCGGATTTTTTACCAAGTGACTAGTTAGTCCAAAAGGCCCATTGTTGTTAATGTTATTCTGTGAAATAAATATTATGATAATAACAAATTGCAGCTAACAAATTTTATAACTTTAAAACTAGGTCATTGTCATGTAATACCAGAGTTTTGGTTACTTTTGTTGCAGGCAGAAGATCTATTATTTAAATAGTCTGTCAATAGACTCCTAAGTAGGCCTCGGTCTGGGGGTGAGAGAGAAACCCTCGGACGGGGAATAGACCAATGGGCCCGTTGCAGCTAATGGTCACATGGTACAAAATCCACCTTGTTTGAGAGCAAGTTGTGCACTGGGAAGTCCGATACAAAGCGGCTTCATCCAGTCACATTTGAATTTTTTTTGTTTAGGATGTCCCAAAGCGTATAGCTTGCCCTCCATCATGGTGGATTTTGTACTGTGTGATTTATAACAAGAAAGCCAGTTATAATAAAAACAAAATGTCGGAAAATCGTAAATATAGATAGTCATACGCAGCATAATAATGTATGTGTAATCAATGAGTAATCGAAGGGTAATCAATAGGTACTCGATGAGAAATCAGTAGCATCAACGAATAGTCAATGACATTGATGAGTAATCGATAAGCCAATTTTTTCAAGTTGTAATCCATTTCCATCCAAGCCATCATCAGCAAAAGATTACAAATACTAGCTTATGTATACTCGTGTGGGAATTGTTAATAAACCTGAACCAGTTTTTAACATTTCCATCAATACAAATATGTTTTTACGCTATTTAAAGGCATACTAAAAACTGGCGGCACTGCCCCTTTAAGACATACCACCTAACACCTGGTGAATGTGAACACCTCATTATTACGTGTAATTTTCATGTATTTGAGTTACTTTTAACTTCACGGTTGTTTTCCATGTTTAAGATTTCACGTGTCAAAAATGTGTAGGTATCGCTCGCTATAACACAAATCTAGGGTGTCATTGTATTCCACTCCCCTGGAAGCTATTGATATTGAAGCTGTTGTTGGTGATAAAACTGTTCAGTCAATTTACTGGGTTTTCATCAAGAATTGTAGTAGCAGGAGAATAGTATAAAGTAACAGGAGAAGTATTGTGGAATAGGCGAAGCTCTTTCAGGGAACGAACTTTGCTCGTTCCACTCTAGGGAGCTCTGGATTTTTAAACCTCTCCGAGATGCCATTTCCTGACACAAAATTTCATTTCTCTCAAGCTGCCGACCAAACAAACAATGGTTCTCCATTTTTGTTTTCTTATTTGTCAAACCTTGCTATTATGGATACCTTCAGAACTGTTAATAAATACATGTAGTGTTTGTATCAACAAGATGCCTGTATGGGTGGACTAATTTCAAAGAAATGAAGTGTATGGATCTTCAGACAATAACAACGAGGGTCCACATCTAGTGTCTCTAAAGCGAGGCGGAGTTCTAAGTAACATGTAACATTTTGTAGTAGCAAGCTTCATGCTATCCTCACTTATTTTATTACTATTCAAATGTGGCGAATCCTTAACCAGTAAAATTTTGTATTTTTCAACTTACACTCTGCCGAAAAAGAGAGGTGTTACAAACATTTTGGTAGAAACGTGACTTAAGCTAAAAACTTGTCATGTGATTATCACAGTGTTCAAGAAGAAGGACCTCGCTGCTAAGCTCCTCTTGACAAATCCAACAGATGTGTGTTTACCAATGGCCTGCCTGTGGGTTTTACAAAATAGGGGTTTGTGTCAGTGCATTATCCCAACTACAATTTGCAGCATCCTTGCGGGCATTTTTATGCCTCCTTAGACTTCTCAATTGACCTGAACACCTGCTGTACCGCTTGCATCTCCAGTATGGACTCTTCCATGCCTCCTTAGGGCTCCTGAATGCCTAAAACATTTGCTACACTGTTTGCATCCATAAGGCTTCTCTCCAGTATGGACTCTTTCATGTATCCTTAAATCTCCTGCTTGACTAAAACACTTGCCACACTGTTTACATTCATAAGGCTTCTCTCCAGTATGGACTCTTTTATGTTTCGTTAGATGCCCTGCTTCACTAAAACACTTGCCACACTGTATGCATTCATAAGGCTTCTCTCCAGTATGGACTCTTTGATGTCTCCTTAAGTTTCCTGCGAGACTAAACAATTTGCCACACTGTTTACATTCATAAGGTTTCTCTCCAGTATGGACTCTTTCATGTCTCTTTAACTGTTCTCCTTGACTAAAACACTTGTCACACTGTTTGCATTCATAAGGCTTCTCTCCAGTATGGACTTTTTTATGTGTCCTTAGGTGTGCTACTTGACTAAAACACTTGCCACACTGTTTGCATTCATAAGGTTTCTCTCCAGTATGGACTCTCTCATGTGCCCTTAAGTTTCCTGCTCGACTAAAACACTTACCACAATGTTTGCATTGATGTTTCCCTCCAATACAGACTATTTTAAGTGTCTCTTGGTTGTCTGCTTGTCTCTTATCCATGAATAACTTTGATACATACAGTTGATCCTTTTTAAGCTCTGGAATGAAATAATAGTGATGTTATAAAAAAAACTTTTGAAATGCAGTTAAATCCTGATAAGAGCATTTTTTTGTTATTTCAGTTTTATACAAAATAATCTCGTCTACAGCCATGAATAAAGGCCGATTTACACTACATAAAATTTCTGGCACAGCTCGGACAAAAATGGCATGAGCATCAAAAACTGTAGCCCTACACCGTAAAATCAAATTTTGGTATACAAGTTGGGGCTTAGTTTTCATAACAGCAAATTAGAAACCACATACAGTGTGTGCCAGTGTATCAGTGTACATGATGGTCAATGTGAACAACAGATGTTTTAAAATCAGTCAATTTTACCTTTGTTCTGTAACTTCACTAGAACATTTTTATATGCCTTTTCTTTCAACGTTTTTGCGTTATCTATACTTTCATGACTTGAAGAAGAAGCTGAAGGCACTCACTCTTCCAGCATATACCACGATATTTCTGAGGTGACTTTTGCTTTGCTGACTTTGCGGTAGCCATCTTGACTAAAGAATCTACACCAATTTCACCTGGACTCGGAGCACTTTTTCAGAAGGGCCGAGCATTCACCCGAGCCAAACCTTTTTTGTTTTGGTTTGGTGCCGTATTTATCTGAACCATGCCAAAAAATTTTCTGTAGTGTGAATAGGGCTTAAAGGCATCATGATAAACACTGATCCATATTATACTGCGAGGCTAGGAGAGGCGAGGTGAAATGTGAGATGTGTTGTGTTTTCCGTTTTCCAGCATGTTTGTAATTTACTGTAATTTTTTTCCATTATGTTCTTGTGCTCCTCTTGTCCCGCCTCGACTAGCTTTGTGGCTATTTGCGGGACAAGCCCGTTTATAAATAGTAGACTACCCAGTCCATCCATTGTTATGTCTAGGCCATCTAGAGATCCCTTCCATTTCTTTTAAATCTCAAAGTTGATGTGAGAAGCCTTACTCGTGTCATTGTGCTGTCATTGTTAGCCTCTCCAATGTCCAAGTCATTGCTTGAAGTAAGGTCACCTGAGTGAAGCAGAAGGGGTGCAGTTAGAGGCACCTCCCAAACCCTTTCCAAGTCATTACTGACTCAGACATAGAAGAGGCTAACAATGACCAACAGAATGACCCTGAACATGACATTCAGATTCGAAAGAAAGGCGTGGATCTTTAGACGGCCAAGACGTACCAATGGACGGACTGGATAGTCTGCTATTTGAATACTCTCTTGATATTTTTGTAGAAAGCATATTAGTTTCGTTAAGCATTATCTTTATCTTTATTTATTTAAACACGGAATCCCTTTCATAAAAATACTCTTTCAGAGAGCCATGTAAGCATGTTACAGTTATGAAAATAAGCCCCTCCTATCTATTAAACGCCCCCCTTCCCCTTGGACCCCTAAATTAAATAGATGCTGGGCATCTATCAGTTCATTTAAGATACTCTAGATCTCAGTAATTCTTTCGTTCTTTAGAACAGAAATGTCCCTTCAAAATGAAATGGTCTTTCTCTAGACCAGCAGGGTTTTATCACACATTTGTAAAAGGACCAGGCTTAAGATTTGATAGCTGCATTTAGTGAAAAAAATTAAGTTTTGGTTTCTCGGTGAATTTAAGAGTTTTCAGGTGGGAAGGGGATAAGAAGTTATAAAGGAAACATCTTTGGATGCACTTTTCATACTCCAAGTGTCATTGTCACAGAGTTATAAGGGGGGAGGGGAGTCTTGTGAGTACTGTAAGCATTGTGAATATTGTTAGTATTGTAACAGACAGGAACAAGTGTAGGTATTGTAAGTGGTGTTTAGTATTGTGTCATATATTGGCAAATAAAAATTATTAAATAAAGCAAAATGCTATTAATTGATCTAGGTCAGTCCACAAGGGAAAATCATTGCCCTTGGCCTTGAGTACAATAGACCTCAGTCATTCTTTTTTTAAGAGGACAAAATAATGTCCCTCCAAAATTAAATGGTCTTTCATTATCCAACCAGGGTTTTATCACATTTCTTAAAGGACCAGGCAGAAGATTTGATAGATGTATTAGTAAAAAGTCTGCATTCGGTAAATTTTAGTTTTGGTTTCCCTGTAAATTTAAGAGCTGTCAGGTGGGAGGGGGGATCAGAGGTCAAAGGAAACATCAGACCTTATTCTGTGGATGTACTATCCATACTCAAGTATCATTGTCACATAGTTATAAGATGGGAGGGGAGTCTTGTGAGTACCGTCAGCATTATAAAATTAATATTGTTAGTATTGTAACCGATGGGACCTAGTGAAGGTATTGTAAGTATTGTAAGCACTGTAAGTGGTGTAAAGTATTGTGTCATATAAGGCAAATGAAGATTACTAAATAAAGGGAATTGGGGACGTGCACCCCCTCACCTCCAGTCCTAAAAGACAAAATACAATCCTGGTCTAGTGAGGGTTAGATTAGCTAATCAATGTTTGTAAAGCACTATGAACCTACAGAATTAGGAGGTGCTTACATGTGAAAATTCACAGCGGTATAAGTTTCACACCGATATGACATTGTTATCTCATATCGTGTTTACATGAAGGGATGAGATTTCATTCCCCATTCACATGTTGGATTGGATGTTGAAGACTATGCATATGCTATCTGTTCCAGACTCCCGGGAGAGTGATTTCATACTGGGACGAACAGTCATACCACCTTTACATGACATCGCAATTTGAGTTTTCATACTGGAATACAAATCTCACTCCTCTTTAGTAACGTGAGTGAATTCGCACTGGCTTGACTCTCTCCGGTGTGAGATTTTGTGCTGGTATCATATAAACGAATACAGAGCCACAAGAGGGAACCGGAGTGAACTCGTACCGGAATGAAAGTCACACAGGTATCATGTAAGTACCCCCGCAAGCACTATACAAATTCATTATAATCATTATTGACTGGAAATCTTAACAAATTTATTTGTCCTTTCAAAGTGTTTTAGTGGGCATGGAAAGCCTGTGCAATGAAACATTACAATGGTCTAAAGCCCGTGCAGATAATTTCAGTATCTAAAGCCAGGATCATCCTATAGCACATTAAGAGAGGATATATTCTCATATGAAGTGACCAAATTATATACAAAACAATACAATAATGTTATGACATCGGAATAATATATTTTGTTTGCACATCCATTGGACAATGATTTTGGAAATTAAGAACAAGCTTTCAGGCAATCATTGTTTGTTTGCTTTTTCAGGTAATCATTGGAGAATGATTTCGGAAATTGAGAACGTTTTCAGGCAATCATTGTTTGAGACAGAAAATATCTGTTGGCTGAACACTCTGTTCCATGTTCTATGAAAGACTATGATTTTACAATGCTGACATAAGGCAGCACTTATTTATTGCTCAATGGTTTCATTCTACGTGCAAAGTTGAAATATTTGAGCTCCCTATATATATTTGTACAAAAACCCTCTAAAACCTCTGAACAGGCATAAATGACCAATTTCTTGAATTAAACCTGGCCACAAGTGAAAACCAGTGTGAGAAGAGCATAAGCATAAAGACTGACAGCAACTTGGCAGCACTACGCATGCATGTGTCGCCTTATCCTTGTACTTATTTTACAATAATTATTGGGAACTAATGTGAGATAAGAACAAGAAAATCAAAAGCACTACATGTGTTATGCTGGCTCACACTCAATTTTTCTAATGTGATACTTGAGGTTAGGTTTTTTTGTAATCATACAAGTATGAGTCAAGTATCATAATATTTTTATCACAAATATTAACAGAGCAATTACACCTCTTTTTAGCATCATATAGCCAAAAAACATACTTTTGAAAGCAACATTACAATATTCATCCAGCTTTATAAACAATTACTCTGTTGTGGAATAAATGCACTGTAATTTTTTAACCTTGTAAATAAATGAGTAGATGTATTATTCAGTAAGTGACACAGGGCTGGCATACTTGGAAAAAAAAGCTGAGTGCTCCTATCAAGAGTCCAAACCTAAGAGCTTCTGATTTCTAGTTCCGATGCTCTACCACTGGGCTACAGGAGACTCGTGGGAGCTAAGGCCATTAAACTAGGTTCATGGGACAAATATGGAATTTTTTAAGCATGGTGAATAAATGAGAATGATGTATTATTCAGTAAGTGACAAAAGGAATACTTGGAAAAAAATTCCATCGCATTTATTCCATTACGCATATACCACACATGGCATTCCAATCCTAGTAGTATACAGGATGTTTGTCCCATGTGCCTAGTTTAATGGCCTTAGCTTCTACCAGTCTCCTGTAGCTCAGTGGTAGAGCATCTGAACTAGTAATCGGAAGGTCTTAGGTTTGACTCCTGATAGGACCACTCTGATTTTTTTCCGAGTATACCTTGTTATTTACTGAATAATACATCATTCTCAATTTAACACTCGGAAAGATTTCCACACAGCCCCATACATTTATTATACATGCATCACTGTCATACTAACCCTCTTACACAAAAAACAAGCATGAATAGAGTTTGAGTCGCAAAATGTATACATAATAATTGATGTATGGGGCCGTGCGGAAATCTTGCCTAAAGTGAATATTGATAACTCGTTATTAATATAAGTCTAGACAACAACCTGTCAACAGGGTGCGGGACCTGGGGGCCTTTAATATCTCAACCTATCAGGCTAATCACTAGTTACGAAATGTGCATGTGGGTCACAAGCCAGTGACCTAACAGTCTAGGTATGCAGCATGATAATCACAAGATTAAGGTTAGCCAATCATATGGACACATGTTTCAAGATCTGTATATGATAAGGCTTAGTCAACCATATTCTCATTCAATGTTAGCTGTAGCATGAACAGCATCAGGCTACAGCAACTTACATTAAGCTATAGCAGTCTGCAGTTAGGCCTTAGTGATAAAAAATTTGCCCGCCCACCCACTCCAGGGCAGCCTTCTCAGTTTTTGTTGTTGTGTTATCGTTATAGGGACTACGTTATCTTATGATCTGTTAAAAAAAAAATGGAATTGTAACTGTGGGCTATTATTTGTACCAGTTTATTATTTATGATCCGATCAATCTTAAGTATATGTGTGACCTGGAAAGCGAAAACGAACACTAACGGTTTTCCGTTTAATGGGCAAAAAAACGGATTGCAAACGATGTTAAACGGATAGTAAACGGTTACAAGCGTTTAAACGGATTCCAGTTCCGTTTAAACGGATAAATAAAAGCGTTAAACGGTTGGCCAAAGTCCAAAAACGGAATGCCATAAATGTTAAACGGTTGCAGAATTTTTTAAACGGAAAGCTGAGAACGTTAAACGGTTGAAGAAAGTTGTTAAACAATCATAAACGGAGAGCTCAAAACGTTGAACGTTTTAATAATAATCAGCAAACGGTTTCAAAAGTTCTCAAGGAAACGAACGAAAGTAAACAAAATTAATAATTTTGATCGACTGTTGTCAAATACTGAAAATACATTTCACTATAATACGTTAATACCAGTTAACACTGGAATCTTTTAAATGGAAATCTTTAGTATCTCATTTAGTTCTGTCATTTCATGCTGGACAAGCTAGCAGCGAGTAGATAAAAAGTTATAAACAATCACACATGACTTGACGCCTTGAAAAATTATATCGAAAACATGCGACTTCGCGGACGAGAGGTCACGTCCGTCTTGCAGTCACCGACAATTACCAGCAAGCGCAAAACCTATTTTTCGCGTACCCTGGTTCCAGAGGCCCGTTATCCAAATAAATGGGAGAATATAATCCCAGTAAACGAAATCTCGGCAGTTTGAGGCAACTATTTTGATGAGCATGGTGTTTTCGTACTTCCACAGGCTCGTTTGCGGTTGAAATCTATTTCTGGCACAACGAAATGTACAACGGGCGTGCAGCCCCGTGTTCGATGAATTTATTTCCCACGGAAAATTATTTTACCGCGGCCACAAAATGTGTAATTTCTTCAATGTAATCTTTCACAAAAAAAATTTCTGGAAGAAAGGGAAAAGATTCTGCAGAGATATTTCCATCCAGTGAATATTGATGAACAACGCAGTTGAAATCTGGGCCGAAACTTTCCTGGTGTATGCAAATCTGCGTCAGTGACGCCAGTCTGTCAGATTGTCGGCATAAATTGGTAAATACGTTGTGTTTCCAGCGACCATATCGCTACTCGTTTGCTCTGACAACGAGCTTGGTTATTTGAACGATTGGTTGAGAGTTGTGAGCGTGTAATTTGCTTTAAACGAAAAAACTAACCGTTTAACAAACGTTTTTCTTAAACTTTAAATGGATACTAGTTTCTTTTAAACGGATAAGAAACGTTTTGTCCAAAACGTTAAACAGATATGCAACGTTTTGTCCAAAGCGTTAAACGGATGCTCTTTTTTTTTAACCAGTTAAGACAAGCATTAAAACGTTTTACCAAAATCGATAAACGCATGAGAGATTTTAGAAAACGGATAAGAAAAGCGTTTAAACGCTCGTGCGATCCGTTTAAACGGACGTTAAACGGATTTTTCCGATAAACGGTAAAGCGTTAGTGTCCGTTTCACTTTCCAGGTCACATATCACCTGATATTTCAGCTGTTGCTATGTCCTATAAATCAACCTCATTACAACGTGACAACAATTTATCAAGTGTGTACCCCAAATTTTGGGGTTATTAGATATTCAGATATTCAAGCTATTGTTTTCCCTTATTACTTATGTCAAAAAATTGCCAAGGATGCAGCATGTTACCAAAGATCATAAACCCTTTGAAGTGGGTGAGATAGTTTTCTTTTGTTGTAGGTTTCCTTCTATGTCTTATTTTGAACCTCTTTTGTTTCCTGTTATTGACTCAAAAAAAAAAAACTGTAAGCTTGCCTGTGGAAGTACCCAGAGGAAGCCAGAGAAATTAATCATCATCATCAAATCGACTCGCCATGCACTGCTTCAGGATCGACATTTTTTTAAAACAATCACTTGTAACGCTAGCCTCCCACGCAGATGTTCTTAGGGGTTTGTCATGCGTTCCTGCCTCACCAATGTCTGCTGAAACGAACCGCCACTTCCGTTCGTCGACTGCGGACCAATCAGGAGCCGTTTCCCAAGTTTGGGTAAACTCGTGTTTGATATTAAAAATATTTCCATAGACAGGATGGTGGACTTAAATGTGGTTCTTGGTTATGTGTGCCAAACGTTTGGTATTAGGGAGTTGAATGCGTATCAAAGAGAAGTCATAGTGCATTTTGCACAGAAGAAAACTGATGTGTTCGTAAACCTTCCAACTGGTTATGGAAAGTCACTTATTTATCAAGCTCTATCGTTGGTTTACGATTCAATTCTTGAAGCTGCTGGTCACTGATTGTTGTTGTGGTTTCACCGCTTGTAAATCTTATGAAAGACCAGGTAGACAAATTGGCAAATCTTGGAATTCTTGCTGGTTCTCTCAGTGAAATCACTGAAGAAAATGCAGGGTGTTGTGGAAGGAAAAATTTCAATCGCATAAACTATATGCACGTCCGGAAGCGAAAATATCTCCTTGGGTGATGATTTCCGTTGTTTCGCAGTATCGGTTTTACTTGTCACAATGAGTCAATGCTGATTGGTCTGTTCAGACAAAGGCAATTTGCCGAGGAACGGAAGTGGCTGTTCGCTTCAGCAGACGTTCGTGGGGCAGGAACGCGTGACGAACCCCTAAGAACGTCTGCGTGGGAGGCTATTGTAACGCAAACTAAGAAATAGACAATAAACAAGCCTAGTTCACTGAATGGAGTCTCCTCCAGTGACAGCAATCCATTACACATTCTCCCTTTTAAGTAAAAAAGTTAAACAATTGCTGTATACAAAAGGTATATTCTCATTACTTTGGAAGTATAGACACAAGCTTTAGCTGTAGGCTCAAGTCACAGAAGGCTGTGTTCAAAATCACAGATCAGGTTTTTAACTAAAATATAATTATACATTTTTAAGAAACTAAAATTTGACTTTTTCGAGAAAAACGTTTAATTCAGTGAATACCACTGTAGGATCTCTTTTTAAAAGCTTGCAAAAGACTCCACAGTGATTCTTTGGAGTTCCTTCACATACCAAGAACAAAATGATAAGCCCACAACTTCGCGGCTCAAGACCGCTTAATTTGGCTATTGTTTCAGTCTTTTGCATTCGCTTCAGGGTCTTCCTGCATAGGCTCTCATAAAAAAAACTGACCTTATTTGCCACTTTCTCGGCAGCTGCCGAAGTGAATGCACAAAGGAATAAAGAGAGCCTTCAGGCAACAAAATCTAACGGAGTCACCCATTTCTGAATGACACACTTCAATCAGCGTGAAGTTGTTACGTTTATCGGTGTTCGAGGAATGGTTCTTTCAAATAATTTGTGCAGTTTGACCAAAACTCATCGTAAGCCCTGTGGCAATGTCGCTTTCAGCTTATAGGAAGCGAATATTTCAGAAGTCAGACTTTGCCAAAATTATACGACAACAAAATCAGCTCGCGGAATCTTCCCGATGCCCTACTTTCAAGATGGCGAACTTGGCGGCTAAACTTTCTGTAAACTTTCTATCGATCATCCGTCGGTTGAAATTGCACTTAGCTCGTTTCTATTGATCGATCCTAACACCTAAAGAAATAACTTAGGTTTGAGAAACACTGAAAATAGCTTGTCTTACCTTCAAATAAAAGAAATTTTACTTCTTTGCCTCTCGATCACAAGCTAACATCGACCACAAACGATCACAAACAAGAAGTGAAGCTACAGACGCGGTTACTCAGCTCAAGTGTGTGGACTGGACTTGCGATTTCAGTGAATTGGATCTGAGGAGTGAGTCAGTGGTCGTCAGTTCTACAGCCGGGAAAGTAAATTTTATAGTGGATTGGCGGTTAAAGGGAATTTAAGAAAAAATGTTATCGCACTTGCAATAGCTACTTACTACCCAGGGGCCCGTTTCTCGAAAGTCAACAAATTTAGTATTGAAAGATAACAAAGATTGACTTATCCGCACCAAAGACACTTACCGAGTTTGATAAGTTGCCGAGACTTTTTCGACCGTGACATTAGCGCTGAGAAAAGTAAGAATTTTGAATGCACGAACTGAAACAAATTCAGTCAACTCTCGGCGCCTTGCGACACTTAGTCGCCGATTACGCATATCTCGATTTTACGGAGAGCAACTAAATCCCCGGCAAAAATAAATTCGGCCGGGCAGACGTTTGCATGAAATAAATTCTCACTATTATGAACTCTTACTATTAAGGACACGCGGTCCCGCGGTTGTCCGTAATAAGGGGAGTTTGGGTGAGGGGTTTTTCCCTATATGGGGTATACGGGGACGTGCCGCTGGATCAGTAGGATATGGTTTTTGGGCCCTCTGCCCTGAACAGGGTATATAATTTCAAGCCAGTCTGTCCTGGACCCATCCTATAGACAGAGCATGGTTGCAAGACTGTCGTCGAGTATTTGGCAGTCCGAATTCAGAGAAGTTTGTCTGTATTTTTTTTAGTGAACAATACTTTACGTCAATTAAGTTTTCACCTAAGGTTCACCGCTGTTTATGCGAAATTTTGGGATATTTTCGTCATCACTTCAAGGTAATGTATTATTTTATCTGCTTGTGATTGGTGTTCGCGTTTCAATGCGTGAAACATCACGTCCGGTAAGTGACAGTGGGCCTTTACATGTAGTCTATTGCCAATAAACACTTGCGTAAAACAAGAGCTAGACGTTGTTCTTTGTCCTAAATAGGGTCTTGAAATAGAGGGCGTCGTCCCACACAGGGTAGGTATTTTTTTGTCCTAAAACGGGGTCAGGCTTTAAAACCCCCAGTGGCACCCCTATACCCAAACACGGGTCAAGCACTCCCCCCGGTCTGTACTTAGTTAAAATAACGATATCATTTTCTTAAACTAGTTTATCTTTCTTTCTTTTTTAATATTTTTTTTGTTACTTGGCGCAGTCCTGTATATTCAGTTCTATGGACTTCTTTCTTACAAACTGAGGTCACATTTTTCCTGAAAATAAGTTCATTATTGAGTGTAATGCTGGAAGGTTCTGTTAAGTTTTTTATTGGAAACGAGAAATAGTAGTAGGTTTTTTCTATTAACATCCCTTGATATTTATTTGGATTTGCCATTCCGTTGAATTAGTACCATAAGTTGGCCGTGTTCACCTCGTTCACAATACGTTCTTCCAAAAACGTTGGGTTTGTATCAGATACATAGAGTTCACCATATATTTATTCCATTCCACGGTTTACATTTGTAAATAACAAATCGTTTATAAAAAAACATTAAAAAACATCGTTCCTACGACACCACCTTGCGGTACTCCTCGCTCCATCACCTGCCATTCAGAGAACATGTTGCCCAACTTCACACGTTGCATTCACTCTGGAAGAAGCGCACAACTATTGCTCATTGTTCACACTATACCCCTGTACAGACTTAGGCCCGGTTCATACGTCGAACTTTACATGAGCCGAACCTAATACCTATTAAGGTCGACCCTAATAATTAAGTTCGGCAGTTGATTCAAACGTCGAACCTTACTGAAGTCGAACTTAATTAAAGCTAAAGTGAGAAAATAGATTTTCGTGGTCAGCGGCTGTTGGTTTTACTCAACAAGATTCAAAATGGCGGGAAAGATGAAAGAGCTTGTTTGATAAAATAATGAAGACAGGCCAAACACGGCTCCTATTGGTCGAGATAGGAAGAATATGACCTTCAAAGCTAATTTGCTCTTACGAGTACGTCTTTCAAAAATCTCCCTTTTCTGTACGAAAGTAGGGAAGGGTCTTTGTATATCTCTCTTAGCAGAGGCTGATTTTCTATCAAGTGCCATTTACTCATCTGAATGGTTTTATGTTAGGCACAGAAGGGCGATATTCCGTAACAAACGGCAAAATGTTTTTGCGCGTTTTTTGTTTGTTTTTTAGTGCCGACATTCTTTCGCGGAAATTGACTTTTCAGAGAGTTTTATCTATAAGGTTATCGATTCGATATTTCATTTGTTATTGAAAACGTTAAAACCGTTTGAAAACTCCGTTCATCCAACATTTGCCCAACATCCGTTTAACTTTCGTTGAACGGAGACAATAATAGCGACCCACATCACTTGAAGGCATTGCACCCCCAAATTGCGACTCCGTTCAGTAAGAATCGCCCCAATCCGAAAGAAGTTTTCTTTTCTCTTTTTCAAAACTGAACAGAAATTGTCAAAGGGGATAGGGACAACTCAACATGATAGGGGTGGAGAGGGTGGAAAATGATCTCAAGTGAAAATTGTACAAAAGGTGTTAGCTCGCGCCATTCCAGATCTCCCTCTCAAGTTGGTTTTCACTTTTTACAATTCCATCCATGCATTCGTGCACGTTTGTTACCCGTGAAGAGAAAACACGCATCGTTCCGTTGGAGATGTTAATAAACACCATATTTAATTACTTAGCGGACAACAATGACAGCAACGGCAAACACAGAAAGCGAAAACTCTTTTAACAATGTGAACCATTACAGTACCAGTGGGTATGCGAAATTACTCGAATGTATAGCAGTCAGGTGCCAAAATGACCCTCCCACTTTTCCCTCTATCGACTGATGAGTAAATGAAAATATGAATGAAGGAACGAACGAAAAAAATAAAGGAAGGAGGGGTGGGTTATTTGCAAATAATGAAATGAAGCGTCATGATCGGACTCTTACTACATGGCACCTCATGTTTTTCCAAAAACGAAAACAAAGTCGCTTTTCAACAAAAAGGGAGAGGAAGGCTCGGTAAAATGGTATGGAGCACCTTTGTTTGTTCTTTTCCTTTATTCAGTTGTTCATTTCTTTTATCTTCCATCGTTTATATTTTCCCTTTTCTGTCGTGCTCAATCCCCTCGTTTTTATCCACGGCCAGATGTGAAGCCCTAGCTTGACTGCAAACAGGCTCCCTAACAGTAAAATGTGATGTTTTCGCTCACGGACTTGTCGCCATTCTCTTCCCCACCGCAGGTAAACAACAGCTTACGAAACGACAGTTTGCGAGCAACCATGAGAACGCTACTGAGTCAGAAATTTCTTCAGTAACGTGCGACTACGTTCGGCAAGAATTCGAAGCAGCACACGGATGGCAAGTGGTTCAAAGAAAAAGCGTTTTTTCTGATCCCGTAAAGTAAATATAGGTCCGGTGGTGTCGTGATGAACTTTCAAAACTTCTTTAATTACTTGGGTATTATGAATACTAGAGAACCAAACCAGATTCCTTGATTAGTGTCGCTAATTTATCCTAAGCATTGAATGAAGCGATCGATGAGTTCGCAACTGACAACTCAAAATGCGCAACCAGACTGTCGGAACCTACTGGCTGAACATGAAGCCTTGCCAGATACCTGGATACAGTTTAGTTAGATAAAAACTTCCCGGAGGATGGAAAATGCCAATAAATAAATAAATAAATAAATAAATAAATAGATAAATAAATAAATAAATAAATAAATAAAATGATGCACCGAGCAATATAGGAGGAGGAAATCTTCCAGATTATAATTAATGTTAACCGTGAGCAAAAATTTGTTGGCTCGCGCCATTCCAGATCTCCCTCTTCACTTGGGTTTTACTCGTTACAATTGAATCCATGTATTCGTGTACTTTTGTTACCCAGGAAAGAAATACGCCTCGCTCTACTGATAATCACCATATTTAATAATAATTACTTTGTCAATAACAATAACAACAACAACAACTGAAAAACCCTTTACCAATATGAACAATAACAGTAACAAAAAGGATGAATAACAATAACAAAAAGGGATGTGAGAGTTGGGTGTCTTTTCTCTAAACGATTTCCACGTTATAATAAATACAAACTGAACAATTAACCATTATTAAACATTTAAAGACCCTATGCAAAATAGCTGACATTTTAACATTCTTTTGTTTGCATTCAAATTAGCCTCACTAACCTCGTTATTGAGTTCAAAAATAAAAAGAATATTTCACCGTGAACGAGGTTAGCGAGGCTAATTTCAATGAAGTCAAAATGTCACCCATTTTTGTATACGGACTATTCGATGGTTTAGTTTTGTTTACAACGGTGACATTAAACAACAACAACGGTGCTATTGTGCAGCAAACTCGAACGAAATATACTTTAAAACTCTTTTCACATCATTAAACGAAAAATATTCAGGCAAGTGAGAAGGCTTGGTTATTTTCCTCCAGGAATAATCACTCAGTGGATAATTCTTGATCCATGTTTTATAATCTCCCATCGCCCTCCCAAATTCTAAAAGACAGAAACTGAAACTGTTCACAGCATAAACTATATACAGAGTTCGACAATTCCACGCAAGACTTCATCACCTTAATTCCACGAAAAGCAGTCCTCCAATTTCTTATACGTTTATCAACTTTACACATATCCCCAAAACACCCGGTAAATGTGGACACCTTATTATTACGGGTAATTTTCATGCATTTGAGTAACTTATAAGTTCATGAAAGTTTTCAGTTTTTTAGTTTTCACGTGTCTAAAAATGCGGGCTAAGGATATCTGTAGGTATCACTCGCGATAGCACAAATACAGGGTGTCATTGTATTCCACTCCTCTTTTAGCCGTTGACATTGTAGTTGTTGTTCGTGATAAACTGTACAGTGAAACCCTGTTATGATGGATACCTTCAGAACAGTTAAATAGTGTTTGTATAAACAAGATGCCTGTATGAGTGGGTTAATTTCAGAAAAATGTTTGGATCTTCAGCTCATAATAACAAGTGTCCATATCAAGCGGGTGTCTCTAAAGCGAGGTTAAACTAAAAATTTGTAACTGGAAGCTTCATGATTTCCTCACTTATTTTATCACTATTCAAATGAAGCGAATCCTTAACCAGTAAATTTTGCATTTTTCAACTCACACCCAGCCACGAAAAAGACAGGTCTGACATAAACGTTCGTAGAGCAGTAATTTAAGCTAAACACTTGTCATGTGATTTTCATAGTGTTCAAGAAGAAGTGCCTCGCTGCTAACCTCATCTTGACAAATCCAACAGATGTGTGTTTGACAATGGTCTGACTGAGGCTTTTGAAAAGTAGGGGTTTGTGTCAGTTCGTTATCTCTACTACAAATTCCAGCATCCTTGCGGGCATTTTTACACCGCCTTAGATTTCTCAATTGGCCAGAACTCCTGCTGTACCACTTACATCTGGAAGCTTTCTCTCTAGTATGGACTCTTTCATGTTTCCTTAAGTCTCCTGTTTGGCTAAAACACTTGCCACACTGTTTGCATTCATAAGGCTTCTCTCCAGTATGGAATCTTTCATGTGTCCTTAAGTTTCCTGCTTCGCTAAAACACTTGCCACACTGTTTGCATTCATAAGGCTTCTCTCCAGTATGGACTCTTTCATGTGCCCTTAAGGATCCTGCTTGACTAAGACACTTGCCACACTGTTTGCATTTAAAAGGCTTCTCTCCAGTATGGACTCTTTCATGCATTCTTAGGTTCCCTGCTAGACTAAAACACTTGCCACACTGTTTGCATTTATAAGGCTTCTCTCCAGTATGGACTCTTTCATGTGCCCTTAAGGATCCTGCTTGACTAAGACACTTGCCACACTGTTTGCATTTAAAAGGCTTCTCTCCAGTATGGACTCTTTCATGCATTCTTAGGTTCCCTGCTAGACTAAAACACTTGCCACACTGTTTCCATTTATAAGGCTTCTCTCCAGTATGGACTCTTTCATGTGTCCTTAGGTACCCTGCTTGACTAAAACACTTGCCACACTGTTTGCATTCATAAGGCTTCTCTCCAGTATGGACTCTTTCATGTGTCCTTAGGTACCTTGCTTGACTAAAACACTTCCCACACTGTTTGCATTCATGTTTCCCTCCAATATGAACGCTTTTAAGTGTCCCTTGATTGTCTGCTTGTCTCTTATCCATAAATAACCTTTCCACATACAGTTCACCTTTCTTAAGCTCTGAAACGAAAGAATAAAAATAATAAAAAGTTTTGGAAATATAGTCAAAGCCTGATAAGGACACTGTTTGGGACCAAACATCACTTCATTTTTATACAAAATAAATTGGGCTATAGCTATGAATTAAGTGACCATGATAAACACTGATCCATATTGTACTGAGAGGCTGGTAAGATTTGCTGTGATACTGGAAAGTAGTTTGAAGAGAAGATGCTCAGACATGTAATAATAATGTTAGAAAGAAAATAATCTCCCACACTCATTACCATTCCATTAATTAGAAATACTTTCAGGTTCTGCAATCTCATCCTATTAAATAGTCCTCGTAAACAAGATAAATTTCTCCAGTTTAACCTTTGCTTGGTTCGAATTTGAAACCATATATATTTGAAGTCAAGTCTACGTTACAAATACTGTGAATGATCTTATAGACACCCAAGGCATCTATTTAATTTTAGGGGTCCAAGGGGAAGGAGGGGGGTTAATAGATAGGAGGCCTTTATTCCCATAACTGTAACAAGCTCAATAAAACTAATATGCTTTAATAGGCAAAAGTATCAAGATAGTTTAAAAATAGCAGACTATCCAATCAAGTCCACCCATTGGTACGCCTCGGCCATGTATAGATCCATATCATTCCTTCAAATCTCAATGTCGATGTCAGAATCCTTGTTCAGGGTTGTTGCCTTGTCATCGGTAGCATCATTAATGAACGAGTCAGTAATGACTTGGAAAGGGTTTGGGTGGTTTGGCTCATTTAGCATGGAGAGTTGTGCCTCTAACTGTCCTGCTCCCTGCTTCACGCAGTTGACCTTTCTTAAAGCAAAGAATTTCTGAATCTTTAGAGCCATCAACTATGATATTCAACGCACAGGACTTGAACGATTTATCAATCACATCTGTAGAGAGCCGTGACCAGGCTGTCAACACCCATTCCATAATCAAGTAAGAAACTGAACAACATAATCAAGTAAGAAACTGAACAAAAGCTGATTTTGTTCTATTTCGCTATTTCCTAGTATTTTGGAGTCTCTTACAAACTTAACAGTGGGGGGTGGGGGAGTTTGGTAGACAAGAGATGTTTATTTAAGAGGTGGTGTCTGTTAGATCATTTACGGTATTTCAAACTCTTACAAAAGTTTTATGTTTTATACCTAAATAAGGCATGATACTTACAAGTCCAACATGAATTCACCCATGGCTAATCACTAACGAGAGGCAGCGCTTTGATAAAAGGAAAATTCAAAAAGGGGAATGGCTTGTTTCTTTTTGCTATATTTTCAACTTATGTTGCAAGCTGGCAAATTCTATGAAATCTGCAACAGCTTTACCCTTTGTTTTATTGTTCCTCTATCAATTTGCTTAATACTCTAAAAGGTAAGAAGGTAAAAAAAATGTTTTTCACCAGCCTGGGTCTGTCCAAATGGGAAATCAATGACCTCAGCCTTGAGTACCCAAGACCTCAGCCCAGGGGGGTGCCAGCAGCGAGGCCTGGATCCGAGTTGACATGATCGCCCCAGTTAAGAAATTTGGCCGAGCAAGACTAAGTACGGACTTTTTTGATAAACAAACATGGCAGCGATTTTATGTGACAGCGCATCTGTGCGGATTCGCAAACAATTTGGCTATTCGACGTCCAAACATCACAGGAAGGTTTCGGTCACTTTTTTACCTGAAGTTTGGTCATCAAGAGGGATCGCGGATGCAAATTCTGCAGCGAACAACGAAAATACTGCAACCAACGACTAGCTGACCCTGGAGAGGATCAGTACAGTCAACTCTCTCAAAGCGACCACTTCTCGTAAGCAACCACCTCCCATAAGCGACCACTTCGTAAACAACCGTTTTATTTCTCAGTTAAATACTGTTTCAAGAGCTGTCTCGTAAGCGACCACCACTCAAATTTCTAAGGGACCGCGACCACTTTTTAGGCCAGAAATTTGACATATTCTTTTGTTTTCTGTTTCCAGTAAGCGACCACCCAACATATTCACGTATGATCTGAGTAAATAATTACTCAGAAGTAACAAAAGTTCAATTTTTAATGACGCTACCCCAGACAACTGACAGTTTATAGACAGAGAAGATTACTATAATTAGATCTGTAGGTAAATGGGAATTGTTTCAATGACCTGTGCTAAAATGTTACACAAAGTTTCGTCAGGAGAATGAATAGATGTGAAAAAATCAAATAAATTAGTTTCTATTTGCCTAATTTTAGCCGCTAGGGTAATATTTTTTGGTAATTAATTGATCAGTCCAGCATTAAGGCTTATTTTGTTGATCTCTCCCGTAAGCGACCACCTCCTGTAAGCGACCACTTTGTCGTGCACCAAGGGTTGTCGCTTACGAGAGAGTTGACTGTATTTGGATCTGACACAGTTCACAGGGCTAGACCTACTCCTGCAGAAATTGACACTCGCGAGAGGTAGTAAGACTTCCTCCATTCCACTTTAACTTTACCTTCCCAATTTTTTTCATTTATGTACACTGTAGAATTTCCTCCCTTTACAGCAACTACATACTGGGAGTCAACAAACTGTGGAGGTTCTGGTGATCTAATTTTCTGTTTTGCTTAAGTTAAAATGTTACTATCATACTCTCAACAACAGGTTTTTCTTTTTCAATCTCTTCTAAATGGTGAAAAGTTGAGAGGTGATGTTAGTTTGCTCTTCAACTTTGCCAAGTGAGCCACAAATATTGACTTTTGAATTCAGTATGTATGTTTGGTAATGAATGTCATCATTTTAAAGAAAGAGGTAAAGTTATCTTTCATTATTTTAGATTTTGTCTATCATACCTCTGGGGTGAGAACTGAAACATAAAAGAGGCAGGGCGCAGCAATACTCCAGCCAGTCATTACACTAGCTGTGCAAGTGTGTGAAAATCTGCAGTAATTGCATAATTTACAATATGCTAATTACACTTGACTATGTTACACAATATGTACCAATTAAACAAATATTGCAATATGTTACAGTTCTGATGTATATTGTCATGTACTGATGACATAATTATACTGCAGAGTAATGTGGTCAGCTGGGTTAATACTCGAGTTGTAGAAACACTTTAGTAATCAAGGGGTGATAATTTAGATTGTCTTCTTCGAAAATTATGGCTGTTGCATACATAGAAAAACCATGGTTGATTTGCCATCCCGGGATCTATTTGGTACTGTATCTCCCTTGCAGTTGGGCTTTAGGGTGTATTCTCAGTAGCCCCATTTTGACATCCATCAATGGGGGAAAACCACCCTACCTATACAGGTGGTCATGGACATCTGTAAGGGTGACAGGTAAGACAATAATATTTACAGGTACCTTCCAAGGTTTCTGGACATGCATGTGGTTTTAAATCTGCAGGATCTCAGTGTATCAGTACATTGTTCACCCGGTGCTACTGAACTCAACTTCCCAATTTTTTGCACAAGAGAATAAGGACCTGAATGTCTTTTCACGTAAGTTAATCTCCCTGTACAGACGAGAGACAGACACCCTTGTATCCGCTCATACAAACCTGGTAGCTCTATTCACAATAATGTTAAGCAATCTTCTTCTGAGATCTTTATAAGCTATCCTTTCCAGTTGCAAAATTTTCTTATCTAAAAATTTCTTAAGGACTCAAGCCGTTTTCCTTGTGTAAACCATTTGTGCATGAAAATTAAACTTACACCAATAACTGTCATCACGCAACATTTAAACAGAGGGAGAATTCTATAAAATAAACATGCTGTTTCATTCGCGACTACGCTTTCAACAGATAATACCCATAAAATGTGGGACAAATACTATTAATAACAAGACGCTTTTCAGAGCATTTACGTGGGATGCGTTAATTATGTTTAGCACTAGTGGCCTCATTTATTGTACGCCTCACCGATTTTTTAACCTACCCTCCCTTCGCGATTGAACTAACTGAATAGTTTTAGTCAGAAAGATTGCGTGATATTGCGTTGCGCTACTTGAAATTTTGCGCCAAAAAAAAGTTCCCGCCAGAAAATGTCGTCAGCTAAAAGGAGCACTCTTTTTATCTGATATTTTTGTAGCCTGCGTAGCTGGCGGTTTTGGTGGGCGGGAAAGCCAGGCTAAAACGAGTGGTGGAGCTGCGGGTGAAATGGGGAGAGAACAGCGACAGTCGCGGCGAAGCCGGGTCAACGAGCGGCTTTGCCGCGAGGAACCGCCTGCCCCGATTCCAGTCATTTTCGTTTGCCGCCCCCAAAATTTACATATTTTACAACCTGTCGATATCCAATTAACCCAACCAATCAGATGGCAGATGGTAAAATGAAACCTTCTCGGCTGGCTATCAAAACATATCCTGGAAATTCGATGTGTTTTTTTCGATGGCGGCAAAGGCCGACACTCCGAAAAAGCCTGTCAAGGGAGAAAAGCTTTCCAGTTCTACAACAAGTGT